>NC_143580.1:212729469-213070227 GCF_048544385.1 Mastigoproctus giganteus | reverse complement strand
TTAACAGTAGCTGCAGGCAGAGGTGGAAGTGATTCTTGCACTTCTTCTATTGGAACGAGCAGCAACCTGGAAAGCAAGTTACTGGGGATTTCAGGAACTGTGTGGAGTCATCATGAAACAAGTAAATACATGGGCTATGTTAGCGTAGCTAAGAGTAAGAACAGGTGCCTGTATACTTGCATGTACACCAATAATAGGAGTATAGTAAATAAATTTGATGAAGTTGAAGTGCTGGTCAAGACAACAAAGGTGGATATTGTTGGGCTATCAGAGATGTGGCGTGGCGTGGTGTCACACAAATATGAGGAATGCAGAATGGGAATTTGGGGAGCACAATGTGTACAGAAAGGATAGGAAGGGGTTATGCTGTTAGTTCAGGAACATATAAAATCTAAGGAAGTGCATCCAGTTGACATTGGTGGACAGTGCAATGTTGAGTCAGTTTAGTGTTAAATAAGAACTGGGAAAGCAAAAATGAGGGTAGGAATATGTTACAGGACAAATGACTCTGATGACTACAATGAACAACTATACAGAAAAATAGAGTGGACCAGTAAATCAGAATGTCTTATAATAGGGGCTTTTAATCTCCCAGATATTGCTTGGAACTTGTGGATTGGTCACTCGCACACTAGCAAGACTTTTGTGGATTTACTGGATGATTGTTTTCTACAGCAGTATGTTCAAGAGGCAACCAGAGGAGTAATACACTTGAACTGATTTTCACCAGTGATTATTCATGCATTAAAAATTTACAGATAAAAGAACCACTAGTTGGCAGTGATCACAGTGTGCTGGTGTGTGATTTACTTAAAGATGTAACTACCATCAAGGATAAAGGGAAGGGTTTTTGCTTTCGTAAAGGTGACTACAGAAGTCACAAAGGAGGTTAGGCAAGCAAAGGCAAATTATGAGAAATCTTTGGCAAAGGACGCAAAGAAAAACAGCAAAGACTTCTTTACTTATATAAACTTTAGAAGGAAGGGAATGAATCAATTGGGTCTACTTGATATGAATCGTTTGACTGTTGATGATCCTGCTCAGATAGCTGACAAACTGAATGAGTATTTTGCATCTACATTCACACACGAGAAATTCGGTAGGGAAGTGGAAAAGAGAAGCTTATTTTACTCTAACAGGGAACTAAAAGATTTTGAAATAACAGCGCAAAGTGGAGGAAAAATTGTTGAAGTTAAACATAAGGAAGTGTGGATGGGATCTGTCCAGTTATATTAAAGGAGGCAGCAAAGGAAGTAAGCAAATCCATAGCCATGATTATGAGAACATCCTTGGACTCATGGGAGGTCCCCATGGATTGGAGATATGCAAATGAGTACCCAATTCACAAAGGGGATCAAAAGGGCGACATGAGTAATTACAGATCTGTTAGTTTAACTTCTGTTCCCTGGAAAATAATGGAGTCACTGGTTAAAGAAGCAATGCAGAATCATCTAGACAAGACTGCAGTTATAGTTCAGACACAGCATGGGTTTGTTAAGGGGAAGTCTTGTCTTCCCAATTTGATTGGATATTATGATGTTGTCACAAAGGAACTGGATGCAAAAAATAATATAATTCTGTTATCATATTCTTTATTTCAGGAAAGATTTTGATACTGTTTCATACGGAAGGCTGCTGTACAAATTTGGAGCAGTATGTTATTAAGGCATCAAATTGATGCTAGGGATAAATGGATGGTTGAGTGAGAGAAGATAGAGTGGTAATCAGTGAACACTGCTCTTCGTGGACTAATGTTATTAGTAGAGTCTCCCAGGGTTCGGTATTGGGCCTATTGTTTTGTATATTTTTCAGTGATATTGATGAAGGTTTATGAGACTTAATGTTGAAGTTTGCAGATGATACAAAGATTGGCAGGGTTATTAATGACACTAAGTTACTGCAACAGGATCTAGAAATTTTGGGCAGATGGTCTGAGAAGTGGCAACTGAAGTTTAAAATTGAAGCAAAGTAATACATATGGGTAGCAGTAACTCTAGAGAAATGTACCAACTGTTTGCTACTACACTCAGGGTAGTGAAGATGAAAGAGACCTGGGATTACGTAATTATGCAGTCTCATATGAAGTTTTCTGAGCAGTGAATACAGGCTGCCAGAGCAGGGCATAAGGTCTTGTGAATGATATGTAGTAATTTTGGCAGGGATAAGGAGGTGGTTATTCCATTATATAAGACAATGGTTAAGTCACACCTTGAGTACTGCGTACAGGTCTGGAGGCCTCATTTGGGGAAAGATATAGAGTTGCTAGAACAGGTGCAGAGAAGGGCAATGAGATTGGTGAGGGGGAACACTCTTATGAAGGAAGACTTAAGTTCTACAAATTGCAGCGTCTGGAGACTAGGCACCTGCGAGATGATCTGATTGAGGTGTACAAGGCCCTGAATGGATTGAGTAGGCTCAGTGCTAATGGGATTTCTTTCTCTTGCTCAGATTACAAACATGAGGGGGCATAAACCGAAATTGAGGAAAGACAGTTGTCGAATAGATTCAGAAATTTGTCTTTAGCCAGCGGGTTGTTGATGGCTGGAACAAACTTCCATCTCTCGTTGTGGAAGTTGATAACTTAAATAAATTCAAGGAAAAAGTGGAAAAACGTTTGGAGCGATTGGATGGGTGAAATGGGAATTTTTTTTTTTTTGGCTAATGCTGTATAAGCTTGCTTTCTTGCATCATATGCTTTTGCTAATGCTGATGATGCTAACTGCTACTTTATCTCTCTGACTTGCGTGATCAGATTGCAAATTCCCATTGCTCTAGCGCAGAAAGCTTTTCCGCTTTTTATACTGCGAGCTATGCATCATAGTCCATTACGGATGGTATGGTCACAATTCATTGATCACTGAGTGCATGTTATTATGTGACAATGTGATGGGGATTTATTCTATAGAAAGTAACCAAGAGGCATTACCACACAACTACGCTGTATGGAACTGAAAACCAGCTATCAAAATGAATTTGGTGCCATCGTTCTAGTAATTCTTTTTCATCCATTCTCTTCTGTTTAATGTATCATTATGTATTTCTATTTAGTGAATTTTGTGAGTTTGTTATTTAATTAAAGGTGAAAGTTTTAAGTATTAGCGACTTTTGTCCATGTTTAATGTACTGATCATCTTCTGTTTTGATGAATATTCTATATGTGGGATATTATGCAATATCTTAAACTGGATGAGGTACTAGTAGTATTAGAGTTTTTAGGAGCATTAGCGACTAAGGCCATATTGCTCCGTATATACTGCTTGTAAATTACCTAAGTAAAATGTCTAACGGCACCAGGGGTTGCCCCCATCTCCCCGTAGTATACCGTCGTGTACCGTTGTTCATCTGGCCATTTAGCCGCTGGGCCCCTGCTGAGGCCCAACGTTGCCCACACTAAGCCCGTGGAGGCAGACCAGGTACACCAGTTATTTCTAGATAAGTACTCTGGCAGGTCCTGCCATCTAGTTTCCTGAGATTTCAGTGGCTAGGACCTATTTGTAAAAAAAAAAGAAAGAAAAGGGATAAGACGCTGTTAGGGTTGAGAGAGTTTGCGCATTAATTTGGATGCGTTAAATTTTGGTTGTAAATTACGTGTGTTCTTTGGTAAATTTTCTGTTTGCTGGACGAAAAACCCGAGTTTCAGAAAAAAAAAAAAAAAAAAGTACTATCGTCGCCTGAGACCGCCTAACTCAGCCACGTTGTGTAAAAAGGCCCATAAAAATTACCCCCGTCATCGACGGGACTTGAACTCAGGTGTTTTCCAGTCGGTGTGGGAAGTACGGCAATCCTACCAACTCTGCTACTCAATGTCACTTCAGGTGGCTGCAACAATTTTGCAAACGTGAAAACTAATCGCGAATTTCGAAAGTGAATTATACTATAATTTTGGTATGGAATTGACTAATTTAATTCAGTATTTAGAATAAAATGCATACAACGCCCTGTTAATCGAGCGCTGCCATATCGGCTGCTGTAAAACTACTTAGTTGAAAATTTATCTAATATTGGATAACTGTATGGGATTAAATAAGTAAAAATAAATCTGCAGTTATTGTCAATCCACTGCAGGACTCCTCAGCAAGTCATGTTGAAGGAAATGGACCATAATTTGCCACGCTGGTCCAGTGGTGGTTAGTCAATCGACCGTATTTAGCAGTCAGGGGCTTGAAACCAGGTCTACTCAAAGAACGTGTGCTCTTGTGCTTGCCCTGACCACTCGACTCCGGAGGCCTCTATTCTTGCCTAAATCATTCCAAATGTACTTGATATTATAAAAGGATGGTTAAATTGAAATTAGCTATTAAATTGAAATAGAAGTTAAATATTGAAATTATTTTATTTCAGTTTTTTTATTCATCAATTAATTTATTTTAAGCGTATGTAACAGTACCTTCCTGTAAGCAAAACTTGCTGTATTATAGCGATACTGTCCCTTTAAAAAATGTGTTTCCCCGGTTCTGGTTGTTTAACTACCCTTCCTACCATTAAAACTCTGTATATATTTTAAATACACGATAGAAATTCGTACTGATAATTTTGTACAAAGCAGATTTTACGATAGTACAATGATTTGATATTATTTAATATCAAAAAGCTTAAATTAAGAAACAAATCCTGTCTTTTATGTTTCCGAACAATCAAGGTGAGATTGAAAATAATTGAATACCGAGAAAAGAAAAGTATTTTTAGTTGGATCTGTAAATTTATTTCAAGGGCCCTTCAGTATGACTCAAAGGGAAGTGAGGCCCCCCTGAGATTTTTCTCGGTATCGGCTGGATCGCGAAGAACTTTATTATTTTTTTTTTTTAATTTTTGGCATGTGCATAGTTCTAATTTAAATTCAGTTGATCTACTATAAGATGTGTTAGTACGCCAACTATTAATAGTTTTTATAATGTGTAATGTGCTCCAGAAGCCTAATGTATTTGTAGGACCAGGAAATAATATCTTTTTAATAAATGGAGATTTAAGAGCGTTGTTGCAATTGATGACTGTCCATTAGCCAACTAGTTATGCTATGTTTCGAAATAATTACTCATGCGAAGGGCGTTGCACTCCTATAAAAACGAACCTTAACGGATCTAGCTGCCATCCTAAGCACAGAGTGGAACGCGATCGATACTATTAAACTACTGTTATCTCATTGATGATTCCCTGGAGGTTAATGACCACGACTATTAACGCTTTTTCTCCCTCAAAACATTTAAACGTGAATAATTATCATGTGTATATATTAAAATAACTTTTATAGGAATTTGTATTTCTTTTAAATGAAAATACTTTAATGAAATAAAAGGTAGAATCATATTAACTTACGGTCACTTATATATTAATTTTAATTTACATTTCATCTGATGGTTAAAGTTTTCACTCTATTTATTTTTTCATACAGACCAGGTAAGAAGCCCCACTATATATATTCCCGCCTAAAAGTTTGGAATCACGTTTCATTTTTATTAATTTTTAAGGTTTTTATTAAAATAAGACCAACTTATTTACCAGTTGTTCTTAAAATATTTTCTATTATGTATATAAAAAAAAAATAATAATATTTAAGAAAGTTCTAGAATATTCGAGAATATTTCAGAATGTGTAGAAGACTCCTGAATGTAGCAGAACATTATAATGATTCTAGGATATTGGAGAAAGTGGGAGTATTGTTTCAATATTATAGAAGTTGTAGATGATTCTGGAGTGTTTTGCAATAATATATAACTGAGGATTAAGAGCTGTAACTTATAAAATCGAACACATTTTACCTCGGGGGCTCACATCTGGTGAGTATGGGCGTGGCACACCCAGGGTCCTGAGCTGGATATCATCATTCTTCTCTTTCTTTGTGATTCCCTTCTACTTTTGACTCTCTCTCTCTCTCTCTCTCTCTCAGGGTAACTCGGGAACTTTTTCTTTTCCTAGTGCAGCATAAGCCTCAGGCTTCCTTGCACCATATGGCTAATAATAATAATAATAATAATAATAATAATAATAATACAATACAATACAATTATTAATAATAATAATAATAATAATAATGTCATTCAGAAAGAATTCTTGGTGTAAGTTTTATGTGTTTCATGATAAACACGGCAAGAAATAAGGAACTGAGTGTTGAAAATAGAAGTGCTGTTAAAACTGTGTAATTTAATTCATGAGAAGTGTTGGTAAAAAACTAGGTGTTTCATTATGCCAGATTGGGGGGTTTCCCTATTCGACTATTATTAATAATTACATAAATTCTATGAAAAAAAAATTCACTATTAATTTTGTCTCCGATTAATAAAAAATTTGCCTGGATTAGAAGTAAATTTTAACTTTGAATATTAGTGTCAATAAATATAATTTATAATAACAGCAATAATAAAATTCATTACTATATTATTTTATTAAATTTTAATAAATCTGGGGGATTTTTCTGAGAATTTAGCTAAAATTATTGTCGAAAATTTGAGATCTTCGTAACTTCTTCCATTTGCAAGAAATCTCAGAGTTGCAGTTCGTGCAGCTCTGAGATCTCTCGTACGGTGAAATGGCCGTCCTCATAAGAGTATCGTATTTTTTTTTTTTAATTACTGGAGTAACTAATGAAATAAGCTCTGAATAAGTTCCTTCATTCATCCTAAAATAATTATGCCAATCTTTAAGGGCCAACTGTAATTCATATGTGAATAAACTTTTCTTTTTTTCAACCATATTTTTCACCATATGTATGTATGTATAGTATCTTATGTAGGACGGCACCTGAACGTCAGTTCATCTCTGCCTTTGTACACTGTGATGATTACAGAAAGCACTGTAAAAGACCAGAAATGTGTGTAATATCATGTTCGTGCAGTGTGTGTGCTGTTGTGTTGTTTAGTTGTTTCTGGCCGTTTTGTCACCAGGCAGGCGATCACCTGGAAGGCCTGCCCAGTGTCCGTCTACACCACGGGGAGGTAGGCCACAACTAGGCATGTATCACGGCCGCCCCCCCGAACCCTCTGATTTACCAGCTCTTACTGCCCTAATATCAGAGCAAAAAAAAAAAAATAAAATAAAATAAATAAAATAATTAATAAAATAAAATAAAATAATAATAATAAAATAAATAAAAAAACCATATGTAAGTAAATAATAAAAACTAGATAATAAAATCCTGTCCCTCGGACAGCCCAAACCCAGGGTACCAGCAAAAATAAATAAGTAAATAAAAATAAAAAGTGAGAAAGGAAAATAAATAAATAAATAAAATAAAAAAATATAATAAAATTTTAAAAAAATGAAAACAAATAAAATTTTAAAAATTAAAAAAAAAATAAAAAGAGAAAAAAGAGGGAGCATTTGCAACCTTTATACGGCAGTTTTGATAAACACGACAATTATGGCTGAAATGTTATCAATTTGCCCTCAATTTGCTTTAGTTTATCATTTAAATGGAAAACAAAATGAAAAGTTCACCAGGTGCAAACTAATATTTAGTTGAACAGCCTCTGGCCCTGATGACAGCAGCACACCGTCGAGGCATTGACCAGATCAATTTCTGAAGTTAACCAACTGCACCATATATTACGTTTTATTTTACGTTTAAAACACTTCTTGCATATAATAAGCCAACTATTGCTAAAACGTTGCCTGTCGATGCCATGGTCAGCCGAATGAATGAATGGTGATAGCCAAAGAGTTCAGTTACTGCTCCCCAAGATCATCCTGCACGTGTGGCTTTTCCGCAGTGGTTTCTCCAAGAAAGTGTTCAAGACTTGAATTTTCCAGCCTATGTTTTGGTCACGGATGATGCTTATTTCACTCGGGAAGGCTTATTCAATCAGCACAATGCTCATGTGTGGGCCCACGACAACCCACACGGTGTGCGCCCCCATGCGGCACAACATCGCTTCGCAATAAATGTGTGGGCAGGTATGGTCGGTGACTGCTTAGCCGGCCCATACCTGTTACCATCCCGCATGAACTCCGCTAAATATCGGATCTTTCTTGAACAATTTCTACCAGGATTACTTGACAATGCTCCAGCAAATGTGAGATGCAACATTTGGTTTCAACATGACGGGGCACCTGCCCATTATGGAAAGTGTGTTCGTAACCATTTGAACAGGCGTTTTGGGCGTCGATGGATTGGCCGTGGTGGACCCGTTGCCTGGCCCCCACGCTCACCTGATTTATCAAGCCTTGATTTCTTTCTGTGGCGGGCCCTCAAATCTATCGTGTATGAATCGCCTGTGGAGACGGAAATGGATCTTGGGGCGAGACTCGTCTGCACTGCTGCTACTGTCAAAGAAACTCCAGGTGTGTTCGACAGTGTCCGCCAATCCATACTGCGTCAGTGTCACGCATGCATTGCGTCTCATGGTGGAACCTTCGAGCATCTGTTGTCATATCATGAAATGCATCCATCTCGTACTCCATGGTTAATATTATGCCAAATAAATGTTTGCCACTAATTACTGTCTTGTGTGTGTCATTTCTGCTTCTTGTGCCTCTGCTACTACTTTCCCGTGACGTTTCTGGTTATGGGTTCCTATGCGATTCACATTCCTTTAGATGTTACCTACCTCCCCTAAACGTTTGCACCAATATTTTTTAGACACTCTGTATCCGGCGGGTGCGCGATTTTAGTGCGCTGAGCACTGACAGTGAATAATGGATGAGGACCTGGCTCTTTGAGCTTGGGACGGGCATTGGGCGCCAGCTGCACGAGTGTTGGCTGCTCGCTGGTTCGAAGACGCCTGACACTTTTTTCAGACCGTTTCACAGAGGTTTTGTGTTGTTGCAGTGTTCAAGGTGGAGATGGGCATATGCCTAGGTGCCACCCAGACTCAAGAACATAAAAAAAAGATAAGGAACGTGTCGTCCTCCCCACACTGGGTGGAAAAAAGCCCGGTCCGAATCCTGTCGATGACGCGAGGAACTTTAATGGGCTTTTTTCACTCCGTGCCTGAGTTAGTCGATCTCAGGTGTAGATAGGAAGGTTCCCCCCCCCCCCAGAAACGGGTTTTTCGTCCATCAAACAGACAAATCGACCATAGACACACAGCACGGCAGATGAATTTAATTATTCGGGTGGCCTAAAAACAATAGCAGATAAGGAACGTGTCGTGCTATGATTGTAGAATTCAATTTTTGTTTTCTACTTAATTCCGATTGTAATGTTTAAACTCGCCAGGTTTCTTTTATTGGCGATTTATTTTTTATTTAAATCGAAATCCTTCCTGTGACATTTGATACACAGCTACATATATGTACAGAGTAGTCACAAAGTTCTTATGCAGGGGATTGTGTGATGTGTTGTTTCAGATCACTTGATAGGGCCATATTCTTTTGATACAAGGGTCAGTCACACTGCTTATTTGAACATGTTTCAGGTGCGATTTGTTGCGCAACTGCATGAGAGGTCTCGAGGCAGCATCTGTTCTGCAATGAGTTGGTGACCAGCACATTATGCACTCCCAGTTAGAGAATATCTTGACGACACATTCAGTGGATTGCATGTTGATCTGATATGGTGTGGCCTCCTTGAAGTCTAGACTTAACATGTGACAATTTTTTTTGGGGTATTGCGAAAGAGAAAATTTATCAACTGTTTAACACAGAAGACCTAAAACTAGCTATCAGGGAATGCTTTTGTCTTCCAACCATCAACATGGAAGATTTCAAGGACATGGGGAGAAAATTAAAATTTGAGTGGAGAATGGAGGGGAGCTTACAGATAACTTTAACTAGCATGCATAGCGATTTTGTGGCCATTCTTTACTTATATATCTACCCTTTTTTCTCCCATATAAAAAAGTATACTGTACTTGGTTTTAAGAACGGCGCAGCAAGTTCAGTTATGACTATACAAGAGAGAAAGAAGTAAAACTGTTCAGACTTCTATCTTGCAGTAGCAGTTAACATAAACATCGTCCACCCCACACTGGACAGAAAAGGTCTGTCTAAATCTCTTCTGTTCAGTGAATAATTTTTTTATGGACTTTATTTCTAGTGACTACGTCTTATGGGTGGGTATCAGTTTTTTGTCCCGAAGATTTGCTTTTTCATCCGTCAAACATGCAAATGGTAGAATACATAATATACCAACACCTCATAGCCTTAGTTCCTCTGACACTTAACACCCACACAGACCTCTGTCCTTCACTTCTTGAAATGTGAAGAATTTTATATGATCGACTGATTATATATGCTTTTGAATACAGTACAATGTGTGTATTTTTATTGTTCACATTTTAATTTTATTTTAAACCTCTGGCTTATTTCGGTTAATATTAGTACCTGCAGTAAAAATTTGGACCTCAAGCCATAAACACAGGCAGAAATTGTGCGAACTGTCAAGAAATTCAGCATTAATGCTCACACCAGTAATGCTCAGCAACGGCAGAACGAGCAAAACTAGTAGTGCCAATAGCAATCGCATGCTCCATAAGGTACTCTAAACTCCCTCCTACCTTGCCAACGTTTCTTCCTTTCCACTTTCATTCTTTGAACATTGTTCCGTCCTGACCACTTCCACACATTCAGCTGTTTAAACTGATGTGTGCGACACTCGCTGTTAAGTTGATAAAGGGGAATTCTGTCTTAAAAGCAGTGCCGGCCGTAAGCATGTTCAACGGGTTCTGTCAAACAGGGCCCAACACTCAAGTGGTGTTGATTAATGTCTTAAATATTATCCGTTATTTAAAATTTTTGTTCAACATAATATATTATTTATTTCTTAGTTACTATAAAATTTGAAAAATTAAAAAATCACTATTAAAAAAAAAAAAAAAACACCCTGTATAAGTTTTATATAGGACACCATAAATTTTTGCGCCGGCTCTGCTTAAAAGCCTGCCACTTTTTATGAATACAGTACTTTTATTGATCCCAATCGAAATTCAGGACCTTTTTTCTAATACTAGGTGGAACTGTTATTTAGAGATATACCTCACCTATGTATTAACCCCAGGGGCTCACATCAGGTGAGTATGGGCTTAGCACACCCATGGTCCTGAGCTGGATATCATCATTATTCTCTTTCTTGGTGATTCCCTTTTGACTCACTCTCTTTCTTAGGGTAACTCCGGATTTTTTTTTTTTTTTTTTTTTTGGCTGGTGCAGCATAAGCTTCCTTGCACCATAAAGCTAATAATAATAATACTAATTTCCATCTGTTTCTGCACTATATAGCACAAATTCACTACTCCACCTCATCTTCTTCTGCAGTGCTTTCATCCTCTGCACTAGAATAAGCAGTGGCGAGAAATGTTGGGCACACAGTAATCCATTCTTTAAATTTTCTAGCTTTTGCTCCAACCCCAGTTGTCAACTGTCTCTGAAGGCATCTCATTGTCACTGTCATCCCCACACCAGGTGGAAAAGGCCCGGGTTCGAATCCGGTTGATGACGTGAGGAATTTTAATGGGCTTTTTTCATTCCGTGGCTGAGTTAGTCGGTCTCAGGCGTAGATAGCAAGGTTTTTTTACCCTCAGAAACTGAGGTTTTTCGTCCATAATTATACATAAACGGGTATATGTAATCATTTACGGGAGACCCTAATATAATTTGAAGACAGCTCATTAAGAATATCTTTATCTCCGCTAATTGGTTTCAAC
This sequence comes from Mastigoproctus giganteus, assembly GCF_048544385.1. NCBI lineage: Eukaryota > Metazoa > Arthropoda > Arachnida > Uropygi > Thelyphonidae > Mastigoproctus > Mastigoproctus giganteus. The sequence goes on along the minus strand of NC_143580.1, from coordinate 213,058,651 downwards.
TCAACATTAATGGTGCTTGCTTGGGAATATTGTTGATTGCAGGCAAATCAGGGGTACAAGTGTTTTTGCTCATTTTTGATGTGTAAACATCTTTGGCGGCACCTACTAAATTTCGGACGGTAGTAAGTCAATTTATCGCGATTTTGCGACGCGGAAATGACTTCATTCCTTTCATAACAAAAAAAATGGAGTCGGGAGAGATTGCGCAAAGGATCACGGGAGGCGATCTTGCAGATCACCTAAATTTCAGACGGTAGTAAAACAAATTTGTCACGATTTTGCGATGCAGAAATGACGTCATTTTCGTTTCACAACAAAGAAAAACGCTGGCATAAAGCAACATTACATACACTTCATCCTTAACCAGTTGAAGTGCATGTAATGTAGGTGTTACAGTACCCATTTGTATTACTGAAGCAGTTGTATATTTCTGTCAAGGGTGAATCATAAACATTTTTCTGCAACCAGCTGGGATGGTCAAGAATATTGAATCGGTTTGTGATTAGGAGATAACAGACTCCAAATTACATGTATGAGCAGAATTTTTTGCTTGTTATTGGCTATTCTCATTAAGTTGCATAAGTCCTCTTTGGTCATCACGTTTTTGCGTTTCTTTGCAATTGCACCGAGTCGTTTGATCATGGCGAGCTTTAGATCCTCATTCATCTCGCTGTTTGGATGATTGTAAGTTTCGAAAGGGGTCTTCTCGCAGTCGCATTACAGGGCTGTGCAGGTCATTAATACATGCTTCATCAGGGTAGAATTATAGTTATCTTGACACATCGGTTTACATATTTCAATTGTTTTGCGAATGTCCAAGTTCGATTCATACAATTTACAATCTAATATGAGCTCTTGTCATTGTATATCATGACATATTTCATTTCCTCACTGCGAAATGGAATGTGCAGTGTTACCATCTCGCACTTGTACTTGAGCCGTAATAGTTTTGATAGCGTATTATGTGTGGATATTGTCATTTCTTGCAGATCTCGTGGCACTGGCATGTGTAATTTGCAATAAAGCATGACAGAATAACATGATAGTATGATTGTAACAATACAAATACTTGTATTGTTCCAATCATACTATTCAAAAAATGGCTATAATCAAGTGGGTAATTAGGCTATTGGCCTAACCTCTTCCAATGTTGATTCGGTAGAGTATGTATCCTATTTATCACTGACATTGATTCAGTAAAGTTGTGGGTGTGAGCATAAATTACATTGTTCATGATTTGTTCTAGCTATTCAAAATTTAGTCATCATCATCATCAGCCATTTTCAATCCACTGCAGGATGAAGGCCTCTCCAGCAACTTTCCAGTTCCTTCTGTTTTGAGCACTGGCCATCCATTTACTACCCAAAAACTCACGAATTTCATCTATCCATCTCCGCCTTTGTCGTCCAGGTTTTCTTCTAGCTCCTCTTGGGTACCATTCTGTTATTTTCTTAGTCCACCTGTCATCATGTCTTCGAGCTGTGTCCTGCCCAAGACCATTTTAGTTCTTTAGTTTTGATAAGAATGTCTTTTACTTGAGTTTGCTGCCTAATCCATGTGTTTCTCTTCTTATCTAACAGTCTGGTTCCCAGTATAATTCGTTCCCTTCTTCGCTGTGTAGTTCTCAGCTTCTCTTCCATTCTTTTGGTGAGTGCCCTACTTTCACTTCCATAAGTCATGGTGGGGAGTATACATTGATTCATTATTTTACGTTACAGACAAACTGGGATATTGCTCTTCAGTATATGACTATATTTCCTGAATGCTATCCATCCAAAATTTTTTCTTCTCTTGACTTCCAGCCATTTATCATTATTACAGCTAATAACTTGTCCCAGATAAGTATATGACTCCACCTTTTCAATTACTGCTCCTTCAATCATTATTTCCCTTTCTGTGGCATACTTGTTCATCATTACTTTTGTTTTAGCCATATTCATCTTTAGTCCAAAATCCTTACTAACTCTGCATAACTGATTAAGATTTTCCTCTAATTCTTTGGGATCGTGGCTTATGACCACAATGTAATCTGCAAATCGTAAATGGTTTAGGTACTCTCCGCTCACATTGACTCCTTTCTGCGACCAGTCTAATCTTCTGAAAGCTTCATCAAGGGCAGCAGTAAATAGCTTCGGAGATATTGTGTCTCCTTGTCGAACTCCTTTCTCGATTTTAAATTTCCTACTGTCTTTGTCTAGTCTAATAAAGGAGGTAGCACTGTCATATATTTTCTTCAAAATCATAATATATGGGGTATCTATGCCTTGTCTTTCCAGTGCCCGAAACATTGCCTTATGCTATGGAGTCAAATGCCTTTTCATAATCCACAAATGCCAGCCACAATGGTGTTTTATATTCATTTGCTTTCTCCATTAGCTGTGATATTACGTGACGGTGATCCATAGTTGAGAATCCAGTCCTAAAGCCAGCTTGGTCTTTCTGTTGATTCTCATCAAGTATTCTTTCTAATCTGTTAGTAATGACCCTTGTGAACAACTTGTAGATGTGGGATAACAAGCTAATTGGTCTATAATTTCCAATTTCTGATTTATCTCCTTTCTTATGCAGCAAAACTATGATTGCATTATTCCACTGCTTAGGCATAACGCCTTTTCTAATGCACTTTGTGAAGAGCCTTGTCAGTTTTTGTGTTATGTCTCTTCCTCCCAATTTTAAAAACTCTACAGTAACTTCATCTTCCCCCGGGGCTTTCCGATTCTTCATTTTCTTCAATGCATGTTCTACCTCATCAGGAAGAATATCGGGTATGTCGTATGTGTTACTACTTTGCAATCCATCTTCCCCACTGCTGGTATCATTCCCTCGCTCCTTGTATAATTCTCTATAGTAGTCTTCTGCTATTTGAATTATGCCTTCTCTGCTGTTTATAAGAACACCATCGCTATTCTTCAGTTTCAGTATCATTTGTCTTTCTGTATTACTGCTCATGGCTGCTGATTTAAATCCTTTGTTTTCGCTTAATGCTTGTTCTACTTTTCTTGTGTTAAATCTTCTTATGTCCTCTCTGAATCTCTTTCTAATGGCTTTGCATAACTCAGTATATTCAATTTTCTCCTTGTCAGTGTTTATCTCACTCTTCATTTGTCGTCTTCGGTTCATCATAACAAGTGTTTCTTGACTAATTTTTTCTTCTTTGGATTTCTTTTTCCCTATAGGTTTCTTGGGCTTTATCACTTTCAGAAAGTCATAATATTCCTTGTCGATATCTTGGTCCTGAGCAGTCTGCAGAAGCTCAAACTTGTTCTTAAGTTCCAGTACATACTGCTTTTTCTCCTCCTCTGTTATCTCAAAGACCTTTGTATTATTTACGCGAGTCAGTTTTTTCCTTTCCTTTCCTACATCTATATCAAGTGTACATCTTACCATTCTGTGATCACTTCCAACATTTACCTTATTCAGGACGGTAACATCATTCACAATATATCTTCTGTTAGTGAGGATGAAGTCGATTTCATTATGTAAAGTACTACATATGGGAAACAGCAACCCCAGAGCAACATATCAACTCTGTGGTACTACACTGACAGTGGTAGAGAATGAAAGGGACCTGGGGGTGGTTGTGCAGGCAGATATGAAGTTCTCTGAGCAGTGCAGACGGGCTGCCAGAGTAGCTCATGGTGTATTGTCAATGATATATAGGAATTTTTCTAGCAGGGATAAGGAGGTGATTATTCCCTTGTATAAGGCGGGCCACACCTAGAGTACTGTATACAGGCCTGGAGACCTCATTTCAAGAAGGATGTAGAGCTGCTGGAACGAGTACAGAGAAGGGCAACAAGATTAGTGAATGGAACAAAGGGGTGTTCTTACGAAGAAAGGCTTAAGTTTTGCGAATTACAGTGTCTGGAGACTAGGCAGCAGCGAGGTGATCTGATAGAGGTGTACAAAGCTTTGAATGGTTTGGGCATGCTCAATGCTGATGGGATTCTTCCTCTTGCTCAGAATAATCACCTGAGAGGGCATAAATTCAAATTGAGGAAAGACAGATGTAGGATAGATGTGCGGAAATTTGCCTTTAGCCAGCGGGTGGTTGGTAGGTAGAACAGACTTCCATCCCTTGTCGTGGAAGTTGATAGCCTAAATAAGTTTAAGGCTCGGCTGGACAGGTATTTTGAACGAACAGAGGGGTGAAGTGGAAGTGGTTATTTTTTATTTATTTATTTTACTTTAATTTTTTTGGCTGATGCTGCATAAGCTTGCTTTCTTGCATCAAATGCCTCTACTAATGCTAATGCTAAAATGCTAATTAGTTGTTAATCCATTTGGACTCTTCGATGTCCCCTTTCTGTTCACCCTTTTCTTGAAAAAAGTGTTCATTACTGGCAGTCCTTGAGATTCTGCAAATTCCACAAGTCTTTCACCTCTTTTATTTCTTTCACCAATTCCAAAATTTCCTCTACTTCCTCTTTCTGCGCTGTTTTGCCTTTTTCCAACCTTAGCATTGAAGTCCCCCATAATAATAGTGTATTGGGTTTTCTGTTCATCTAGAAGACTCTCAATTTCGGTGTACATTTCTTCAACCTCTTCATCATCATGGCTCGATTTTGGTGCATAAATCATTAGAATCTTTAGCTTGTACCTCTTAGAAATCTTGAGTATGTCTTGACACCCTGGGTGATGTACTTTTGAATTCCAAAATGTTTTTAAAATCTTCATAGACCAGAAACCCAACTCCACCTTCACTCCTTTCACTGTTTCCATTGGTGTACAGCAGATTTCCACTTGATAAACTTATAAGTGATTCATTTCTTCTTCTTGTTTCAGCCAAACCGATGATATTCCAATTCACATTTTCTAATTCCTTTTCCAGCTCTAATATCCTGTCTTCACCAATGAGTGGTCGTACATTATAACAGGCCAAGTTCAATTTCCGTGCATGGCAGCCTGTTCGTACCCAGAGATTCTTAGCACCCTCTGCTTCCACTCTGATTCTCGCTGCCGTAAGAGGGAGAGTGAAAGCTGCTGGGGACTGAGGACCATTTGTATTGTTGTGCTGTCATATGCTGTAGGGTTTGGTCTTTTCCTCTTCACGCTGACCAGGCGTCTTGAAGAGAACCACTCTACACGTTCGTTGCCACCTAAGTGACGTAACAGGGCTTACCATCGAGGTGTGCATGAGATTTTAGGGAGGCAGGCCAACCGGACTTCTCCTAAATCTTCTGTAATAGAGAGATATTGGATCCATCAGTGTTTTAGGCTGAATGTCTGATAACACACAGGATACCTGTTCCCCCTCTAAGCTCCTCAAAGATGTTTACACATAAAACATCTTTTGTGCGTAGAGGGTACACACGATTTTTTTAAACATACATTTTAACTATCCTAGAAATATCACATAATACTTGGACTGCCTGCTCACAGCACCAGAGTAGTGGTAGAAAAATATTTGGCAGCTGATTGAAAAACATCACCAATAAATTTGGCCTTGTGTTCAATTCAATTCAATGAATCCATTTTAAAGCTACCTTTGAATTGTAAGCAATGTTGGGTGTCACCAAGGTACCTCATCATATCCTAAAATAGGAATTAAAAGGAATTTCGGGTAGGAAAGTTCAAATTTTACCCTGGAGTTCAAACAATTTTGGATATTTTAGGTCTCCATTAAACGTGGTAGTATTACACTGACTGAGAATAATTGATACCCTAGTATAGCATTAGTAGAGGCATATGATGCAAGAAAGCAAGCTTATTCAGCATCAGCCAAAAAAAAAAACCACACCACTCCCATTTCACCCCTCCGTTCGCTCGAAATACCTGTCCAGTTGAGCCTTAAATTTATTTAGGCTATCAACTTCAACAACAAGTGATGGAAGTCGGTTCCACCAACCAACCACCCGCTGGCCAAAGGCAAATTTCCGCACATCTATCCGACATCCGTCCTTCCTCAATTTGAATTTATGCCCTCTGAGCTGATTATTCTGAGCAAGATGAAGAATCCCATTGGCATTGAGCATGCTCAAACCATTCAAAGCCTTATACACCTCTATCAGATCACCTCGCCGGTGCCTAGTCTCCAGACTCTGTATTTTGCAAAACTTAAGCCTTTCTTCGTAAGAGCAACCCTTTGTTCCATTCACTAATCTTGTTGCCCTTCTCTGTACCCGTTCCAGCAGCTCTACATCCTTCTTGAAATGAGGCCTCCAGACCTGTATACAGTACTCAAGATGTGGCCTAACCATTGCCTTATACAAGGGAATAATCACCTCCTTATCCCTGCTAGAAAAATTCCTGTATATCATTGACAAGACACCATGAGCTACTCTTGCAGCTCGTCTGCACTGCTCAGAGAACTTCATATCTGCCTGCACAATTACCCCCAGGTCCTTGTCATTCTCCACCACTGTCAGTGTAGTACCGCAGAGTTGATACGTTGCTCTGGGGTTACTGTTTCCCATATTTAGTACTTTACATTTGTCAATGTTAAACTTCATTTGCCACCTCTCAGCCCATCTGTTTAACATTTCCAGATCCTGTTGCAGCAGCATAGCATCAGTGGTGTCCGTAACAACCCTACCAACCTTTGTATCATCTGCAAACTTGGACATTAAACTTGATATCATTCATAAACACCGAAAACAACAGTGAACCCCGAGGAACTCCACTAATAACATTAGTCCACGTTGAGCAGTGTCCATTGATTACCACTCTCTGTGTTCTGCCACTCAACCATCCCCTTATCCATAGCAGCAATTTGCCTCCAATGCCACACTGCTCCAATTTGTGCAGCAGTCTTCCATGTGCAACAGTATCAAAAGCCTTTCTAAGATCCAAATATATAATATCAAAGTTATTCCCTGCATCCAGTTCTTTTGTGACTACATCATAGTATCCAATCAAATTGGTCAGGCAAGACCTGCCCGTAACAAAACCATGCTGCGTCTGAGCTATAACTGAATTCTTGTCTAGATGATCCTGCAGTGCTTCTTTAACCAGTGCCTCCATTAATTTACCTGGAACAGAAGTTAAACTAACAGGTCTATAATTACTTGTGTCAGCCTTTGATCCTCCTTTGTGAATTGGGGTTACATTTGCACATCTCCAGTCTATGGGTACCTCCTCTGAGTCCAAAGAAGCTCTCATAATTATGGCTAGGGGTTTGCTTACTTCCTTTGCTGTCTCCTTTAATATAACTGGATAGATCCCATCCACCCCAGGTGCCTTTTTTATGTTTATCCTCAACAATCTCTCCTCCACTTTCCTCTCAGTTATTACAAAATCATCCAGCTCACTGCCAATGTTTACTTTACCTACATCATTCTCCTTCCTGAATAACTCCTAATGCGTGAATGTAGATGCAAAATACTTGTTTAGATTGTTAGCCACCTGAGCAAGATCCTCAACTGTTGAACCATCAATATCCAGTGGACCAATCTGATTCATCCCTTTCCTTCTGAGTTTAAATAGGTAAAGAACTCTTTTCTGTTTTTCTTTGCATCCTTTGCCAAGGATTTTTCGTAATCTGCCTTTGCCTGCCTAATCTCCTTTGTGACTTGGTTACAGACCAACTTATATCTATCATAGGCTTCCATGTCACCCATTAATTTGTATGTATCCCATGCATTTTTCTTCTCTGCCACATGTCTCATTAGTTCATCTGACAACCATTTAGGCCTAAACCTTGAACAATATTTCTTAGTTGGTATGTAAAGCCTGGTAGCCTCCAAGATTAGTTCCTTGAATGCTTCCCATTTTGAGTTTGCTGTTGGTAACATCATCAGTTGGTCCCACTGTATAGAATTTAAATACTGTCTCAGACCATCATCGTTGCCTTTACGAAAACAAAAACCCTTCCCTTTACCTCAATAGTATTGTCAAGTGTGACAGAAGCTGAGCTATTCTTTTGTGGAATGTAGGCAACCCTTACCCAGAGATGTAGCTAGGTTTTTGGTGCCCTTGAAAAATTCATGGCTATATACATTTTTTTGATAATTGGTAAATTCATAAAAAGTAATTACATTTAAAATAGTTAGCATTAGTAGAAGTATATGATGCAAGAAAGCAAGCTTATACAGCATCAGACAAAAAAAAAAAAAATCATTCTCTCAAAAAGTTTGTCTTCTTCCTTGAATTTATTTAAGCTATCAACTTCCACGACAGATGGAAGTTTGTTCCAGCAATCAACCCACTAGCATAGCTACCCCTTTTAGGGCCCCTACTTAATTAATGAAAATTGCAAAAACAGAAGATAGCCAAAGACACCGGGCTCCTAAAGGGCCCGGAGGCAAATTGCCTTGCGTGCCTACATGGTAGCTATGCCACTGAATCAACCCCCCCCCCTCTGGATAAAGGCAAATTTCCACACATCTATTTGACAACTGCTTTTCCTCAATTTCAATTTATGCCCTCTCAGGTTTGTAATTTGAGCAAGAGGAAGAATCCCATCAGTTTCTGTAGAATAAAGAAAATTTTCCCTATAACAAATGGATTACAAGACTTAACTGGGTACGCATTGTTTACAAATCTGGCTTTCAATCAATTAGGCCAGATTCCCAACCTTTCTTGGTTCATGGTGCCCTTACTGTCCCAGGAATTTTTTCACGGCACCCATAGGCCAAAAGAAATACCTAACACAGTGGTTTTTCAACCTTTTAATATATACCTATATATAACAATTTTATTCTTTATATAGAGGTACTAAATAAAGATCAATTACAGATCACCACAAAATTAAAAAGATACAGTACAATGGATATTGTACCGTACCCTTCTTATAACAAAATAAATATATAAATTTCAAAATAATAATAATAACTTTAAGTAACTTAAACCCACATTACACGGCACCCCGGTTGAAAATGACTGAATTAGGCAATAGTGCTGTTGCTAAGCACAAATTAAGAGCTAAAGAGATTACCATCCAACTACCAGTCCCACATACCGAGAAGTCGAGTTGGTCAACTTTCTATGTATCCATAGCCAGTGGACATAAAGGCATATTCCACATTTGAATAGGCCCTGGTCAACCTTCTACTGTAAGCATCCTGTTAAAGATTTAGAAGAGTAGTTTCCCTTTACCCCAACAAGTGGTCATCTGTTGTTTCGTGGAAGTGAATCATCCACACTTTGTCATACATTTCCCCAATTCCTGTTTACATGGTCACAGTAGTTGAATATCTGAGTGACTCCAACACGGTGGAGTTTCAAAAAAATAAAAAATAAATAAAAATATCGATGACAAGAGGAAGAAAATGAGGGCATTTCAGTGGCATCATTCGTTTCATCCTCATTCAAATTATGTTCGTTTTCGTTGTCACTTGTAGGTTTGGAGTGGCTTATTGCAAGCCAGTTTGGTAAACTAGTGGAATTTTTTTATATAAAAATTTCCTTTTTATGCAGTACTGATATCCATTTTTTTTTTTTTTTTTGGTGGCATGTCTAAAATTAATTGGGCTTTTGTCATTTTATTTAAATTATAAATCACAATATTTTATTTACCTGTTTATATAGCAAGCACAAAAACACCATACTCATTATTTATTATTTATACTGAATAACTTCTTATTCAGTATCGCAGAACATACAAAATGCGTGAATTGTGAACTGCTATGCATTCAAGCTTGGGCGATTAAGCAATTGCCTGATTGGTCCCATCAAAGTTACATTCTTGAATGTAAATGCAAGCTTGAATCATCCCTCCCCAAAACATGGCATTTTGCAAAAATTAATTTTCACCCCGCCTTCTGCTCTCATCCTGATATGACATCATCTAGGGACGCCATTTTGTCAGCTAGCCTGGAGTCAAAATAGCTTGGCAAGGAACTGCTGTGGCCTGTCAGTGGTATCCTGATACCAGTGCCTTTGGCACCTGCCCCAGTGCCAAGGCTTTCCCAGATTACTGCCCCTACCTGCATTGTTTGTGCATGCTAGGGTACGCAGGGCTTTCTTTTACATTGGGCACTGAGCCTAGGGCCTATGAAAAATTCAGGAACCAAAAAAATATAATTCAAATAGAATTTAATGATTTTATTCCAACAAAATTTTAAAAACTAATTTCCCTTTGGCTTTTTCTGTTAGCAAAGTCATTTAAATCAAAGTTAATGCTAGAATAAGTGTTGTGGAAATAACTTCAAAAATTAAATTTATAGGAAATGCTTTCAAATTTCTTTAAAAAAAACAAAAAAATTAGATTTATTGCAGAGGCATTTTAATGTTTTATATAATGTAGCAAGATCTTGGAATGAAGAGTACCTAGGTGCTACAAACACAAAAAGATGGCCTTTTTTACCTGGAATTAGTTTCATCAGTGTGGTTTTTTTCAGCATTCACTGCCATAACTTGACATAAGCAGCCCAAGTATATAACATCAACATTACTGAGAGTCAAGTGCATGTTGTTAATGTGCTCACGCATCATTTGGCTATTATAATACCCACAGTTGGCCTCAGAGAGATAGTAATGCACACATCCTATTTTCTTTAAATCTGTACAGACAATGTATTTAATTTTACAAATTATCCAAGTTATTTCTAGTGTGTAAAAATTATGTACAGTTATTTCTCAATTTATGTGGTGGATGCATTCCTGAAAAGTTACACATTTTAAAATTAAAAAAAAATTAATTTCCAATAAGATGATGGAAAAATGTAGAAGGGGATTGCATTAAGGACCAAGTGGAGAAACTTTCAAATGACAAATTATCGATATTTATTCGTGTAAAATATGAATCAAATAGAGAACAAAGTTATGGTATATGCTTTTTTTTTTTTTTTTTTTGTTATTGGATTTTATAAAGTTTTTATTTCATACTGTCATTCATTGTTTATGTTTTCCTTTTTAGAGGCCTTGAGTTTAATCTAAGTCAAGACTAAATCATTAAAGCAGTTTTCTATCCGTAATTATTGTTACGATATAGAAAAATATGAAGTTACAATCTAACAGTAAGAAAAATAGTTAAAATTTACATTAGAAAATTTATTACAATTAAGTTACAACTGAGGAAAAAATTATAATACAAAATATTAATATTAGTTATAAACTTAAATACAGAAATTATACAATGGAGAGCGATAGAATACATTTTAATACACAAATTAATATACAATTCATTTTCACAAAATACCATCAGGAGGTCTAGTGCTTCCTACAGCCACCATGCAACTTCCTGCCATCATATTTTGTTACTAATTGCATTGAAGCACCAGCTAAAGAATCCTAAATTGAGGAGTGGTATATATTGTTTGGATGCATTAAATCAAAACCCCAGAAATAAAGAAATGACTGTATTCTGGCCCTGCAGTTCTAGTGAATAACCAGTTTTATTCTGAATGTAATTACTTGCTTTGTTAACACTGCTGACCCAAAAATTTCTGACAATTTGTCACTTTGAAAATTAAAATATAAAAATTTAACACTCAGTTCATTATGTTTAAAGCACACACATTCTTCAACTATTGTCTCTCCTTACTACTTACTCCATGAAAAGGTTCCGCTGATAGTTTTCATTTTGTCACCTACAATGGCTACTTAGTAGCTCTTGAAAGGTACTAAGTACTTAGTACCTTTCAAGCTTTCATCTTAACATGACCCGTGCTTACTGCAAATGGTTCACGAATGGGTGAAAGTGATGTAGTGCACTAAATTAAAAAAATTTTCTCTAGGCATAAAGAGATATTTATAAAGATTTGTCATTCCATGGTTAGATTCGTTTAATTTTAAAGGACCTTTTTTTAATATAAACGAAGTATTCCTTCTCTTAGGATGATTATATGAGTTATTTGTGCAATGACACTGAAATTTTTGCAAAAAAAAAAAATCAAATGCAAAACTAACTGCCTTTCTTTTTTTAAGTATTTATTTAATAAAATTATTTAAAATGCATACGGAAAAAATACCAAAAAAAAAAAGAAATTTAGAAATGATCAGGAAAAGCTAAGTGATGTGAAGAAAGCAGTCTGGAAACAGTAGGAATAGCAAACAAGAGGTTTACAAAACAATAGCAGTCAACAAACAAATATTAGGTTGTTTAGCTTAGCACCAAGGCATGCAGTCTATGAGGTACTGAATTGTCATAACTGGGCAATAGGTGATATTGACATTGCTGCATGAGTAATTATAACTATCATAAAAGATTTGCAAGTTCTGTCATAGCCTTAAAGTTGGAATTTGCTAGGTACAGTGGTTTGACCCTAATTTTAATATTCAAAGAACTGAAGTTTCCACTTGCTTGACCTAGTACACCAGTCAGAACATACGGATGTGTGTGAGGGAGAGAGAGAATGCACACCAAGCACGGTTCTGTGCACGATGCATGAACTTCTTAGAGAAAACAGAAAAAGATGGTTTGAAATCCACTGCATACAGTGGATTTTTATTTGCGAAGACACAAATAAAGTACTGTTGGAGAAACTGTAGAGGATCAAATAAAGGACACAAAAAAAAAAAAAAAAGTATAAAGTATTACCCAACAATCCCTTAATAGCAATTACAAATAATCATGGTACTTAGCAGTCCTTCCTGTCCCTTACAATTGACAATTTCAACAAATACAATAAAAATGATTTTTAATTTCTTTTCAGGTAGTATTATTTATTATCAGTATGGCAATATCACTTGTTTTTTGGTGTATAAGTATAGGACAATAAAAAAAAAGCACTACGAAATATGTCTTTATTTTTACATACAGGATATTTAAATTAAACACTCTTATATTTGACATCATTCACAAAACCTAATTTTGGCCTTTGAAAACACTGCTTATACAATACAAAAAGAAAACATGAATGCATAATGCTAAAAGCACTCGGAAGTTTGAGTATTGTCTAGAAACCTATAAAATTAAGCTGCTCTACAGTTGATTTAATAATACTTTTCTGTCATTCATAATCATATTTGTAATACCTTTATGTTCATTCAAATTCTTGACAAAGTGGAAACAATCCAGAGGCTTTTGTTTCTACTTTGGTACATCTTAATTCTGTAATGTGTGTATATGTTTCCCCCCCCCTCCAATTAGATAACCTACTTTGTAGTTATCCTCATGTGTGTTCTGTATACTCATCTTATTCCATGCATAGTTTAACCTGCATAACAGATTAAATTATTAGAAAATAAAACTTTTTGATAATTTTCTTAGAAACAACTACGCCAGGTACAATACAAAGGCCTGAGCAACTACGTGCTATTTTAATCATAAGAGATGATTTCTTATAAACTTTTAACAGTGTATAATAACATTTTATAATACATCCTGAACATTATAGGTAAAAAACAATGCACAACAGTGTTGAACTTTCAGGTTCTCTGAACAGTATAAACATAGTTCGAGCAAAATTTAGAGCAACAAACATTCCCATTAACAAAGAATGTTAAAAATAATAAAAGTACTTGAAACTTTCTAATGATGTAATATATGTACAATGTGTAAAGGGAATATTTATGTTTACTACAGCTTGGTTTTAATAAAAAAAGATAAGGGATCCTAAAATAAAAACTGTTATTTTAATGGCATTCCAATGTAGTATTAATATAGTTCAGTACTGAAAAATATGATTAATCAGCATTTATGCAACACAGACTTATTGCAGCTCAATACTGGCTTCAAAACTTTATTTATTTTTTCTTTTTTGTGGGTTAACTAACCTTTTAACAATAGAAGCACCCATAAATATTAAATACTGATCTACTGGATTATCAATTTTTAGAAGGTTCTAATTTGAAATAATTTTTTTTCTTTAAAAGATAAAAATCTTAAAATCTTGTATTTGTTTTTACGGATGTAGTCTTCAATTTCCGAAATAAAAACAAAACAGCCTAAAAACATTACTTTAGAACGAAACTAAAAAAAGTTACCTTTTTTTTTTTTTTTTTGTAATTGGTACTCATGCCAGTGTAAAAATTATTATTATCTAAAATATAACATACAATAAAAATAATCAATCCACTTCCTGCCTGGAGGAAATCTAAATGTACATCTATTAATCAAATAATATTTCTAATTTTTAATTTATTATTTGTTTTCTTTCTGGAAAGATAATAAACCTAATTGTCAAAATCATAAAAGGGCTTCTGTTGAAAAATTCAAGCTTAAAAGTGATTAAATAATTATAAAATAATCATATTAAAATAACTACAAACAAATATTAATGACCTTATGATTTTTTACTGTAATCAGAAATATCAATAATTAATAATAAGATTTATAGTTAAGTAGCTTTACTGGTTATTGATTACCCTGTTACCCCACATTCATTTTCTAATCAACGGTTTCCTAAAATAATAAATACACTATGTGTTTTAGTGAATATGATGAGGTGAGAGGGACAAAAAAATAAAAACTCCTCTTCCATCTAAATTGAGCAAGCTTTTACTTCACTGCTTACCTGTTATATATATATGTACTAATCAAAAAATATTTTTATATTTATAATGATTCCATGATAGTAATACGTGGTGATTTATTATATCTTCTTTAGCTACTGTTTTTAGTGATTAAACTGTTAGGAAAATCAATCTTAACTAGTACTATAGTGAGGCAGATTCTTAAGCTCTTATTAGAAGTCTAATTGTAAGATAGCAAAATCAAGCCCTTTTTTCAATACTGTCTTTGACAGACATCATAGAATGGTTCAAACCATACGACAAATGTTAATGGTTCAAGTTGACAAACATAGATATTTTAGTCGGAAAGTTCAGAAGATCACAAGGGGGTGCTGCAAACAGGAACATATACAAATGGGAATGCTTATGGTTCTGTACATTATAATAATGTATGTGAGACATTTGCATACACAGTACAAAGCAACAAGTATTAACTTACAATATATTACACAGGGATAAAAAAAAAAAAAATGCACCAGTCATACCATTTGCCTAATATACAAGGATAGGCAGCAATGGTGTTTAAAGTAAACAGAGCCATTTTAAATATTAAAGACAATCATCATTAAGTGAAAACCCCAAAATGTAAAGTGGAAACATACATACATATAGAATAGAATCATAACTAATAGTTTTATTACTTCAGCTTTGAAGTAATCGGACTAGGCATACACTTAATCAGTTGTATATGTCTTCTGAGAGGTAAACACTCTGTAACAGAGAATATAAGCACTATCTTTGTTTTGTGCATATACATTTAATTATCAAAAATTCAGGAAGAAAATGGCTGAAAAGAGAAGCTTACTGAATATATATAATTTCATGACAGCAAAATCAAGAGAGGGTTGCACAAGTGGTTTGGTATTTAAAAAAAAAAAAAAAAAGAAAAGAAAAAAAAAGCTGTACATACAAACCTCTCTTAATAAAATTGTCAGTGAAGCATAACAAAATAGTGGTGACCAATCTTTGAGGTTACCTTGTAATAAAAATGACAAAAAAAAAAAAAAAAAAAAATTGAAATGAATATTTACAAATCATGCTGATAGATCACAACTTAACTTGGAATCACATAAAAAAAAAAAACCCTACAGAATAACACCAAATGCGAGAAATCACAAATCTTGTAACATTTTCAAAATCTAAACTGTAATCCACATCTGTGACATCTTAAAAATATGAAACCATGTTCTGTACAACATTTCTATCACTTATCATCCAAACCTGTGGATGCAGATGTAATACAGTTGCAAAAATTACACAAAGCAATGATTAGAAATTTAGTCTAGCACTTAATTTCAAATATGCTAGAAACCAAATGACATCATATACTTTATCAGTGCAGCTTAGCAGCTGCCAGCTGGAAATATTACAATTCTTTCACATAAGTGGCATGAGTCATATAAATTAACACTGTTTCTGTTACATGGCACTGTACAGGAGTAACTCTGAAAGTTATCACAAGATCAGGGCAAGGAATGAAATCCCATTCCATCACATCAGTAACTATTTTCATGTCCAGCTAAAATATATAAGTTTGAAGGGCTTTTGGGGTCATTTGTGGGCCTGCTTTCTAGAACTACAATCCTAAAAAAATAAAAGAAAAAAGGAAGCCCTCTGAAGTGTTTTCATAATATATATTCAATCCAATAATAACAATTATACAGGGTGTTTCCAAAGTGATGGTCAATAATTTAAAGGTGAACTACAGACTGCAATATGCAAAAAACGTCTAGTAAACATGGGTCCTTAAGTGAATAGTTTTTGAGATATTGAACATTTCTAGTTGGGATCCACCACTGACTTGTTTTTTCGATGGAGAGAATGAGCAAACCTCATGCTCATTCTTTCCGTTTCTCCTTTCTCAGTTCTTTGAGACATAGCAGGCATGCCAGTACTTGTCGAGAGATAGTCAACATGGAAAGAGGTTACAGCAACGAAGAGTATGCGGACATGCACTTCATGTATGGTAAAGCCAAAGGCAGTGCACTCGAGGCTGCACGTTTGCACCAAGAAGCATTTCCCTGCTGAAGGCAGCACAACATGTGCATATTCATCAGGGTACATCAATGCCTTAGAGAACATGGGTGCTTTGCACATGGAGTACGAGCAGGTAGGCCCAGAAGCAGAACACCTGATGTTGAGGAAAGGGTGTCAGAAAGAATAAAAAAAAAAAAAAAAAAAAAAACTATTATATTTAGGCCACCTGAATAATTAGATTCATCTGCCATGCTGTGTCTTATATCTGTTAATTGTGTGTTTCTATGGTCGATTTGCATGGACAAATGTTAGAAAGAATAGAACAAAATCCAGGAATTGCGACAAGCAGGGTTGCTCTGCAAGAGCGTGTACTGAGTCATAGCAGTGTGTGGCAAATTTTACATCGCCAGTTACTGTACTCCTGCTATATCCAGTGTGTACAAGATCTCAGCAATACAGACTACCCTCCCAGAGTGCTCCCATAATCAGTGGCGGATCTTAACAGAAAATGTGTGTTATCTCGAAAACAGTTCATTTGTGGCTTGATGTTCACCGGAACCTTTTTGCTTATTTTAGTTTGTACTTTTCACCTTTAAATTACTGACCATCATTTTTGAAACACCCTGTATATCATATATATATAAATACGTCTGGAGAAATTATAACACAGTTTGTATGCCTGCACGTGCGTGCGTGCACGCACACACACACAGACTTGGTTGTGTAAGAGCTGAAACAAAAGTTTGAATTATTATCATATTACAAATGCTCTAATTATATACATCTGGATATCCATTATCCTCCCAGTGGAATTTTGATATTGTAGAATTTTAAAACTCATTTAGAAGTTAACCTTTCAGTTGACTCTTAGCTTTCAGCTCACATAAGTAAACAAATATTATGTGAGCTGATAACTAACATTAATGCCTTGTTTCTGTCTAGTCTCCTAGCTTTGACTATAGACAACACATTCTGATATACTTACCCTGCCATTCTTATGTCATTAATTAGAATTAGATAGTGCTCAAAATGCAAAATAGTGAAGGATTGAAAAATATTTCTGTTACTTATAATTATCTAGATGGCAATTGTCTTTTATCCAATATCAAAATCAAAAACTAAGAGTGAGCCAAATGTAAATTCCCAAAATATTTATCAAAGCCAAATCTTTGATGGGGTGGGAAGTGGGCAGACAATCTCATCAGGACGCCTTACCCCATCCACAAGGCCTCAGAAAAACTGCAAATTGGGCAGCAAGAGGCAATATAGGCAGCTAAGGTTAGCAATCTTGGGAAAAAAAAAAGTGCAAATTAACAATCAGTTTGGAAGGAATGATGAAAGTGATCCATCCTTTGGACATTTCTGTTAAGCAGCCAGTAAAAATCAAAATTTGAATACTGAATTTTGAATTAAATATTGCTATCTTATGTCATTTACCAAAATGACATTACACAGTATATAATTCCAAGGATGAAGATGAACATTCCGATGATTTCTGTTTTTATTAAAAACACATCTCATTAATAAATATTATCATGCCATATACTGTAAGGAAGCTACAGATTTTTGCTGTAGTGGCAAAAAAAAAAATAATAATAAAATAAAATAAATAAATAAAAAATAAAATAAAATAATAAATAAAAAAGTAAAAGTAGATAAGAAAATAGACAAATTATGTGCTTCCTCCTCACATAGGTAACTATTCATCAGACGTTTGAGTTGCTTCAAATTGTCAGCCTCAACTTTTAGAGAGCCAACTTGTTCCAGTAATCAACAACTCCCTGCCTAAAGGAATACTTTCTACAATCAATAGGCTAAACTCTTCCCCTGTAATTTGAATTTATGTTCTGGAATTTAAAGAAATCCTCATTCTGGAATTCTTTAAAACAGTGCAAAATCTACCTTCATTTTACTAACTCCCTTCTAAGGGCCTGATTTGAAAGCTCTGTAGCCCACATAATAATTTTTTTCTTGTATAGTTGTCCTCCTGCCATTTTGGTGAATGTTCTTTAAAGTCATTGTGATGTTAATATAAAGCCTTGAACTCATTGTATCATTCATTGTATAATGCTTATAGAATTACAGTACACTCTCGATTTTTTGGGACAGATGGTAAAAAAAAAAATTCCAAGATAATTGATTTCCCAGTTAATCCAAAAATACAGCAAGTCCCCGACATTCGTAAGAGATAATTTCCAGGACTTCTTACGTAACTTGGGACTGACTAATAAAATATTGCTACTATATCCCTGATATGCCAAAATTACAAAAACCACATAATATCCTCAGAAGAATGAAGAAAAATAGTTATATATTTTTAATTAGTTCAATTAAAAACTTTATCTTGGAATGGCGGTGCAGCAGCCAGAGTGGCACATAAGAAAAGAAAACATAAAAGGAAGAAAAAACGCATGTTAGTACTGTAAAAACTGATATGTGTTTCGTAGCTTTGGTTGTTATAGTTGACTTCATTGGTACCGATCCCTTCACTGCTTCTCGTATTCTGTCTTTCTCCTTTATTATTGTGTTCACCGTTACCACTGACAAATCTGAATTCTCAGCGATACTTGTTAATGTTTGGCTATTTTGATACATCCTTATTATTTTAATTTTCTGATACAACTCGATCGCTTTCCTTTTCTTGATAATACTAGTACCGTTGTCACTGTTATTCTCTTAGTCGGCACCATGATAACAGTCAAAATTAAATTTTCTGAAAAGAACTTCACAGGGTTAAGGCGAAAACTCACTATTATCATCCCACGTGAGCTCACATTTTACTAAAGCACATTTCCGGAGGTCACTGCCATAAAACAAAAACAATTTGCACTTTCCGGGTTACTGGGCTTTTCTGTTACTGCAATTCATTATAAATGGGTAGTAAACTTGATCTCATTGCATTTGTGATAATACCAATAGCTGAAATTCTGTGGGTTTTTAAGTTACAGTATTATAGTGAAATGTGTGTCCCCTTCACTGAAATCTTCAGTCATATAAAAAAATATATAAATAGCGTAATGTAAGAGTCTGAACCTACATAAGTTGGGGATTTACTGTATCAAAAAATGTTCAGCAACCTATGTAACAAGTATGGCGATGTTGTTGTTGTTTGGTTTTTAGGAGCATTAGCAACTAAGGCCATATTGCTCCGGGGATATGCGGTGGTCATACCCTGACCTTTCCGCATCCTCCATATTTGGTGGTCACGGGCTCGAACCCTAGTCTTAATCAAGAAGCGTGTGCTACGCACTGCTGCTCCTGCCCACCTGCTACGGAGGCGCCAGTATGGCGATAGATGAAGAAACTTACCATACACTACTTGCGTGTCCGATACGACGCTTGCCTTTATTTTTTACGACGTCGATTTTAAATCTAATAGCTTCCATTTATTTTTTACCGTGTCGCATATGGTTTGGTCACCAACATTATAATGGTTCATTAGAGATTTAACGGATGCACAGTTTTCAAACTTTTGAATAATTTCAAGTTTTTGTTTAATCAAAAGAACAACTCTTGCGCTTGCCCATTATTTTCGTGATTTCGGAATAAAAAAAAAATATATATATATATATATACAGTGGAACTTCTCTATATTACGATTTTTTTCGCAAAACATTGCACCTTGAAACAAAATTACATGTAAAATTAACCCCATATGCGAAGTGTTAGTCTCTCTTTAACGAATTTTTAAAAAAATTAGTAAAAGCATTTTTGAAGATTTTCAAGCATTTACTGCTAAACAGCCACTCAAATATATGGCCTCCTTCCCTCCGAAATTGCACATTAGCATCTGGAATTAATCATCCTTTTAGTGAATACTTGTGGCCATTGACGCCCGTAGGAGGGTATTTGTTTCATTTTTGTTACAGTTATTAAACCAAATGTGTTTTCTTAAAAGTGGTCCTAAACTTTACAATAAATAGGGTAGATTTGCAAATTGATGTTGGCTCAGGGGAAAACGAAATTTGCTGTGGCGAATTTCATTTTAAAAATACTTTAGCATGCTGCGGCGGCAATACATAGAATGCTACCATAGTTGGTTTTTAGTAACGCCTACTGAGTGACATTCGTTTTTCACGTCAACTGTACCACATGACCTTCCTGTCAATTATTATATGATACGTCTGTTCTCATCTAACTGGACTCCCAGTAGATGGTTTTCACGAATTTTTTTTTACTTTCGTTCGTCATCAATCACATAGGCTACATGCTCTTGTATTTTTTTTTTTTTTTTTTTCTGAAAAGTAACATACAGCATACATTAATCAAAATTTCTTTCGGTGTATATATGAATGAAAGCAGAATAAAAGAAATTCACAAAGTCGTATATTTCTTTAAAGTGATTGATAGGAAAGGTCACGTGATACTGTTGAATTGTCAAGCGAACGCATTGAGTAGCAGTACTAACAATGCACTATATGGCCAGTGCAGCGAAGTTTGCGGTGTATGTATCAGCAAGAGCTGCAGTAGAGTAATTTTTACAATTGCAGAAACAATGTCGAAGAGAAAGTGTTTAAGTATTAATGATAAAGCAAAGATTGTTATGATATTGACCAGGGTTTTAAGAAAAAAGACGTTGCAAAGAAATAGGCATACCTGCAAGCAGCTTATCTACGATTTTAAAAAATCGAGAGTCGATTTTAAATGCAATTGAAGGAGGAGCAGACAAGAAGCGAATTAAGTTGTGTATATACGAAGATGTTGATAAAGCTGTTCTAAAATGGGTGCAAATGATACGTGAAAAGAATATACCAATATCGGGCTTAATAATTAAGCAACAAGCTCTGAAATTTGCACAGTCCCTTGGACATACAGAATTTAATGCGAACACTGGGTGGTTAGATAAATTTAAGAAGCACCACAGAATTGTGGAAAAGGTTATTTGTGGAGAAAGTGTTAATGTAAGTGAAGAAGATTGCGACAGTTGGAGGAATAATACCTTAAAGATTTTGGAAGAATATAAGAGCGTAAAGATGTTTTTAATGCTGACGAAATGGGTTTTATTCTTTAAATGTTTACCGAATAGAACATTTGCTGTTAAGGATGATAAATGTTTTGGCGGAAAAGAAAGCAAAGAAAGAATCACTGTGCTAGTTGGAGCAAATATGACAGGAAGTGAAAAATTAAGACTTTTAGTCATCGGAATATCAAAAAACCCAAGATGTTTTAGAGGCATAAAATCTTTGGAAGTTGACTACACCATTAATAAAAAAGCATGGATGACAAGTGATATTTTTGAAGAATGGATATTAAAACTAGACAAGCGTATAACAAAAGAAAAAAGGAAAATCGTGTTGGTAATTGACAACTGTCTGGCACAACCTGCCAATATTTCTGCCAAACTTAAAAGTGTGAAGTTATTGTTTTTACCACCAAACGTAACGTCGAAACTCCAGCCAAAGGACCAAGGCATTATTAAAAATTTTAAATTTCATTATCGAAAGAGAATAATAATGAAGACTGTCAATGTGTTATCAGAAAATAGAAACTTGGAGGTTACAATTAACCTTAGAGATTGCATCTGTGAACTGGCAAAAGTTTGGACAAACGATGTCACTGAATACACTATTCAAAATTGTTTTTGGAAAGCGGGATTTGCATTGAATACAGAAGTCGAACAACAACTGGACGAACAAGATGAACTGCCCCTTCACAACTGAAAAACTTTTGGACATTATTAGAATCATCCGGAAACATCGAAAATGAAATAACACTGGATAGTTATGTTTATGTAGATCACAGCAGAACATCCAAATGAAGATGGAATACTGCAGAACAGTGTTAGACGCGACCATGATCACGAAGAAATTAACGACACTGAAGATGCATCAGAACAACCTGTAGAAAAGCCAACAAGCGAAGAAATGATTAACGCTTTTAAAATGGTTCGTATGGGTCTACAGTTTTGTGAAAATGTTCCTGATAATGTTTTTAATGCTCTGAACAAATGTGAGGCTTTCTTTGAGAATCAGACAATATTTTAATTGTACTGTGCAAACAAAAATTACAGATTTTTTTTAATTTGTGATACTTACCGGCGAAAATTGTGTAAACGTAATTTAAATAAGTATGTTTTTGAAATAAAATACATTAAAAATAAATATAGATTCGTTTTCATTTTCTAATTAGATAACAATTTCTAATAAAAAAGATATTCTCTGTATAACGAAATTTCTCTATAACGAATTTTTTTGCTGGATTTATCGAATTTGTTATAGGAAGTTCGACTGTGTGTGTGTGTGTGTGTGTGTGTGTGTATGTATAAATAAAATAATAATAATAATAAAAATTCCGATATCCCTGACATAAAAAAAAAACAAAATTTGCCTTTTGTTGTGCTGACTGAACACAACAATCAATGCGACGCACTAAAACAAACTAAACATTTGGTCTTTTTTTTTGAGCGGCGGCTGTGAAGACATCAGGGGTTGCAAGATAATAGGTACACTAACCTTCGAATGACGGTTCTTGTCGCATATTTACGACTTGCAAAACATCTGTTTATATCTATTCTAGTTGTTACTTGAATTTTATTTCTGGTTGATTTTTTTTTTTTTTTTTTTTTTTAATTTGGAGTCTTGAAGTGTCCCGGTAAATCGAGAGTCTGCTGTAATTAGTTTATCGTAAAGTGTTTGGTGTTATTAACTAAAGTTAGCTCTTATTAAGAATTTATTACAGATCTGTGGTATCCTCTGGCAGAAAATTTCATAAGCATTTGCAAACAAACTGGCATAACTGCTGAACATGTTTTGTGTGAAATGCTTTTAACCAAGGTAAGTATATCACAGGAATAATTTCAGTATCATCAGTAAAAATTTAGGAGAAATTATGGATCTTTATAGTCCTTTACTGAGTTGCAGAGAGAGAGAGAGAGAGAAAGAAAGGGAGAGAAATGAAAATACAAATTATGAGCTTCCCTCCTCACATAGGTAACTATCAAGTTGACCAATTTCTTCAAACCGTCGGCCTCAACTTCTTGCAGAGGCAACTTGTTCCAGTAATCAATTACTCACTGGCTAAAAGAAAACTTTCTACAATTTAGTCTAAACCTCTTCCCCTGTAATTTGAATTTATGGCCCCTAGTTCTGGAATTATTTATAAGAGTGAAAATTCCACTTTCATTTATTTTACTAACTCCTCTCAGAGCCTTATAAACCTCAATTGGGTCCCGTATAAGGTGCCTGGTTGCCAAACTTTGTAGCCCGCATAATCCATGTCTTTCCTCATAGGATGGCCCTTTTGCCGATCTCACTATGCATTGTTTTTCTTTGGATCCTTTTAAGAAGCTCAATGTCTTTTTTTTTTTTTTTTCTCTTCTCAGATGAGGTCTCCATACATAATATTCCAAATGTGGCCTTACAACTGCCTTGTAAGTGAGATTATGACCTTTCTATCTCCACAGGATACTGTTTGATAAATGATTGACAGAATGCCACGGGCTTTCCTGGCTCATGGCGTTTTGGGTTCATATCTGTGTGTATCTCCCAGATCACTTTCTTCCTCTACTGTTTTTAATTTGACTCCAAAAAAGTGTATATCATTTTGGGGTTACTAAATAAAGAAACAATGTATACTCCCCACCATGACCTATGGAAATGAAACTTGGGCACTCACCAAAAGAATGGAAGAGAAGCTGAGAAACACACAGAAGAATGGAACAAATTATATTGGGAATCAGACTGTTATATAAGAAGAGAAACATGGATTACACAGCAAACCCAAGTAAAGGACATTCTTATCAAAACTAAAGAACTAAAATGGTCTTTGGCAGGACACAGCTCGAAGACATGATGACAGATGGACTAAGAAGGTAACAGAACGGTACCCAAGAGGAACTAAGAGAAAACCTGGAAGACAACAACTGAGATGGACAGATGAAATTCATGAGTTTGTGGGTAGTAAATGGATGGCCATTGCAAAAAACAGAAGGAACTGGAAAGTTGCTGGAGAGGCCTTCATCCTGCAGTGGATTGAAAATGGCTGATGATGATGATGATGACTTCCCAAGTGTAGGAGCTTGCATTTTACTGCATTGAAACATAGCTGCCACCTTTCTGATCATTCTTGAAGTCATCCTGAAGGAGCACTGTTTGGTGCTCATCATTAAACACTCTCCCAATCTTTACACTGTTTGCAAATTTTGACATCACACCTTTCATTTCTTCATTGTTTATGAAAACCAGAAACAACAGTGGTCCAAGAATCCATTCTAGGGAAATCCCAATTCTGACATTACACTAGTCTGAAGGATATGCATTAATCACAACTCTCTGCCTTCTACCCTGTAGCCACACTGCAATCCATGTTTCAGCTTATACAGTAATGTCTCATGACGGACTCGGTCCTTTGTGAGAGATTACTGTATAAGATGGAAACATGTTGAACTTGCACCTGCCTTGCTAAAATCCAAACAAACTATATTGATATTGTTCCCTACATCCATATTTTATGTTTTTCAGAATGCTATCTGTATCTAAACATCTTTGGATTGCACTCTTAAATATTGCCACCAAGATTTTCCCTACCACTAGAATTGCCTTTATGGTACTTCTCGAATCCAAAGGTTTTTTGTTTGAGAATTTATTAGGCACATCGGCATCTGTGACCATAGTGAACCAGAATCCAAAGGAATCACTCCTGCTTCCAATGATGCCCTCATAATTAACCTCAATGATTCAATTCACTCTCTCTGGCTGCCTGCCTCAAAATTACAGGGTGTATTCCATCAAAATAAACTATGTTGAAATTATTTATCACCTCTAACTCATGAGCAACTGTGTCAAAATAGCTTACCAGGTTAGTTAATTATAATTTCCCCTTAACAAAAACATCGATGAAGGGATAGAGGGCATGATGTCTAAATTTGCAGATGTAGATGTCTAAATTTGTAGATGATGTAAATTTTGGTAGAGTAGTTAATGATTGTCGCCAAGCAGAGCTTCTTCAGAATAACCTAGATAGATTTCAGAGATGGTCAGAAAAATGGCAGCTATGCTTTAATCCAGCAAAGTGTAAGGTATTGCACTTGGGGAACAGTAACCCCAAAATAACTTATACACTTAGAAGAGTTGAACTAGAGCCAGTAGTGGAGGAAAGGGACTTGGGTATTATGATACAATCAGATATGAAGTTCTCCGAGCATTGTAGATTGGTTGCAAGGAGGGCCCATGGTGTCCTATTGACAATTTATTGAACAATCGCTAGTAGAGATAAGGACGTCATAATCCCATTATATATTCCTAGTTACGATACTTAGTTTCGGTAAGGGTATCAAATCGACGTGTTACAAGTTGCAGTTCCGCTGAATGAGAAGTTTTTTAGCCATATTTAACCGCTTTATTGACCTAGTCAGGATCCTTAGTTTATTCTGAATCGAGACAGCGAGATTTGGAAGTTAATTAATACTTAAGTGTCCGTAGATTTACCATTCGTAACTTGCCGCCATTGTTATACGATACGTTATATCCCGAACTAGATAGCGTAAGCTTAGTATAGTACAGTATATAATACAATATTGTCAATTAATCAGTAAAATCTATTAATCTTGTTAAACTTCATTGTCAATTAAATTGTACTTTTTATGTATTTTTTAACTAAATACATATAATGACTTAGATTACAAACGTAACATAATTAATTAATACATAACTTGATACGGAAGTTATATACAATGAACTCGTAGATAATACTCGATACTGAAAAAAATATATAGCGTTATAAATGTGTTGGGATACAAAGTTTAGGGTTCTAATTTTGTACTGAAATTGAAATTTTATTGAAATTAAATCTAAATCATGACTCAGGCCAGAGCAGCAAAGCAAAAGGCTCAAGCTAATGGGAGTTCTGTGGCTCAGGGGAGAACTGAGGGGGGGCAGTTGCCCTCTGAATCACAGCCTTTTAAAATGCACTGCTTACTTGATGTTTGTGGAGCAATCGGGTACGGGACATGATATTGCCACGGGAGATGTCTTTGTATGTGTGTGCACAATGTAAGGAGTGTAAGGAAATCAGGCGACAACTCAGTGTTGTTATGAGCCTATATGAAAGCTTGAAGGACAGGGTGGTTGCCCTCGAAGGATCTAAATTGAGGGTCTCATCAAGCTCTCAGCTGCTCACATCAACGCCAGAGTTGCACTTGGTCATCACACAACACAGCGGCACCCCAAAGATAGAATGCACTGGTCCCACAGGAACTAGTAGTTGTTGGTGACTCTATTGTCAGGGAAATGGGGAACATGCTTTGTAAAAAGGATAGGTGGAACAGGACGAGGGTATGTCTGCCAGGTGCAAAGGTTGATGACATAGAGTGGATATCACCTTTTAAGGGCACAAAAGGTGATATAGTTGTACACGTTGGCACTAATGATATTAAGAGTAGGAGACCAGCAGAATTACTTAACAAGTACAGGTCGCTGTTGAAAAAAAGCTATAAATTAGGGTTGAATTTGAAAGTGTCTGCAATTATGCCCAGACACGATAGGAGGGAGTATATGATGAGAGCCTTTTCAATCAATTCGAAAAGGCTCTCATCATATACTCTTATACTTTTATATACTTACTTTTCTCCTATTAACAAGTATTTGTTAATAGGAGAAATTTGTTCTCCTATTAACAAATACTTGTTAATAGGAGAGCTGTCTCTCCTATTAACAAATACTTGTTAATAGGAGAGCTGTCTCTCCTATTAACAAGTATTCTGTACTTGTTAATAGGAGGGACAGCTTCTACAGGGATGGGATACACTTAAATAGAAAGGGTGCAAGAATATTTGCTGATGCTATCGAGGCAGTGCTAAGTGTGTCAGAAAACTGCTAACTTGGGGGGGGGGATACAAGGACTAATAGATTAACAGTAGCCACCGGCAGAGATGAAAGTGATTCTTGCACTACTTCTATTGGAATGAGCAGCAGTCTGGAAAACAAGTTGCAGGATATTTCAGAGACTGCTGGGAGTCATTGTGGTACAAGTAAACACATGGGTTGTGTTAGGGTAGTTAAGAACAGGAACAGGTGCATGTATACTTGCGTGTACAACCAGTGCTAGGAGTTTGGTAAATAAATTTGATGAATTTGAGGTTTTGCTCAAAACATCAAAGGCAGATATTGTTGGGATATCAGAGACGTGGTGTCACACAGATATAAGGAATGCAGAACTGGAATTTGGGGAGTACAATGTCTACAGAAAGGATAGGAAGGGAGGAGGGGATATGCTATTAGTTAAGAAACATAAAATCCAAAGAAGTTAAGCCAGTCGACATCGCTGGACAGTGCAGTGTCGAGTCAGTTTGGTGTGACATAAGCATTGGGAGATCAAAATTGAGAGTAGGAGTGTGGTATAGACCTAATGTCTCTGATGAGTATAATAAGAAACTGTACAGGGAAATATAGTGAGCCAGTAAATCAGAGAGTCTTATAATGGGGGATTTTAATTTCTCAGATACTGACTGGAATTTGTGGGTTGTTCACTCACACGCTAGCAAGGCTTTTGTGGATTTATTGCATGATTGTTTTCTATGTCAGCATGTTTGGGAGGCAACTAGAGGGAGTAATACTCTTGATCTGATTATAAGTAGATTCTCCATGCATTAAGAATCTGCAGATAAAGGAACCACTAGGTGGCAGTGATCACAGTGTGCTGAAGTGGGATTTACTCAAAGATATAACTACCAGGAGGGGGTAAAGGGAAGGGTTTTTGCTTTTGTAAAGGCGACTACGATGGTCTGAGACAGTATTTAAATTTTGTACAGTGGGACCACCTGATGATGTTACCAACAGCAAATTCAAAATGGAAAGCATTCAAAGAATTAATCTTGGAAGCTACTAGGCTTTACATACCAACTAAGAAATATTGTTCAAGGTTTAGGCCTAAATGGATGTCAGATGAACTAATGACACATGGCAGAGAAGAAAAATGCATGGGATACATGTAAATTAATGGGTGACATGGAAGCCTATGATAGATATAAGCTGGTCTATAACAAAGTCACAAAGGAGATTAGGCAGGCAAAGGCAGAATATGAGAAATCCTTGGCAAAGGATGCAAAGAAAAACAGTACAGAGTTCTTTTCTTATGGAAACTCTAGAAGGAAGGGGATGAATCAGATTGGTCCACTTGATATTGATGGTTCAACTGTCGATGATCCTGCTCAGGTAGCTAACAAACTAAATGAATATTTTGCATCGACATTCACACATGAGGATTTATTCAGCGAGGGGAATGCCAGAGGTGTATTCAACTCTGGCAGTAAGCTAGATAATCTTGTAATAACTGAGAGTAAAGTGGAGCAGAAATTGTTGAAGATAAACACAAGAAAGGCACCTGGGGTGGATGGGATCTATCCAGTTATATTAAAGGAGGCAGCAAAGGAAGTAAGCAAACCCTTAGCCATAATTATGAGAGCTTCTTTGGACTCAGGGGAGGTACCCATGGACTGGAGATGTGCAAATGCGACCCCGATTCACAAAGGAGGATCAAAGGCTGACACAAGTAATTATAGACCTGTGAGTTTAACTTCTGTTCCAGAAAAATTAATGGAGGCACTGGCTAAAGAAGCATTGCAGGATCATCTAGACAAGACTTCAGTTATAGCTCAAACACAGCATGGTTTTGTTAAGGGAAAGTCTTGCCTGAGCAATTTGATTGGATACTGTGATTCAGTCACAAAAGAACTGGATGCAAGGAATAATTTTTGATATTATATATTTGGATCTTAGAAAGGCTTTTGATACTGTTGCACATGGAAGACTGCTGCACAAATTGGAGCAGTGTGGCATTGGAGGCAAATTGCTGCTATGGATAAAGGGATGGTTGAGGGGGAGAAGACAGAGAGTGGTAATCAATGGACACTGCTCATCGTGGACTAATGTTATTAGTGGAGTCCCTCAGGGTTCAGTATGAGGTCCTTTATTGTTTTCTGTATTTATAAATGATATTGATGATGGTATATCAAGCTTAATGTCCAAGTTTGCAGAGGATACAAAGGTTGGCAGGGTTGTTAAGGACACTACTGACACTATGCTACTGCAACAGGATCTGGAAAGGTTGAGCAGATGGGCTGAGAGATGGAAAATGAAGTTTAACATCGACAAATGTAAAATACTACATATGGGAAACAGTTACCTGAGAACAACGTATCAACTCTGTGGTACTACACTTACAGTGGTAGAGAATGAAAAGGACCTGGGGGTAATTGTGCAGGCAGATATGAAGTTCTCTGAGCAGTGCAGACGGGCTGCAAGAGTAGCTCATGGTGTATTGTTGATGATATATAGGAATTTTTCTAGCAGGGATAAGGAGGTGATTATTTTTCCTTTGTAATGCAATTATAAATAAGGCAATGGTCAGGCCACATCTTGAGTACTGTATACAGGTCTGGAGGCCTCATTTTAAGAAGGATGTAGAGCTGCTGGAACGAGTACAGAGAAGGGCAACAAGATTAGTAAATGGAACAAAGGGTTGCTCTTATGAAGAAAGGTTTAAGTTTTGCAAATTACAGTGTCTGGAGACTAGGCACGGGCGAGGTGATCTGATAGAGGTGTATAAAGTCTTGAATGGTTTGATTATGCTCAATGCGGATGAGATTCTTCCTCTTGCTCAGAATAATCACCTGAGAGGGCATAAATTGAAATTGAGGAAAGACAGATGTAGGATAGATGTGTGGAAATTTGCCTTTAGCCAGTGAGTAGTTGGTTGGCGGAACAGACTTCCATCCCTTGTTGTGGAAGTTGATAGCCAAAATAAATTTAAGGCTGAGCTGGACAGGTATTTTGAACGAACGGAGGGGTGAAATGGGAGTGTTTTTTTTTTTTTTTTTTTTTCCGGCTGATGCTGCATAAGCTTGCTTTCTTGCATCATATGCCAATGCTAATGCTATAAAGCTATTGTCAGACCACACTTGGAATACTGTGTTCAAGTATGGAGACTACACCTAAAGAAAGACATTGTTCTTCTCGAAAGGGTCCAAAGATGGGTAACTCGCCTGGTGAGATCGGCAAAAGGGTGTCCATATGAGGAAAGACTTTGGATATGTGGGTTGCAGAGCTTGGAAACTAGGCACCTTAGAGGAGACTTGATTGAGGTGTTTATGGCTCTAAGAGGCATAAGAAAAATGAATGGGAACGAAATTTTCACAGTTATAAATGATTCTGGAACTAAGGGCCATAATTTCAAGTTACGGAGTGGGGGGATTGTTTAGATTGGAATGCAGGAAGTTTTATTTTAGCCAGCGAATTATAAATTACTGGAATAAGTTGCCTACATGGGTGGTAGAGGCTGACAGTTTGGAGAAATTCAAAGGTCAGTTGGATAATTACCTAAGGTAGGAGGGAAATGCATAAGTTGTCCATTTTCTTTTCTGTTATTAATTTTTATTATTATTATTAATTTGTTTTTATTCTTATTTTATTTTATGTATTTTTTGTTATTTTATTTATTTTTTGGCTGGTGCAACATAAGCCATAGGCGTCCTTGCACCATGTGACTAATACTAATGTGTATCTTTCAGAATGCCATTTCTGCCAGTAATTTTCAAGTTTTACAGTCAGAATGAAAGATGATATTTCACTGTTGTACTGTCAAATAAAAAATTATGAATTCCATTTTTTAATCTCATTTTTAACTCTCGTCTCTCCATTCCGTCTGACAGACAGTCAGTTTCTGCCATATGCGTTTTCTATAGCCACTTTCACAGACACTGTTTTTCTGAATTGGCATCTGTAATTCTCTTCCCTCTCCCCCTCCCCAAACCAGTTCAAACACATGCCACCTCCGTAGCCAGGTGGGCAGGAGTGGCAGTGCGTAGCACATGCTTCTTGATTAGACTGGGGTTCGAGCCCGTGACCACCAAATACGGAGGATGCGGAAAGGTCAGGGAATGACCACTGCATATCCCCAGAGCAATACGGCCTTAGTTGCTAATGCTCCTAAAAACCAAACAACAACCACCACCACCACCACCACCAGTCAGCATCCATTCATTGTCCCAAAAAACTCACAGAACCAAGTTTTCCTCTTCCTCATTTATCCCTTCTATTTCTGGAACAACTTTCTTTCATATGTATTTCACAAAATTTAAATATACAGAAATTGCCATGTACCATCCTGGAGAGCCTTTGCTCATCTCGATGAGCCATGGTTGTCCAATCCCTTGCTAGCAGTTCGTGGGTGTTCCCTGCTCGGACCAATTTCAGTAAGTACTAATCACGGCTGACCATGAGCATCCCACCAGCTGTGCCGTTTCGGATATGCTCTGACCCAGTCGTCTGGCCAATAAAATTTTGCCTTTTTCAAACTCGCTTAAGTCCACTGCCTTTCCCATCTGAAGAAGAAGAGTAACACTGATTAACAGAGCTTAGTATCAGGTGTTTTTTTATACCGTGTCCCGACCTGCACATTCGCAATAGTTCACCTGCAATTGCTTCGATTTGCATAACAACTCAACTTTGTTTTGGCTCGTCGATGTGTGTGTGTGTGTGTGTATATATATATATCCTATTTGGAAAGGTTATTCTCTTTCTAATGCTCCTTCACATCCCCATTGTAAGAACTTAAAAAAAAAGAAAATTTTGGTTAATCTGGTGAGTCATTTAAGAGGCCTACTACTGTGTTGTTATTGGTGTTATTATCATTTATTATATATATATATTTTTTTTACTGGTCAGCTTTAAATATATGGACCCTAAAAAAAAATCCTTTCTGATTTTATAAAAGCCAACGAAATGAAGATGACTAATTTTTTTTATCGTTATGATGATAAAAATTTGTGAAAACTCAATAAGTAAAGAATGGATAGCATTAGATAATTACAAAAGTGATGAAGGCATCAACAGTTTAAAGTTACTATGGCCACAAGTAAACATTTCTTTTTCATTGTTTCCCCCTAATTTATACTGGATTGAGTTAACTGATGCAGACAGTTCCCAATTACAAATATAGGACAAACAAGGGAATGAAATGGAAGATGATGACAACAATGCAGAAGGAATTAATGTGCCTGCTAGGATGCTCTGATGATTGCCTTAAATAAATCAATTGTACAGACTTATTGACTTGAGGTCTACAAATTGAAAAATAAATTCATTTTTCTGTAATAAATCACATTGAAGACATCACGGAACAGGAATTGATAAAGAAAATGCAACATAACCTTCTTACTGAATATTTAAATATAGTGAGTGTGTAAGTTTTTGTTTACTGTTAGCATTGAAAAATGATGTAGGAAGCAGAGCTTATACAGCATCTTCCCAAAAAATAGAATAAGAATAAAATTTTGCCTATTTCATTTGCCAATTCCTTCTAATAATTTACACTATTCTTCATACTACCCACTTACAAGACATTAGAAGGGAGTGTAATGATGCTCCACCACATTTATTTTACTCAACCCTTTTAAAGCCTTAAATACGTCAATACACAGATGCCTAGTTTTCAGGTGCTGCATTTTGAAGAACATCAGTTTTTTTTTGTCAAGGATATACTTTTGCACCCCTAATTCATTTTATTGCTCTTCTATGCACTCTTTCCAACAGATTTATATCCTTTCTGAAACATTTACAAACCTGTATACAGTATTCAATGAGAAGAACACTCAAACAATGGCAAGAAAAATTCAATGGTAAGCAAGGCATGGTGAGCAAACTTTTAGTCATAATTATGAGAGCATCTTTGGATCCAGAAGGCGGTTCCTATGATTGGAGATGTGCGAACATATCTCCAATTCACAAATGTCGAAATGAGTAATTTTAGACCTGTAAGCTTGACTTCTGCCAAGGAAAATAATGGAGTCACCAGTTAAAGATGTAATGTAGGACAACCCACACAGGAATGCAGTTATATGGCGATCACAGCATGGATTTGGTAAGAGAAAAATCTTGTGTGGCCCATCTGATTGAATACTGTGATGCAGCAACAGAGGAACTTGATGCAAAAAATAATTGTGACATCATATATTTGGATTTCAGAAAAGCTTCTGATACTGTTCCACATGAAAGACGTAAAATGGCACTAGGGGCAAGTTACTGCTATGAATAAAGGGATGGTTGAGTGGGAGAAGCCAGAGAGCAGTTATCAATGGGCATTTCTCTTCTTGAACTAAAGTGGAGTCTTCAAGAATTCACTGTTTTTTCAATATTTATTTATTTATATACCGATGAAGGCATATCAGGCTTAATGTATAAGTTTGCAGATAATGCAAAAGTTGGCAGGGTGGTTAATGACAGTAATCAGCAGTATGCTACTGCAACATGATCTAGCAAAATTAGGTAGATAGGCCTGAGAAGTGGCAATTGAAGTTTAACAACTTCAGTTGCCACTTCTCAGGTGGAAATACCAACTGTATGGTACCAAACTCAAGGTACCATACATCAAGTAGATAATGAAAATCAACTGGGGATAATTGTACAGTCAGACATGAAGTTCTCTGAGCTATGCAGACAGTTTACTAGGACACTTCTTGAGGTTTTGTCAATGATATACAGGGAATGGGTATAGAGAAGAGCAATGAGATTAAAGAGGGAAACAAAAGGAGTACTCTTACCAATGGACATTTCACTCTTGGACTAAAGTGGAATCTTCCAGAATTCACTGTTTTCACAATATTTATTAAGAAATACTTTCAATTCTGCAAATTTCAGCATTTAGAGGCTAAGTAAAAGCAGAGAGATCTGACTGAGGTGTAAGGCTTTGGATGGTTTAAGTAAATAAAAGTAAGGATGCTATCAACTAAATGTTGATAGGAAAATAAAAACTCAAATTGTTTTTATTTTCCCTTCAACTTTGAGCATTAGACAACAAGCATGAGGTGGCATAAATTTACATTGAGGAAGGATAGTGGGAGGACAGATATACAGCAACTTTCTTTCAGCCAGCAAGTAGTTGTTGGTTGGAACAAACTTCTACCTGGTGTTGTAGAAGTTAGTAATTTGAATAAATTTAAGGAAGAATTAGATAAATTATTAGAGAAGATGGACAGGTGATGTGTGAAGTATTTCATATTTATTTATTTATTTTATTTTTTTGGCTGCTGTATAAACTTCCATCATTTGTGAATATGATGGAAGCAAAAAAGCACAGAGGACGCTATATATAGACTTGTCCGCACTGTTGAGGGAAGTAGTGATAGGTATGTTCTTGCCGTTTTTATTGACTTCCGTGGTGCTTTCGACAGACTCTGGTGGGTGAGTATCCTATCCAGAATCAGAGAAATTGATTGTCCTAGAAATCTATATCAAGTATGTGAGAATTATTTTAAAGACAGGAATGTGATTATAAGAAATAATTATGGAGAGATCAT
This sequence comes from Mastigoproctus giganteus, assembly GCF_048544385.1. NCBI lineage: Eukaryota > Metazoa > Arthropoda > Arachnida > Uropygi > Thelyphonidae > Mastigoproctus > Mastigoproctus giganteus. The sequence goes on along the minus strand of NC_143580.1, from coordinate 213,024,048 downwards.
CAGGCCTATGTATCGGGGATGCCCCCAAGGCTCGGTAATCGGTCCATACGTCTGGAATATGGTGTTCGATACTTTTCTCCAGAACAGATTTGATGGGGTAAATATGATAGCGTATGCGGACGATCTAGTGATGTTAATCAGTGCCAATTCCCGTTCCCAACTGGAGACCAAAGCAGATAGTGCGCTGAGTTCGTTGAGCGCCTGGTCTAAGTTGAACAAATTGGAAATATCCAAGGGAAAAACTGTCCAGATGCTAATGAAAGGTAAATTGAGCATGAATAGACATCCTACCGTACAACTGGATGGAGAGCCTATACGTTATGTCAAGACAGCAAAATACCTAGGAGTGCAGTTGGAGGAGCGGCTGTTTTTTACCGAGCATGTCCGATTTATTAAGGATAAAACAAGAACGTTGTATGCTAAGATCCGGAGGGTAGTAAGGACAGACTGGGGCATAAAAGGACGTTCCTTGAACATGTTATATCAATGCTTATTCGCCCCAATACTTACTTACGCCTCCGGGGCATGGGTCCATCGAATTGACAAGACTAAGATACAAAAGCATCTTGTACAGGCCCAGAGATTTGCTTTACTCGGGACTACACGTGCATGCCGCACTGTCTCCTCTGATGCACTCCAGGTCCTGGCAGGAAGAAAACCTGCTTATTTTGAAGTATTATTAAGAGGGCTAGTATACTTTACTAAGACAACATTAGAAGGACTATAATGGGTGTGACTTCCTGCCCAGATGCAGAGCGAGAATATTCTAGGAATGAAGTCCGGGAAGAGAAAATGAGAATAAATACTGAAATTGTTGGTCTTTGGCAAGCAAGCTGGGAAGCCAGTGAAAAAGGGTAGACAAACGTATATGTTTTTGCCTGATGTAAGACTCGTTGACTGTAGGTTAAAACCTGGCTACAGTTTGGGTTGAGAGCGAGCTTTCTATAACTGGACATGGCTTGAAATATAAGTTGTTACAGCTCGGATTACATCACTCTGGATTGTGTGTTTGTGGAGAAGATGAAACCTCAAAACATCTGATGCTCGAATGCAACGTATACTTGGACATACGCAGGAGGTTGGAAATGCTTGTAGGAGTACTAGACGAGAATAGTCTGGGGATCCTGTTCACAGATTGTAACAAATTTGCTCTTTTTAACAAGTTTGTTAATGATATGTTTAATAAAAGAGCCCTGATAGATAGTAGCGACCCACCTCCCCGTGGTTAGGGACGGGAACTATGCTGATCAGGATACATAGACCTGGTCCAAATGTATTGCTCCTCAGAATAGGCTAAGTGGTCACAAGTTTATTTTGAGTTAAAAAATTGAGTTCTAATTTTAATTTTATAAATAAATTGTTACCTAAGATTCAGTTGCCAGGAAAATAAGATCCTAGCCATGGATGTGCTACGGCACCGGTAATGGTAGGATCCGGTATTTCTAATGTAATGTCCCTGCTGGAAAAGTTCCTTTATATCATTGATGCACTGCTCAGAGAACTTCATGTCGGACTGTAAAAATGATGCTCCACTTTGTGCTAAGCAAATGGTATGCAAGTGCAATATGCTGCACTTATCTGTGTCAAAACCTTAACTGCCATTTTTTAGTCTTACACCTAATTTATCTAGATCCTCTTGAAGTAGCATACCCCTGACTATCGTTAATTGGTCACTTTTGTATCATGAGCAAGTTAGATATCAAACTTTAAATACTTACATCAATATCATTAACAAATATTAATGATATTGATGCAGGTATTAATAATTACTCTCATTTTTAATAGAAAAGCAGTAAATTTCAATAACTGAAATTGTTTTTATTTTCCCTTCAACTTCAAGTTATCAAAGTGTGCTGTAATTAGTAAGAATTGCACAAAGAAATTGAAATTAATTTAAATATTCCACTTAATTAAATAAAGGAATCAATTAAAACCGAGTGTGAAAAGCAAAATAAATTTTTATATATATTACATGACTTAAATTCAATACTTGATAAAGTTGAAGTAATAATTCAAATAATTGCTATAGTAAACTGTGGATTCCTTTATGTGTTAAATATATGTACTGTATATTGGTGGTCACATATGTAGCTGTAATGGCTTTTGTGAAAAGTTGTTTAAATCCATTACATTTCCACACAAAATATATTACTCAACCATTCAGTTCTTAATAATACTGTTCCATTTAGTCTGTTGTTAAAATTGACACATTGATTTAATTACATTAAATCAGAAATTTCTTATTTTAATTCTAGCAGCAGCTCTTTCCAGATTCTTTAGACATTATTATAATATAATGTAGTCAGTTCTACTATAACGCGTTCCATGCGTTCCTAAAAATCTCCGTGTTATGGTATCTTGCACATTAAAAACAACAGGATTTATGGGAAAATAGGGATAGGGGCAGAGCACTCAAGAAAAAAAAGGTTGTTTGGTAAGTAAAACAGTAAAAAAAAGTTAGAAACCCAATAATATTGTTAACATAGGTTTAAACATCTTAAATTTATAATAAATAAATAAATATTACAGTAAATATAGCACTTTACCTTGACAAGATATGTCTGTTTGATTAATATTTCTGTTCACTGACATTTTTTTTTTTTTTTTTTTTTTCGATTATAAAATTTAAAATAGTAAAAAAAGATGAGCAATCAATAATGATGAACATGGCACTCACAAAAGAGAAGATTCTAAAAATTTATTTATGTTTTTTATATGATTGAAGAGGAAGGGGAAACACATCTCAACATTAAGTAAAAACCCACAGAATTCCAGCTATCGGTATTATTGCAAATGCAATAAGATCGAGTTTGCTACCTGTTTATAATTAGTGCCCTAACAGAAAAGCCCAATAAACCAGGAACTGCAAATTGTTTTTATTGTTTTATGGTAGTGAACTCCAGAAATGTGCTCTTCCACTTGCACTATCCCGCCTCATGAAATTTCTGTTCGAACAGAAAATCTTGTGAATACAGCGAATGATAAGTTTGATAACAGTGTCTCTAACCAATACAATTATAGTAAATGGGAAATATAGCTGTCACACATTTGACACTTTTCAAGCTTCGTAAACTTGTATGTATTGCTGCACAGGTCGCTAAGTTCAGCTTGAGGCTGGGTTTTATGTTCACCTGGTGTTACTTGCAGATGAAATCACGCATGAACGAACACGAAAATTGCATTATAGTTGCATTATTCCTTAATATATCAATTGTGTTGCAGCAAATTCGCATTGCGAAAATGCGCATTACAGCAGAACTGACTGTATACCAATATTTTCAGTATTACAATGTACAACAGTGAAGATGTTTAGTTCAAATAAGCTATGAATCTGTTATAACAATCAGTAATACCATTTTCAAACTAATATTCATAAGTTTTTAACCTGGAACTTTAACAAGCAGACTGATATCAAAATTGTATTTTTTATACATTCTTTTTTACATCCCAAAAGTGATGCACACCGTGCACATGCTCCTCACTCCACATTCCTGCATGACTGAAATTAAACATTCAGTGCTCCTGCACTGAATGTTTGTGTAGAGGCTTTTAAAAATGGACAATGATATTGCCTCAGGTCAGATTACAATTTCAGACCAAGATCTTTTATCAAAATTGAAATTTTATGTGGTTGAATGGCAATGCAAATTTATGAATTATTGCAGAAAGTTTGTGGTGAGTCAACAGTACATTGTAGCACAATTTCAGGTGCATTATTATTCACTGTTTTCACATTTATTTGATACAAGAGAATTTTTAAATGTATTGGATTGACAAATTCAAAATTCCTGAAAAGGAAAGGATGCCAAAACTTATTTTGCACACAAGTGCAAGAATACCTTGGTGAACACCAATGAAAGAGCTTGCCTACCATTAGGGACGTGAGTAAACTAATCATTTATTTCTCAAAATTAAGACATACAGGACCAGACCTCTTGAGATTATGCAGACTGCTAGGTGAAAGCTTATACATTGATTGCCTGTGTTCAGTTAAGTGGACAAGCAAGCTATATATTTTCCCTTTGTACTACATATGTGTAGCATGAAAAGTTTATATTTGAATGTTTAAGCTTCTCATAAGCCTCAACTTTTTTTTTTGTGATGGAACTTGCTTTGAAATCTCTCACCAGATGGCAAAATTAAACATCTCTATTGATGAAAGCAATAAATATGAATGATTGAATTCAGATTTCATTAACATTATTACTTATATTGTCCTTTTTTGTACCATAATTGTGTAAAAGACAAGACTTTCCCTTAACAAACCCAAAATCCATGCTGTGTCAGAACTATTATTGCAGTCTTGTCTAGGTGATCCTGCATCACTTCTTTAACCAGTGACTCCATTATTTTCCCCGGAACAAAAGCTAAACTAACAGGTCTATAATTATTTGTGTCACCCTTTGAATCCCCTTTGTGAATTGGGGATACATTTGCACATCTCCAGTTAGTTAGGCAATGCTTAATTTATGCAGGGTTTTTTAAAACTATACAGAACAGAATGTAGGGCATATTCTACAGCTAAAAATAAGAAAAAAAAGTTACAATAAACATATGTCTTAAAAGTATTTCTGAGATTTTAAACAATCATAAATAACTGAAATGCACAATATGGCAAAAAAATTTTATATTAAAATTTGTCAAAAAATATGACTGTAAAACAGGCTTTAAACATATCAGTACAGAGTGTAGGTATCAACAGTGTTGATGTATCTCTTATTTAAGTTTCAGGTTCCACAACGACTGCCTCATTATTTAAAGAATGGCATTTGTTAAACTGATATGATGAGAGACAAAATAAAAATCATTACATTTTTCTGATTTTGGTAGTCTGGTCAGTCAGCCATAAATGCTGGTAGAGGTAGATTCTATGAACTTCAAAGGAGCACATACTTCATAACAATCTTCAACCACAAAGTGAGTGAGTGAGTGAGTGGGTGGGTGGGTGGGTGGGTGGGTGGCTTGAACAATGGACTGACTATCATTTGCACAATGTGCCTGGTCCACTTTATTTTATTCACAAATCTCCATTTTACAATTAGTAAATGGAGATTTATGAATTGGTTAAAATTTATATTTTTAAGTAAAAAAAATTAAATATCATAGCACTGTAATAGAGACATATCAAGTAGTGAAATAAAATAGTTGTCTTTCCCTGGTCTGTTATACAGTATAGTGAGGAAGAATTTTAACCTCTTAAAATTAGATTTTTAATACAAAAATTTCTCAAATGTCAGTATAATATTTTTTATATCTATATATATATATATATATATATATATATATATATATATTGGCTAAAGTGTGTATAGAATAATGTAACCACTAAATTAATTACTGATATGGTGAATTAATGGACTGACTATCATGTAAAACATAAAATAATATTACTGATGATGTCTTGCTTTGTACATATGAAGCAGAAGCAGTCTTAGACCAACTAACCTGAAGGGTGCAACCACACTGGCTTGTGTAAGGAACTGTAGAATCTGTCTATCACACATTGCTGTGAACGCGCCACTGTAACCAAAGTATTAAATGACTTTCATGCCAAACATCTGCAGGTAATACAGTTTGTTTAAACTGATGCTATTTAATTCGCATGCACTAAAATAAACAGACTAAACTAAAATTTAAAATAAAATAAATAAATAAATAAAATGATGTATAATAAATAGTAGGATGAGTAACTTAATTTTCATAATAGATTTTAATCAGTATGCTAAACTTGACTTTTAAGAAATCTTGCCAAAAAGTTGATATTCTTGTTGGCATTCTATCAGTGGATATGCATTGTTGCAACATATGCAGAAAGTGATAAACTAGAGGTACACGTGTCAACAATATTATTGTTATTATTATTTTTTAAACATGTGCACAATTTCAGATTTTACTGATTTAAGTCTAAATATAAGTTCTTAGTAATGATTGCATTTGTAGACTTATAAGTTTATTTTGTATTCCATTTTCAGTAATAAAATATTGAAGAGAAAGTCTAAAGTTAATCAGCTTGTATATTCCTGGTTTTTGCAGAACAAAATTAAATTAATAAAGCACTATGCTGGAGTCTTTGTGCATCTAGCTACCATCTTTCTCAATTTTGTGGGTGACTTAAGATCCATAAATTGGGTGTTCTTTTGCATCCCATGTCATGGGCTGTGGCACCCCAATGTACAACTCCCTAAATTTATTGCTAATCTGTTGATGCTTCTTGTAGGCAAAACATGTTATACCACCAACAGAAGTGTCCAATTTCTCCCTAGGTTATTAGACACTGATATTTTTGAAGGTGAGGTCATAGTTTAATTTGATGTAGCTTTCTTGTTTTCTTCTGTTCCTCTTCAACAAGCTGTTAGGTGTTATAAATGGCTCCTGGAACAGGAGTACTTCACTAAAAGATTGGACCTCACTTTCTGTAGAGGATATTTGCATTGCATTAAATTTGTGTTTGACTGGAGCCATAATGACATTAAATAAATCTATACTAGCAGATCTGGGATACTACCATGAGTATCACTGTTTGCTGTGTCATAGGCAGCATAATTATGGAGGCATTACTAAGAAGTTAATATTTTTGTGAATTTGCTGATTCTGGTCTGGCTCTAGCAGTGTTATACTAATGGTATAACAACTGGGAATGATTGTGTTCACAATCATTCCCAGGGATTGGAACCTGTAATCCAATCCCTACCACAATCTAATTTACAATGGAATTAGAGGCAAACAACAGAAGTCTTCCTTTCCTGGACATGATGATACATCATGTGGGCTTGTTTCTGAATCTTCTGTTTTCAGGAAGCGCATGTGTACAGGCCAGTTTACCAACTAAAAGTCAACATATACACCCAAACATCTGCACAGCACCTTCGCAATTTGTTTAGTTGGGTGTGGTCCCATTCAACACCGTGATATACAGAAATGAGGTTGCTAAAGTAAGGGTGAATTTAATGAAGTGTGAATACCCTTCCCACATTCTGAATAGACTTGAGCTGAATAGGGTTGAGATGTCACATTACAATCCCTTTCCTGCAGCACTGAATTCATATATACTTTCTACATCTCCCACTATCGAGACATTTCTGAGTAACTTGACAGGGTACTACAGAATTACTATATTAGATGTGTACAATCCTCTGGCAGGAAGCTGCAGTTCTCTCATTACTAACATAATGACTTCCACATCTTTGTTTATGCAAAGTGGCTTTGTTTATCACATAACATGCATGGATTGTGGAGTGCATTACATTGGCAAATCTAGCACGAGATTGGAAGCCCATATTCACATGAATAAGCTATTAGCACTGCCACTTTCGCTTGATCTGTGTTTGCTGAGCATTAATGGAATAATCAACATAAGCTTTACTCCAACAATAACATAGAGATTATTAACTACTCTCGCAATTTTTGTTTTCACTTGTGGATCAAAGCATTCTATATTTCTATGGCAGGCCCCAATTTCAGGTGGTGCAAGTACCTTTATTGCACTAATTGCAATAAAGGTACCCACACCTGCTCCATTATTATCCTACAATACGATGGGTATTGGCTCACTTGGAATATTGTTGTTAATGCATGTTTATTGCCATCAGATACTGATTAGTTGCTCCTCCCCCATCAACATTACTTTCTCCTGGTTTTTTCTCTATCACCAAATAAACCTGCTATTTATATTGACTCTGTGTGTGTGTGTGTGTGTGTGGGGAGTGTTAAATACCAAAGCAACCAAGGCTCTGGGCATCAGTACACAATGTCTGCGAAGTGTGAGCATTCTATATTCTGTTTGCACACTTACTGAGCTAAAAACATGAGTTTCTGGGAGAAATAATAATATTTAAAAAAAAAACAAGCGTCCTCATCCAAGACCAACTAACTCAACCATGTTGTCCATTAATCCCTAAAAATCCCTCATGTAGTTGATGGGATTCAAAGCCAGGCTTTATCATCTGGTGTTGGGGGGGGGGGGAGACAGTGATTATATCAACTGATAAATTACACCAAGTCCTTGCCTACATGTGGTTTATTTTCACTTTTATAAGGTTCAATAAACTTAATTTGCTAAAAATTACATGAGTTAGTGCACTTCATTTACATAATTATAATGTTTAATTTGTTCAAAGAAATAAACATAGAAAACTAAATATTTGTTCTATCTGTTTGCAAAGGATTTTTTTATATATATAATTTGGTAGGGTGCACTATTTTCCTTCTTTTAAATTTGCAGCTGTGCCAATGCATGGATTATTTCCTCATGACCCCAAGAAACGTCATACTTATTAGAAAAGTTGGGAATTAGGAATCCACTGCTCTAACCCTGAGATAGCCATAATTTAGTTTAGTAAAAACTTGCTTAAAGGATTTTTTTTTTTTTTTTTAAATTAGTGAATGACTTCAATAACTGTAATGTATACAGTTAATTAAAAACTACAACAAAAGTAGCATTTGAATAAATTACACATTATTTCCACATCCTGGGGTAAACAAGAGGTAGGAAAAATGGGATTACTGCATCAGATATCTAAACACTTTGGTGTCTGGTTTCTTGGTCTATTACATAGAACTATGTTAAAAAAGTTTTGTCTTGACTAGTGTACTACACAAAATATAGTATGTTCTTGATCCAAAACCTCACATAAATTCCTTCTGGTATCTCTCTCTGCTAATATCTGTGTACAGGTGGTTATTTGCAATGATTCTTTATAGCTTGTAATCTGCAATTATCTTAAATTGTGTTTGCATGTGGACTTGAGATGATCTTTGTTTATCACTTCCAAAAAATGAAAATTTTTCTCATTATCAATATAAATGTTCTCAATATATAATTGTTGAATGTGTTTGAACCAAATAAAAATTAGTAGTAGTAAAACCTGAAAAAGGCAGTTTTAAATATTTAAATTTCTTTAAATGCACCTCTAACAGTGGATTTATACCTCTAATTTATTAACTGCATATTAATTCTGCTTATAAAATCAAATTATCATCAATCCTTTGCCATGAACTTTTTGCACAATTCTGAATAAATGCATTGGAGACTATTAAGCTAAAAATCCATTGCTGCCACTTTCTAATTGATCTTAAAACTCCTTTCTTCTTCTTCATGGTTGTGTTCATCCATTTGCAGAGCAGTTTTTTTTTAACCTGATGCAGTCCAGGTATATCAATTCTTTAGTCTATAGTGTAAAAGAAAATCAGTGATAAGTAACTTATTTAAAAATTCAAATGATCTTCCTGTCTTCCATTTCTCTTTCCTATGTGAAATCTACCAATTAAATCTTTTTAATTAGCTGTGAATTCTCCAATCTTAACACTGAAGTCACCTATAGCTAAAAGTGTCTTTTTCATTAGTACAGTTTATTTCATTTTGTAATTATACATATAATTGTTCCATATCTTCCTCTCTATCTGATATGTTACTTGTACAACTTTAACAGATGCGGCCTTTTCTCTGAATTTTAATCCAGCTACTATTAACTTTGAGGAACTAAATGTTATTTCTGATAATTAATCGAGCATTTTTAATGATGGCAACTGCTATTCCTTCTATTCAACATACCAATTCCTGTTCAATGATTCGCTGACACATTTTTGTCACATTAAAGTTTTTTCTAACTTTGATTATTCTAATATATGAGATGGTCAAAAGTCACAAGAATGTTCAGATCATATAACAATGCTTCCAATAATTGTAAAGTTTCATGGCTAAGTGGTGGTACAGTATTCCTTCATAGTAGTTTTCCTGTTTACTATCATGTATGTGAAACTGTTTAGTAAAGGCAAGTACAAGGTGTCTTGCATTTTTGAAATTAGCAATTCAAAAGAACAAAGAGTTTGCAACTAATTTTGTTTCAAGTTTGGTAAAAATAACTTCAGAAATGACACATAATATGAGCAGCCTTCAAAGAAGAAGATGCTTTATCAAAAGTGCAAATATTCAGATAGTAGTTTTCAAGATTCAAAGATGGATCAAACTTCCATGGGATGGAGAGCTTTCTTGATGGCTACCAACAACAAAATGCATGAAAATATTAAAAAGGTAGAGTTGATTCAAGACAGGTGTCTAATTATTCATGATTTGTGTGAAAAACTGAATCTTTCTTTCAGAGGCTGGCAACACATTTTATCTGAGGGTCTGAACAAACTGACCCCTTTCCCACTGCAATCACCATCACAACCCTGTTTTGTGGGATTTCTTTTTGTTTCTAGAGATGAAATTACAGCGCAACAAAAAGAGATTTGTAATGTCTTGGAGATCCAGCACAAATTACAGTAGATACTATGCAGTATTAAAAATTAAAATTTTAGACATACTTTCAAGATGGCAGAATCACTGGGCTTGGTTAAGTACTAAGGGAGTACTTTTAAGGGGGCATAATGCAAAGTGTGCAAGTTAAAAAAATCTTTGCATTTAAATACCTTCACCTTGTGGTAATAACTTGTATGTTGTAATTTTAATTTTAGCTACCCAGATTGCACATCTCTCATTTATCATCTTGTGGTCAAACATCAGATGAAGTGTCTAATCTGTATGTCTTATCAGTAATCACCCATGCCACATTCATGAAAGTTAATGATCAATAAAAATTTATCTAGTCTGCTAGTCCTCTCTGCTGCATGCCTGAAACTGAACTGACTAATGAAATTAATAATGAAAACAAAATAATAACAAAAATAATAATACATAAATAAATAAAAGTAGGAAAAATAATAATAGAAATAAATAAAAGACCATTACTAAACAAAATCATATGGTTTTTTTTGCTCCAAAGTCGGTGATATTTTTAAGACATTACATTTTGTATCTACTGTAAGAAAAATCTTGATACTAAGAAGTGTACTGATACAAGAGCCAAGAAAACTAAAATATGTCTAATATTAAAAACAGCAATAATGTGTTATGATGAGGAACCAACTTTGATAATTGAGATCTTTTTGTCTGGTCCTAGCCTAAAAAATGTATTTCTTTTAAATATAAAGCCTTTTAAATTTCTTTTATGAAATTTTTCTGGAATAACAATATAATATCGGTGTTTAGATACACCATAGATAACTCTTAATAAACTACAAAGTAGTTGTTGTAGGCATCATTTGCTGTTTCTCATATTGTGCTCTGCCTTCACGACGAGTTGCCATGATATTGCACTACTTCGAATAAGTAACTCTTCACTAATAGAGAAGACTATTGTTACTTATTCTCAGTTGAGTACCACCACCCAGACAGCACTGTTTCACGGCTATTGGCCGATCATCAGTGGGTGGGCAGGTACCCTGGTAATGCAGACATGACGACCCAGTTGTGAAGTTAATCACACAATATGAGAGATGCCAAGAGGTGTAGATGTCAATATTTAAAATAAATAAATGCACAAGGCATAATACTTTAAGAGTTTGGTATCTATATAATATCGGTGTTTAGATACACCATAGATAACTCTTAATAAACTACAAAGTAGTTGTTGTAGGCATCATTTGCTGTTTCTCATATTGTGCTCTGCCTTCACGACGAGTTGCCATGATATTGCACTACTTCGAATAAGTAACTCTTCACTAATAGAGAAGACTATTGTTACTTATTCTCAGTTGAGTACCACCACCCAGACAGCACTGTTTCACGGCTATTGGCCGATCATCAGTGGGTGGGCAGGTACCCTGGTAATGCAGACATGACGACCCAGTTGTGAAGTTAATCACACAATATGAGAGATCCCAAACTCTTAAAGTATTATGCCTTGTGCATTTATTTATTTTAAATATTGACATCTACACCTCTTGGCATCTCTCATATTGTGTGATTAACTTCACAACTGGGTCGTCATGTCTGCATTACCAGGGTACCTGCCCACCCACTGATGATCGGCCAATAGCCGTGAAACAGTGCTGTCTGGGTGGTGGTACTCAACTGAGAATAAGTAACAATAGTCTTCTCTATTAGTGAAGAGTTACTTATTCGAAGTAGTGCAATATCATGGCAACTCGTCGTGAAGGCAGAGCACAATATGAGAAACAGCAAATGATGCCTACAACAACTACTTTGTAGTTTATTAAGAGTTATCTATGGTGTATCTAAACACCGATATTATATAGATACCAAACTCTTAAAGTATTATGCCTTGTGCATTTATTTATTTTAAATATTGACATCTACACCTCTTGGCATCTCTCATATTGTGTGATTAACTTCACAACTGGGTCGTCATGTCTGCATTACCAGGGTACCTGCCCACCCACTGATGATCGGCCAATAGCCGTGAAACAGTGCTGTCTGGGTGGTGGTACTCAACTGAGAATAAGTAACAATAGTCTTCTCTATTAGTGAAGAGTTACTTATTCGAAGTAGTGCAATATCATGGCAACTCGTCGTGAAGGCAGAGCACAATATGAGAAACAGCAAATGATGCCTACAACAACTACTTTGTAGTTTATTAAGAGTTATCTATGGTGTATCTAAACACCGATATTATATAGATACCAAACTCTTAAAGTATTATGCCTTGTGCATTTATTTATTTTAAATATTGACATCTACACCTCTTGACATCTCTCATATTGTGTGATTAACTTCACAACTGGGTCGTCATGTCTGCATTACCAGGGTACCTGCCCACCCACTGATGATCGGCCAATAGCCGTGAAACAGTGCTGTCTGGGTGGTGGTACTCAACTGAGAATAAGTAACAATAGTCTTCTCTATTAGTGAAGAGTTACTTATTCGAAGTAGTGCAATATCATGGCAACTCGTCGTGAAGGCAGAGCACAATATGAGAAACAGCAAATGATGCCTACAACAACTACTTTGTAGTTTATTAAGAGTTTATCTATGGTGTATCTAAACACCGATATTATATAGATACCAAACTCTTAAAGTATTATGCCTTGTGCATTTATTTATTTTAAATATTGACATCTACACCTCTTGGCATCTCTCATATTGTGTGATTAACTTCACAACTGGGTCGTCATGTCTGCATTACCAGGGTACCTGCCCACCCACTGATGATCGGCCAATAGCCGTGAAACAGTGCTGTCTGGGTGGTGGTACTCAACTGAGAATAAGTAACAATAGTCTTCTCTATTAGTGAAGAGTTACTTATTCGAAGTAGTGCAATATCATGGCAACTCGTCGTGAAGGCAGAGCACAATATGAGAAACAGCAAATGATGCCTACAACAACTACTTTGTAGTTTATTAAGAGTTATCTATGGTGTATCTAAACACCGATATTATATAGATACCAAACTCTTAAAGTATTATGCCTTGTGCATTTATTTATTTTAAATATTGACATCTACACCTCTTGGCATCTCTCATATTGTGTGATTAACTTCACAACTGGGTCGTCATGTCTGCATTACCAGGGTACCTGCCCACCCACTGATGATCGGCCAATAGCCGTGAAACAGTGCTGTCTGGGTGGTGGTACTCAACTGAGAATAAGTAACAATAGTCTTCTCTATTAGTGAAGAGTTACTTATTCGAAGTAGTGCAATATCATGGCAACTCGTCGTGAAGGCAGAGCACAATATGAGAAACAGCAAATGATGCCTACAACAACTACTTTGTAGTTTATTAAGAGTTATCTATGGTGTATCTAAACACCGATATTATATAGATACCAAACTCTTAAAGTATTATGCCTTGTGCATTTATTTATTTTAAATATTGACATCTACACCTCTTGGCATCTCTCATATTGTGTGATTAACTTCACAACTGGGTCGTCATGTCTGCATTACCAGGGTACCTGCCCACCCACTGATGATCGGCCAATAGCCGTGAAACAGTGCTGTCTGGGTGGTGGTACTCAACTGAGAATAAGTAACAATAGTCTTCTCTATTAGTGAAGAGTTACTTATTCGAAGTAGTGCAATATCATGGCAACTTGTCGTGAAGGCAGAGCACAATATGAGAAACAGCAAATGATGCCTACAACAACTACTTTGTAGTTTATTAAGAGTTATCTATGGTGTATCTAAACACCGATATTATATAGATACCAAACTCTTAAAGTATTATGCCTTGTGCATTTATTTATTTTAAATATTGACATCTACACCTCTTGGCATCTCTCATATTGTGTGATTAACTTCACAACTGGGTCGTCATGTCTGCATTACCAGGGTACCTGCCCACCCACTGATGATCGGCCAATAGCCGTGAAACAGTGCTGTCTGGGTGGTGGTACTCAACTGAGAATAAGTAACAATAGTCTTCTCTATTAGTGAAGAGTTACTTATTCGAAGTAGTGCAATATCATGGCAACTCGTCGTGAAGGCAGAGCACAATATGAGAAACAGCAAATGATGCCTACAACAACTACTTTGTAGTTTATTAAGAGTTATCTATGGTGTATCTAAACACCGATATTATATAGATACCAAACTCTTAAAGTATTATGCCTTGTGCATTTATTTATTTTAAATATTGACATCTACACCTCTTGGCATCTCTCATATTGTGTGATTAACTTCACAACTGGGTCGTCATGTCTGCATTACCAGGGTACCTGCCCACCCACTGATGATCGGCCAATAGCCGTGAAACAGTGCTGTCTGGGTGGTGGTACTCAACTGAGAATAAGTAACAATAGTCTTCTCTATTAGTGAAGAGTTACTTATTCGAAGTAGTGCAATATCATGGCAACTCGTCGTGAAGGCAGAGCACAATATGAGAAACAGCAAATGATGCCTACAACAACTACTTTGTAGTTTATTAAGAGTTATCTATGGTGTATCTAAACACCGATATTATATAGATACCAAACTCTTAAAGTATTATGCCTTGTGCATTTATTTATTTTAAATATTGACATCTACACCTCTTGGCATCTCTCATATTGTGTGATTAACTTCACAACTGGGTCGTCATGTCTGCATTACCAGGGTACCTGCCCACCCACTGATGATCGGCCAATAGCCGTGAAACAGTGCTGTCTGGGTGGTGGTACTCAACTGAGAATAAGTAACAATAGTCTTCTCTATTAGTGAAGAGTTACTTATTCGAAGTAGTGCAATATCATGGCAACTCGTCGTGAAGGCAGAGCACAATATGAGAAACAGCAAATGATGCCTACAACAACTACTTTGTAGTTTATTAAGAGTTATCTATGGTGTATCTAAACACCGATATTATATAGATACCAAACTCTTAAAGTATTATGCCTTGTGCATTTATTTATTTTAAATATGGAATAACAATGTACTGCATTGCAAGACAATCAGGAAACCATTTTCTATGCTAAACAAAGTTGGCAGAACATCAGGACAAACAAGGCCCTTGCACCTGGCTTCATAATAAGATGACTGTATATACATTATTAATAAATACTCAAATTATTTGTGGCATGGTGAATTTTCATGCCTTGGTCTGTCAAGAATTTAAGTTGGCTCTGATGTTAGATTAATAAGAAAATAAAGAAAATCTTTTCTTTAATTTTACAAAACTAAACTGTACTTAAAATTTATAGATTTAATTGCATAAATGTTGAAAGTACAGCTGAAACCCATTAAAATGCGATTACACTTATAACATGATGCAAACATGGCTCCCATTTTTTTGTCAGTTGAAACGTTTTTAGTCATTGAAGATCACCATTTTGGATTCCTTGTGAGCACATGGCGATATTTTCAGTTTAACACAAGCACAATACGCATTGTCCTTTGATTCCCGCAAGAACAATAATAAATTACTTGCAATTTTACTGCAAAGTGTCTGAACATACAGTATATATTTTTAAACAGTTCGTAAGACAGTCTTACAAATACCTATTTCTCTGGACAAGAATAGTATGTGAAAATAAAACAATTTTACAAACAAAGAAAACATTTCAGAAATATTTCAGTTAATGGGAGTGGACCCGTCAGAACAATAGACAAAGTAAAGTAGAATGACTGTGGATTAAAAGGGTGCTTAGGAAGATAGTCAACATCAATTTAATCCCTCTATCATACTACCACTTAAGATGCAGCATTTACTCAGCTTGGTTCAAAAATAATATAATCAGTTGGGGGTCTAATGGTAGAAGATGAAAGGGTTCCGTGTTAAGGGAAAACAAAGTTATTTTCCTCTTGCAAGTTCAATCGCCAACCCTCAATTTTTTGTGTTTCTTAAATTGCAAGTTGTATTTTTAAAGTACAGCATAAGCTTAAAGAAATGTCTGAAATTTAAAAAAATAAAAAATAAAAAAATTTTAAAAAATGGAAGAAGTTTACTATAGAAAAAAAAAATTGCTGCTCTTGACAGAATCAAGGAGTCCAGCAAACAAGTAACTCAAATCACTTGGAGTGAATGAATCTACAGTGTGTGGATGGAAGAAAGAAGAGGAGAAACTTTATGATCAGCCAAGTCTATGGAAACAAGTGATGGACCTGCGGCAACCTCAAGATGAACAATTGGATAAAGTTGTGTTTCAGTGGTACAAGAGCGATTTGAAGGCACACCTCTATCTGGATCTCATATGCAAACCCAAGCTAAAAAATTCCACAATGATCTTCATGGAAATGAGTCCACAGCATTCATGGCAAGTAATGGATGGCTAACATGTGAAAAATGGCTATATCATGTGAGATACGTTCAGTCGATGATAATGCTCTTATTCTTCCCAGCTTTCAGAAAATAACTGAAGCCAGTGGCTATACCACATGATGAAGCGAGACTGGAATTTGTTATAAAATTACACCCAATTCCACTCTGGCTTGTAAGAATGATGCTCAGAGAACACAAGACTTCAAGCAAATAAAAGACAGAGTGACTGTACTTTTCTATGTAAACCAAACAGGAAATCACAACTGAAGCCATTTTGAGTAGGAAACTTTAAATCAGCACAGTGCTTCCATCATGTGAACATGGCATCTATGCCATTTGCTTATGCAGCCAAAAATGCATGGATGACTTCCAGTATTTTTGAAAACTGGTTTCATAAACAACTTGTACCTGATGTATGTAAACACTCACGGCAACAGGGGCTGGATACTAGAGCTCTCTTGCTGCTGGATAACTGCCCTATCCATCCTCCTGCTAACCTAACAAGCAGAGATGGTAAAATCCGAGTGAGCTACTTACCAAAAACACATCAAAAATACAGCCTCTGGATCAAGGGATTATATCAACGTTTAAAATGAACTTCCGCAAGACTCTGATACAGCGAATAATCACTAGTGGGGATTCGCTGTACCAGATCTGTTACCTCATTTTTAAAGAAGCTGAACTTAAAGGAAGTTTTTTACATTGGTGGCAAAGCCTGGGAAACCATGACGAAAAGGTGTATTTAAAAATGTTGGAGAAACATATTGAGTGCAAGTCTGATCCTGGATAACTCCCAAGTAGTCAGCGACAGTGATGAAGAGAATGACTTTGAGGGCTTTAATTTATAGAGGAAGATATCACTGCTGCTGCTGACCATGTATTGTGGAAAGGTACACTAATAAAGGCCTGACAGAAGATGATGCCAATGCCGAGTGAGTACTGACACAGTTCGTCAACAGAGGAAGAGGGGCTACAAAAGAATGTTGGGTAGATGGGTTAACAACTGTCTTACATATGAGCACATGATATACTTGGAAATAATCGAAAATGTTATTGGCAAAAGTCATGATCCAGATGCAACCGAAGACAAGAAGCCAGAACCACTACCACCTAAGATCGTGAAGGCACTTGGTGGTTTGCAAACTGGACTTAAAATTCCTTGAAACAGAAAAGGTAGATTCTCTTTCAATTTTACAGTTACAACACCTTATTGAAATTGTTAAAAAGAAACAAGGAGATGTAATGAAACAGTCAACCCTTGATTGTTATTTTAAAAAATGAAAAACTTAAAAGTAACAACTAAAATGTGCAAAAGTTTGTTTGCTAATGTCTGTTTAGTGGTTGAAAGAACACTGAGTGCATTAAATTTTTCTTTTTCTCCCGAAATCGTTTGTTAATTTCAAAACACAAACATAAGTCAATACAACCACATGAAAAGCAGTTATTATGAGTATCGATTTGTTTTGCGACAAAAGATGTGTTTATCATATTTATGTATATTTAACAACATGAATATTGGTTTTTTAAATACTTTATTGTACAGTACATCAATAAAAGACTGAAACAACGCAACTGCTTATTACTTCCATTATTATTCTTTGCACGATTTTTCTTAGATGTAGTACAAGCTGGCCTTGATTAACGCGATTAATTCATCCTGCAAGAGCAGTGTGCAAAACGGAAACGTGTTAATCGAATATAATAATCAATAGGAAAAATTATAATTGGTCCGTGACTTTCAGAAATGTCCATAAAGAATTTTAAAAATATCTTTTAAATAACTTTTTAACTGTATACCATGTAAAAGATAATGAAAATAATTATAGAATTAAATGTTTATTGCATAAAATACACAATGAGGAAACTATTTGTTATGGAAATATTTGAACAGTGTTGGTTGTTGTTGTTATCTGGTTTTTAGGAGCATTAGCAACTAAGGTCATATTGCTCCGGGAAATGCGGTGGCCATTCCCTGACCTTTCCACATCCTCCGTATTTGGTGGTGACGGGCTTGAACCCCGGTTTAATCAAGAAGCGTGTGCTACGCACTGCTGCTCCTTCCCACCAGGCTACGGAGGTGCTGAACAGTGTTGGCTTTCTTTTTTCTCATCAATCAATTACTGATAACTGACAACAATCTTCTCTAGGTCCTGACGAAATAAATATTGTAGAGAACTTCAAACCTTTTGTTTGAGGTTCTCTGCAATACAAAGGATTTCATCTGGCTCATTTAAAAATTTTTTTTTTTTTTTTTTTGGCATTTAAAAATTCTAATATTTTATTAGCGGGAGATAAACAAGTAACATGTCTGCTTCCAATGGTTGATAAAACACAAGGCAGGCAAACGCTTGTTTATTGCCCATCCGATGTGCGGTAAGCATAGCGCATGATTAAAATCTTTAACTATCACATAAAAAAAGATCACATTAACTGGAAATTTGCATTGCGTAAAGTGAAAAGTGGTATAATTTTTTCAAATAGCAGTAACTGAAAAATGCATTAATCAAACTTTTGTTGTGCTAGGCCTGGCTGTATTGCAATTATAGTAAAAAGAGAGAGAGAGAGAGAGAGAGAGAGAGAGAGAGAGAGAGAGAGAGAGAGAGAGAGAGAGAGAGAGAAGCAAAATCGATAGTGCATATGAAGTTTAAATGCAAAAAAATGGCTAGAATTTTCTAACGCGATCCTGCTTATATTGCAATGCAATTCTTTGGACCCCGAGAATCATGTTATAATGGGTTTCACCTGTACTTCATTCTCATTCATTACTTTCCGAAGGTAACATATCTTTGACGTTACTTGTTTGAGGTTCTCTGCAATATAAAGGAATCAAAGTTCATAAAACTGAGTTGTGTATGCATCATGGATTAAAATGCCTAGAGTGATTGCAAGCAAGAAAGTAAAACTAAATTTCATAAATTCACATCCTCAGACTTTTTTAAAAGATTTCTCCCCAAAATCTTTTAAACAAATATTTAAAAAAGAAAGGGAGAGTGTGAATCATCTGAAGTACAGTCATGGAAATGAGAAACACGAAAACTGCAAAACTGCTGTGTCAATTTATGACACACTGGTCCCCACTGTTCCAGTAGAACAGTGGGCCTCCATAAAATGGCTACAGTAAATTTACTCATATACGAAGAATAAAAAAATAAATTTAAAAAAAAAAGTCAATACTACTACGTTTGTTTTGTTTGTTATTTGGTTTTTAGGAGCATTAGCAACTAAGGCCATATTGCTCCGGGATATGCGGTGGTCATTCCCTGACCTTTCCGCATCCTCCGTATTTGGTGGTGACGGGCTCGAACCCCAGTCTAATCAAGAAGCGTGTGCTACGCACTGCTGCTCCTTCCCACCTGGCTATGGAGGCACCCAATACTACTACAACTACCCAGCTACAACTGCATCCCTTGAGAAAAAGATTGAAACTTCAGTAATGTAATGTAAAGCCAGGTAGTTGTTGCAACACATGATGCAGCTCTATACAAAATAAGCAGTTAAATTCCACTAAATATTTATTTATATTTGTGAAAATTTTCTGCAAGTCTTTCACAGTTCAGCTGTTTAAGGAAAGTGATATGCAATCTGAAACTACCACAAATAGCTTTTTAATGAGATTTAAACCAAAATATTATTTGAAAAGGATGTTAAGTGGTAAATATTCTAATAAGTAAATACAATATATACACTTTTATGTATTAAAATTAGCCTACCAGAATGTTATGATATGCAATTCCAAAATTCCTGCCTAGTGAACAGTCCTAATCACAAAATTAATATGGCAATGTTTCTTGGCATTACCGTATCATACCAATAGACTAATTTTTGCATGGAAAAATGTCTGTATTTTATTTATTTCAAACAGAAGTTTCAACAATTTTAACAAGCTTTGTGATGTTACAAATTCTCTTCAATATAATGACACTTTTTCCAATTGTATTGTAAAACAAGTAATTGATTACAATAATATATTGATCTGGCATCATTATGCCCACTTTTGAAGCTATTACAGGTTATTACATCCCTTGAGAAAAAGGTGGAAACTTCAGTAAATTCTTTACAAACAATTAACAGAACTGTCAATGAATTTACAGTTCTGGAAGGAAAAGTGCTAAAAAAAATTCTGATATTGTAGTTGAAATTCATCTGCATGCAGACTATTATGATTAAAAATATGATACACTTCTCTACACCTCAGAAATGTTTTTTGGAGCATTCAGTAGTTGTCCTGTGAGTGAGGTTTTATTACTGGGCCTCACTTAGGTCTGATGACAGGATTTGGAAAGAATCTTGAAGCATCACTGCATAACAATTGTGTCAATATTGTGTTTATAAGTGACAACTATAACATTGATATAAATTATATAATGTAAATTGACATAAGCATTTTACATATATATTTTCATATATTTTATCTCAATTTAAGGCCTTATCACAATTGCTTTGAATTATAGATTAAGAAAACTACGCGAACAATCATGTAGATCCCCTCTTCTAATTAATCAGTAAGAAAACCATTAAAGGTAAAGCAACTAACCTTTAATGACTCTGATTACCATTAAAGAGTAGCAAAAATTATTACAATATTTTAACTGAAGATGCTTACCTGTCTGAACCTAACATCCTGAATATCCTGGTACTATCACTAATTTCTTGTACCACTTCATTATTTTTGAAACTACGACCCTGCATTCCATGTTTGTGAAATGCCAACACACTATCTGCGAGACACACTAAACAAATATTTAAATATGGTAAAAGTTCAGTACTGTTCTTTATAAGATAACATGTAAAAATATTTATTATCAATTTATTTCAATGTATGTATTAATATAAATAACCAAATCATAATTAATTAAACTAAATAAGCTCTGAAAGCAAAAAAGTATCACATTGAGACCATTTATTCTTAAGCTGGCCAGATGAAGAGTAACAACAAAGTAATAAAGTCTTACTAATAATTCCTATAAGAAAGAATTTTTCTCTTATACACCAAATGTTTCAAAGAACAGAATAGATTCTTAGTTTTTTGAGAAGAATCTAAGAATTTTTAAGAATCTAAGAATTCTTAGATTCTTAATTTCAATGTTGAGAGAGAGAGAAAGAGATCTGGTAGGGAGAAAGATTTAAAAAAAAAAAAAAAAAAAAAAAAAAAATATATATATATATAGAGTGCATCTGATCAAAAATCTTAGCAAATAACCTTATAATTTTATCGACAGAAACATTCCTGTCATGCAATAATTACCTTACTTTCCTGATCTAGCACAATGTGACTTTTGGTTATTCAAAAAAGTAAAAGAGGGCAGGAAAGGAAAAAAATTAAGTCAATTCAAGAAACCCAATTGAACAGTAGCAAGCATGGTGGAAAATAAAACAATTTTCTCTTATAAACCAAATGTTTCAAAGTTCTTCAAATAGGCCTCTGGGGTTGGGTATATTCATACTATGATTTTTAGCGTTTATCACCAACCATTGAAGTAAAAACAAAAACCAAAATCTTAAAAAGCTTTATATTAAAATTACAATAAATTTACAGTAGATCAAACAAAATAAATGTGATTATACAAATAAAATGTTACTGATAATAAAATACTGAATTAAAATGCAATAAAATATAATAGATTAAAAGCCCTCAAATAACTGAAGCTTTCAAAGACTTCTGCCTTCTTCCTCAATAAATAAAATATACTAGATTAAAAGCCCTCAAATAACTGAAGCTTTCAAAGACTTCTGCCTTCTTCCTCAATAGTGCACTTCTATTCTGCAGTGCCTCATTAAATACCAGCAGGTTCACTGTGCATCTCACATAAACATGTACTGTTCCCGTACATGTTGGAACTGGAAGCAGCTCGGGAGCGTTCCAGGCGAAAATGTTCATCCCCTCCAAGGATTACTGCCTCAAAGAGGGGATGAATGCGTGTACCCCCTGTCTCTATTTATATTATTCTCAATAGAACTAATTCGTAGGTTCTCGAGCCACTTGTGGTCCCAAATGTTTTGTTTCAAAAAACAGATAAACAGAATAGATTCTTAGTACAATGTTTTGAGAGAGAGAGAGAGAGAGAGAGAGAGAGAGAGAGAGAGAGAGAGATCTGGTAGGGAGAAAGATTTAAAAAAAAAAAAAAAAAAAAAAAAAATATATATATATATATATAGCATCTGATCAAAAATCTTAGCAAATAACCTTATAATTTTACCAACAGAAACATTCCTGTCATACAATAATTACCTTACTTTCCTGATCTGGCACAATGTGACTTGGTAATTCACAAAAGTAAAAGAAAAGAGGGCAAGAAAGGAAAAAGTTTAAGTCAATTCAAGAAACCCAATTAAACATGACAAACTGCCTAAGTATTTACAAAAGAAAATTTTTGAAAATGTTTTGATCAATAGCAAGCATGGTGGAAAATAAAACAATTTGAGTCAATTCAAGAAATCCAGTCAAACACAACAGACATGGCAAAAAAAAAAAAAAAAAAAAAACACGTTCACAAAAGAATACTTCTAAAAATGTTTTGATCAATGGCAGAAATAATGGATCAGTTGTGGTTACAGAAGGATTATCTTGATGAATGCTAATATTTATTATTGAATAAAATTTATCTTTTGCAATATTTACCTAACTTTTTTTCAAACTCTGTGTATGTACAGTGACTTTTTAATTTACGCGAGGGTTACATTCCAGAACATCTTGCGCAATTTAAATTCACACAAATGTAAATAATATAATCACTAAAAAATGCAATAATAGGCCCATGAGAGTAACTCTAGCATCTAGCTAAGTTATCCCTATTGGTACATACCATTTGTTTCCTTGGTTGGAAGACTGGACAGTCTAATGAAATAAGAGATTCATCCATTTTTATTGATTTACTTCTTTTTTTGGAGGGTGGCCTTAGGCTGAGAGGAATTGTCACGGTCAGATTTCATTCCCTCAGATTTGGACCAGATAGGTGGGGGTGCTATGCTAACACAGGTGGCGGGTTCAACTGAGTGCTTGAAAAAGGAATCCAGAGTTAGTTGCTTTGCCTCTTCTCGAGAAACAACTCATAGTAGCAAACAACTTCTAGTGTAACTTTATGTTGCACTTTAGAGCTTTGTTCAGGATTAAAGCTTTCGATATTCCTTTCAATGTCAGGCTCTGTTCTTTAACCTCTGAGCTTTTGCTTCCTGCTGCCCCCTCCTCCTCTTGAATGCGATGCTGCTCCAGTGCAAAAAGATCTTCATTTGACAATTCTTTATGATGCAAATCAATTAAATCATTGACATTGGTTGCCTCCACTTCAGAGAACCCAATCTTTTAAGCAAGTTTTTATTTTGTGCATAATCTTCATCAGTATCAGAGCCTTTGAAGGAGTTGCTAAGATGTAGACATAACTTATACAACGAATTTTAAATACAGTTATGTAGAACTTCACAGCATGCAGCATCGATAAATTTTAATGCATCTTTTATATTGAAGGCTCGCCAATATTTTTGCACGCTCATCTGTTTGTGGTTGGTCTTGTCAATTACATCAGCCAGAATGCGCTTTAAATACTGAGCCTTAAAAGATTTAATCACATGTTGGTATTGAGGTTGTGTTTGCCAGGAAAAAAACAATCTTAATATTGGAACAGACATCAACAATACTGGGTGGATGGTTTATGGCATTATCAAGAATAAGTAAGATGTTGAACGGAATTCCTTCTGCCTTGTATAATTCCAATTCTAGTCGTAACTGTAATCCAAGATAACTTTTGAAAATAACAGCAGTTACTACCCTTTAGGGTTTGAGTACCAGTACACGGGCATGTACGACCTGTCATAACCTTTAAGGGCACGAGGGTTTTGATAGTGGTAAATGCACACAGGTTTCAGTTTATGACCCTCCATATTAGCACCAAACAGAAGTGTTAGCCATATTTCACTGCCTTAAAGCCAGGCGCAGTCTTTTAAGAAATGGAAATATAGGTGCAATCAGGCATTTTTTTCCAATATAAACCTGTTTTATCGAAGTTGAATATCTTTTGGGTATGTATTCCGCCTCTTGTGGTGCTTTCCATAAATATGGTTGCTGCCCGTTATTTTAAATTTGAATTATTTAAAAATTCATAAAGTAAGAAGTCACTGTATATGTGTATTATAAAAGTGCAATTCTATGCCTTATTAGTAGTGAACAGTTTAAAATAGTGGAACAGTATTTTAAAAATACTATTAACTAAAAATTTCAGAAAGTGCATGTGATTTTATCATAATGAATGAAAATAGCAACAAAAAAATATTTTCCACTGATTTAAAAGACACCAATGGAAACTAATTCCTTATGCAATTCATAAAGCAAGAAGTTTGAAAGTGAAAATGAATATATAATTTTTTCAAATTATACACTTAGTCATCATTAATGTCTACTTAATAGCATATTTTAAATGTCATGATAAAATGTAAATAATAAATGATTAAAAACAAACTTTTGTGCATGCAGAACAACTAATTCACATTATTGTTTTGTGTCCATGGCAGTGAAAACAAAAGCACCAGTAGTCACATACTTTTAGGAATAAACATGTTTTGCTGGTAGTATAGTATGTAACCAAAAAAAAACAACCCACCTAATTTTAGCAGTAATGCATTAGGTGCAAACAATGAATTAGGTTTTTGCACCTAATTCAGTATTTCTTTTTGTGCATAAGGTTATTACAAGTTGGTTTGTTTGTTATTTAGTTTTTAGGAGCATTAGCAACTACGGCCATATTGCTCCGGGATATGCGGTGGTCGCTCCCTGACCTTTCCGCATCCTCCGTATTTGGTGGTGATGGGCTCAAACCCCGGTCTAATCAAGAAGCGTGTGTTACGTACTGCTGCTCCTTCCCACCTGGCTATGGAGGCGCCTATTACAAGTTGGAGATGGGTACTCACAGGGAGGATGCAAGTGTGATTTTGACCAATGTTGCTAACTTGCAACGTTCCTATAACTCCCTTTACCTGCAACTCCTCCAAATCAGCAGTGTCCCTGAACCCTTAAGGCTATCTCAATGCCATTAATAGAAACCCTTACACCTATTATGTCCAAATGAATTCCATCTTTAAAAAACAAATTCTTATTAATTAGAGCAGGCAGCCACACTGAGAAAAAGACCTCCCCCAATAAGTCTTGCATAGTCCCTCAATTCTAGAGTTAATTCACAAGGCTCTCATCATATATTTCCCATTAATGTCAATGCAGAATTACAGATAAAAGTACACCTTTTCTTTTCTTGCAACATTTTTACAGCATGGCCTTATATTTCTTGACAATGTCATCAGTTCATTTATTTTAAGTCATTAGTTTCCTTAAAAACTGATAGATTGTTAGTAATATCATCGATTTTTGCACTTGGAAGACACACTCTGGTTCCTCTGTCTTTATTGCAGAATATACAATGAAATGTCAGTATAATACATGTAGGTGAACAAAATGAAATTTACTTATTAAATGCAATTTGTATTTTTTTAATGAAAAGTTAAAATGTATTGTTTACACCTATTTTCAGCAAAATAAAAGTATTATTTTAAAATTTGGGAAATTGTAATAAGCCCAAATGCCAGGTGATACAATGTAAACAACTGTACTTCACATAAAACTCTTAAAAAAAAAAAAAAAAAAAAAAAAAAAAAGCATAATTTCAAAGCTGGCACCTCATCTACCAGCACATTTTTACGTAACATACTCTGTAACTATGTAAAAAAAACCCTGCCATTTCCAAAATTTTCAAGCAAGTCTATAAGAAGGAAGACAGATCAACATAATAAAATAATAATAAACTAATCTTGAATGGACAATTAATCGCACAGTTAACACATCATTTCCCAGATGGTAAGAACTAAAGATTAAAAAGTGTTCATGGATTTTCTGTTACAACAATTATATTTTTTTGTAGTGATATCTAAGTTTTATCGAGCTAAATTGATATTTTAATCACAATAATGTCTGTTAAAATAAGCATAATATGTAGTAAATTGGAAGGGAATGGGATCTGATTTTGTTATACTGACATTTTACTGTATTTCCAGTTTCCTTTACAATTGAATCCCCCAGTAAGACTACCTGTAGTGGAACCAGAGCACCCTCCACCGATAGATCCAGTCCTGGGGTGAGACTCAGGATGGCATCTACAGGCATGGAATTAGACATTTGGGTCTCTGTCAAAACCCCAGTTCAATTTTTCTCTAGGGCATCAAGTTGTGGTCTCAGAGACTTAATCTCGCTTAACAGTACACCAAATTTTAACTTATGGTCATCGTATAAGCAGTGCAGCACACAGAAAGGAATTGTCACTAACTAGAGAAAGTTCTGCATAGGTGCAACAGCAAGTACAAAGAAATTAGGCCATAAATAGCTCAAGTGAATTGTCAGTGATAATTCTCCCATCAGTCATGACAACCTCTGACAAGTTAATGCATATCTTTTTCACTAAAATCATATTAATTAAGCTGCAACCTTTTAAATACATAGCTAAATAAGCTAATCTGCTCTTGAATCTATTTATTTACTAAAATTTAGATTATGCGACAGCTTACTAGTTACAAGTTATGAAGTTCTTGCCAAAATACTGATAACAAAGATCTATCAATATTCAGCTGTAACTTTTTAAATAAAAACTAAACTATAAAAAAAAAAAAAAAAAAAAAAAAAACTTACGTTTGGTGCACTGGGAGGATAGCCTGATTCTGGCATATCCTTAAAGCCACTATACCATCACTGACATACATAACCCAAGCTAGCTGTCCATAACGACTGCCATATTCCTACAAATGTTCTTCAACCACTAGTGAATCTCAATGAGCACAATGTTCTCTGAATTCAGAAACAAGCTTTTGCTTCATATGTTACCATCCATTTTTACATATTTGCTACTACAGTTCTGTCACCTGGTGGGCAGTGCTGAAACTTGCAGATAATGATGGTAATATTTAAAGTTTCACCTGACACTATTACATTCTGTATGTAACACATCACAAGGGTAGAGAAAAAAAAATTTGAGGCATCAGTTTTGAAACAGCCCTAATTTTATGATGAGAAGAAGATAGCAGAATAGTAGATTTGCTCAAAAAAAAAAAAAAAAAGGTTCCGAGGAGTTTGAGAAGCATTCAAAAACGGTTTGGGCATGAGTGCAAACTTTTTTGTTTTCTTATATGCAATGTTATTAGCACAGCTTAATTTTTCACAGAAGAAATGAAACAATAAGACT
The DNA here is from genome assembly GCF_048544385.1 of Mastigoproctus giganteus. Taxonomy (NCBI): domain Eukaryota; kingdom Metazoa; phylum Arthropoda; class Arachnida; order Uropygi; family Thelyphonidae; genus Mastigoproctus; species Mastigoproctus giganteus. The sequence goes on along the minus strand of NC_143580.1, from coordinate 212,996,323 downwards.
TGAGACAACATGCCACTTTCCTAGATCACAAATAAATTTAGGGCAGCAAAACATGTGCAGTGGTTAACAAACTCCAAATGCTTTTGTGATCACTGCTTGAAGCTTCTTCACTAAGAGGCATAATATTTTCACTGAATCATAAAAGTAAGGTAACCAAATGAAAAACAAAACTAGCATAATCATAAAATATGTAACAAACCACCATTCTTCAAAGTTACTCTTTGAAGAATAACTGCAGGAGATTGAGAGTTACACCAGTGAGGCCTATTTCCCCCACCCCATGTCTCCCCAGCATGCTTTGCATTCAGGTTAATCATTCTGAATTTCTTTGTGTATACAATCTGTGGCAGTCTGAAATTACAAGTTTTATTCGGGACAATCAAATAATGATAACAATAGAATAGCTAAGATTGTGTGCAGTATGCTTACTGTGCAAAAAAAAAAAAAAATTGCAAATTCATGGTGGGTGAATTTGGGTGAAAAAAAAAAAGAACTCATTTTAAATTATATGTGCATTTTTTAAACCAATATAAAGGTGTATAAAGCCTTGAATGGTTTGAGCAGGCTCAATGCTGATGGGATACTTCTGCTTGCTCAGATTAAGAACCTGAGGGAGCAGAGATTCAAACTGAGGAAAGACAGTTGTAGAATAGTGTGCAGAAGTTTGTCTTTAGACAGCAGGTAGTTGACTGCTGGAACAGACTTCCATCTGTTGTTGTGGAAGTTAACTTAAATAAATTTAAGGCTGAATTAGACAAACATTTAGAGTGACTGGATGGGTGAAATGGAAAGGAGTTTTTTTTTTTTTTTTTTTCTTGGCTGATGCTGTATAAGCTTGCTTTCTTGCATCATATGCCTCAACTAATGCTAACCCACTCAAATCCCTGACACAGTTGCCATATGGCCAATGTCTTCAGTTTCACTTATGTAAGCATAATAATTTCAAGACAATGTGAGAGAGAGAGAGAGAGAGAGAGAGAGAGAGAGAGAGAGAGAGAGCGAGCATCCAGTACATAAACTCAACAATGACAAGAGGGGGTGATGGTGAATCTTCTCCAAGTATACATATCTAGCTTAGTGGGATTGTCCCTATCTGGTACTAATACTTTTCAAAATATAAGAAATCTTCATTAGCCATGGAGGGGGTAGAGGAGCATTAAGTAGGTACTGTGTTACTTAGAATTTTTTTTTTTTAATACTTACCAATTGATTCTACAGGAAAATCAAAATGTAGCTCTGCAGGTTGGTGACGGCTAGATTTCAGTTTACCCTGGAGGTTTACTACTTTCACTAAATCTGAAAGAAACAAAGCAGGTGATACTTTCCATATTTAAGTGCAATTTGTGTAATCACAGAATAAGTTTTTTTCATCCTGTTTCATTTCACAAAATATAACTTTTAGCTGCACAAAATATAAAATTAACATTTCTATGGTTTGCACCTATTTTATTGAAATGAATTTCTAATTTTTGGTTACCTTGGATGTCAAATAAGTGTCTAAATTGCAAAAGTGATATAGAGAATTACATAAAAAAAACCCATTAATAGAGAGAGAGAGATTCAGAAATTAACCTGGCCAATATCCCCTCCCACCAAACACACACAGACAAGTAAAATACAAACTATCAATAAATATATTCTAGTAGAGTGATCTATACAAGGTGTTTCAAACTGTTGAAAATTTTTCCCAGTATACTCCTTACAATAAATCAGGCCACAGAGCCTTGATCAGTAAGCAGCTAGTTGTTATGGTAAGCCAGATTATGAGGTTGGAGGAAGGAGGAGTGAAAAATTCAAGGTCACTAGTTGACATTCTAAGCATGGAGGTTTGCAAAGAAAAGCAATACCAAAACAATATCAGTGCATGATTGAATGCCTCAGCAACTGGTTATTTTGTATTGTTTATGATTGAATGTGTTAAAAAAAATTCCTATTTTTATTAACTGACCCCATTTATTTTATTGTCACCTTTTAAAAAAAGCTGATTTCAAAAATCAATCTAAAGAAGAGTGTAGAGGTAGGGGTATCTTTTGGCCCCCGGAAGTATATATTCCATTTTATGAATAAAAATGTTTATTTTAACGAAAAGTAACACAATTGAATAACTAAGTTTTGTACACATCAGGCATAGTCTCTTTCTGTACTAGCTTTGAGCACACTGGATTTGCTAATTAGCATATCGATCTCATATTAGCATTAGTAGAGGCACATGATGCAAGAAAGCATATGCAGAATCAGCAAAAAAAACCCTCTCCGATTTCACCCCTCTGTTCTTTCCAAATACCTGTCCAGCACAGCCTTAAATTTATTTTGGCTATCAACTTCCACAACAAAGGATGGAAGTCTGTTCCACCAACCAACTACCCACTGGCTAAAGGCAAACTTCCGAACGTCTGTCCTACATCTGTCTTTCCTCAATTTCAATTTATGTCCCTCTCAAGTGATTATTCTGTGCAAGAGGAAGAATCCCATCAGCATTGAGCATGCTCAAACCATTCAAGGCTTTATACACCTCAACCAGATCACCTCGTAGGTGCTTAGTCTCCAGACGCTGTAATTTGCAAAACTTAAGCCTTTCTTAGTAAGAGCAACCCAACCCTTTATTCCATTCACTAATCTTGTTGCCCTTCTCTGTACTCGTTCCAACAGCCCTACATCCTTCTTAAAATGAGGCCTCCAGACATGTATACAGTGCTCAAAGTGTGGCCTGACCATTGCCTAATACAAGGGGATAATCACCTCCATATCCCTATATCTGCAAAAAGGCCTCTAAGTTTGGGGTTATACATACCACAAGTTTAGACAAATACACCCACTGTTTAAAATAAACTGATTTAATGATAAAATAATACTGAATAGTATACTGAATAAAATGGTACAATAAAATCCCCTATCTCTATTCATACTATTGTTACCAGATGACCCAATCCACAATTGACTGGGCACATAGATTCTGGGACCGCAAGTGGCTGGAGAGTTTGCGGATTGGGTCATCTGGTAACAATAGTATGAATAGAGATAGGGGAGTTCAGCTCCACCCCCTTTTGGAGGCTGTGGTCCTTGCCAGAGACAAATGTTTTAATTTGGCACGCTCCATTTCCGGTTCCAGCACACGTGAAGGGAGTGTTGAACATGTGCCTGGTCAGACACGTGTGCCGTGACCCTGGTATTTAAGGATGTGTCGCTTGAACTTCATTATTGTTGAGAAAGGAGTCGGATGCCCCAGAAAGCTTCAATAGTGTTTTATCGCTTTTAAATTTATAATTTTTAATGTATTTTAAATTCACCAATTCATTTTTATTTGTTTTATAGTAAATCAGTCTTTGGTAAATTATTATTTTATTTTACAGTTTTTATTGTACCATTTTATTCACTATTATTTTATCATTAAATCAGTTTATTTAAATGGTTGGTGTATTTGTCTAAACTTGCGGTCCTTATCCCTTCTAGAAAAATTCCTGTATATCATTGACAAGACAACATGAGCTACTCTTGCAGCCTGTCTGCACTGCTCAGAAAACTTCATATCTGCCTGCACAACCACCCCCAGGTCCCTTTCATTCTCTACCACTGTCAGTGTAGTACCACAGAGTTGATACGTTGCTCTGGGGTTGCTGTTTCCCATATGTAGTACTTTACATTTGTCAATGTTAAACTTCATTTGCCACCTCTCAGCCCATCTGCTCAACCTTTCCAGATCCTGTTGCAGCAGCATAGTGTCAGTAGTGTCCTTGACAACCCTGCCAACCTTCGTATCGTCTGCAAACTTGGACATTAAGCTTGATATACCATCATCAATATTATTTATAAATACAGAAAACAATAATGGACCCAATACTGAACCCTGAGGGACTCCACTAATAACATTAGTCCACGATGAGCAGTGTCCATTGATTACCACTCTCTGTCTTCTCCCCCTCACCCACCCCTTTATCCATAGCAGCAATTTGCCTCCAATGCCACACTGCTCCAATTTGTTCAGCAGTCTTCCATGTGCAACAGTATCAAAAGCCTTTCTAAGATCCAAATATATGATATCAAAGTTATTCCCTGCATCCAGTTCTTTTGTGACCACATCATAGTATCCAATCAAATTGGTCAGGCAAGACTTTCCCTTAACAAACCATGCTGTGTCCGAGCTATAACTGAAGTCTTGTCTAGATGATCCTGCAGTGCTTCTTTAACCAGTGCCTCCATTAATTTTCCAGGAACAGAAGTTAAACTTACAGGTCTATAATTACTTGTGTCAGCCTTTGATCCTCCTTTGTGAATTGGGGTCACATTTGCACATCTCCAGTCCATGGGAACCTCCCCTGAGTCCAAGGAAGCTCTCATAATTATGGCTAAGGGTTTGCTTACTTCCTTTGCTGCCGCCTTTAATATAACTGGATAGATCCCATCTACCCCAGGTGCCTTTCTTGTGTTTATCTTCAACAATTTCTCCTCCACTTTACTCTCAGTTATTACAAGATTCTCTAGCTTACTGCCAGAGTTGAATACACCTCTGGCATCCCTCTCGCTGAATAACTCCTCATGTGTGAATGTAGATGCAAAATATTCATTTAGTTTGTTGATGATCCTACCTGAGCAGGATCATCAACAGTTGATCCATCGATATCAAGTGGACCAATCTGATTCATCCCCTTCCTTCTAGAGTTTACATAAGTAAAGAACTCTTTGCTGTTTTTCTTTGCATCCCTTGCCAAAGATTTCTCGTAATCTGCCTTCGCCTGCCTAACCTCCTTTGTAACTTCGTTACAGATCAACTTGTATCTATCATAGGCTTCTGTGTCACGTGTTCATTTGTATGTAACCCATTCATTTTTCTTCTCTGCCATATGTCTCATTAGTTCATCTGACATCCATTTAGGCCTAAATCTTGAACAATATTTCTTTGTTGGTATGTAAAGCCTAGTAGCTTCCAAGATAAGTTCTTTGAATCCTTCCCATTTTGAATTTGCTGCTGGTAACATCATCAGTTGGTCCCGCTGTGTAGAATTTAAATACTGTCTCAATCCATCGTAGTCGCCTTTACGAAAGCTATAACCCTTCCCTTTACCCCTAATGGTAGTTACCTCTTTGAGTAAATCCCACTTCAGCACACTGTGATCACTGCCACCTAGTGGTTCATTTATCTGCAGATTCTTAATGCATGAAGAATCACTACTGATAATCAAATCAAGAGTATCACTCCCTCTAGTTGCCTCCCGAACATGCCGATGTTAGCATTAGCATTAGTAGAGGCATTTGATGCAAGAAAGCAAGCTTATGCAGCATCAGCCAAAAAAAAAAAAAAAAAAAGTAACATAAATAAATAAAAATAACCACTTCCACTTCACCCCTCTGTTCGTTCGAATACCTGTCCAGCTGAGCCTTAGACTTATTTAGGCTATCAACTTCCACGACAAGGGATGGAAGTCTGTTCCACCCACCAACCACCCGCTGGCTAAAGGCAAATTTCCGCACATCTATCCTACATCTGTCTTTCCTCAATTTGAATTTATGCCCTCTCAGGTGATTCATCCAATAAATCCACAAAGCCTTGCTAGTGTGTGAGTGACCAGCCCCCAAATTCCAGTCAATATCTGGGAAATTAAAATCCCCCATTATAAGACTCTGATTTACTGGCACACTATTTCCCTGTACAGTTTCTTATTATACTCATCAGAGTCATTAGGCCTATAGCACACTCCTACTCTCAATTTTGATCTCCCAAACTGACTCGACACTGCACTGTCCAGTGATGTCGACTGGCTTCACTTTCTTGGATTTTATGTATTTCTTAACTAATAGCATAACCCCTCCTCCCTTCCTATCCTGGCTATCCTTTCTGTAGACATTGTACTCCCCAAATTCCAGTTCTGCATTCCTTATATCTGTGTGACACCTCGTCTCTGATATCCCAACTATATCTGCCTTTGATGTTTTGAGCAAGACCTCAAATTCATCAAATTTATTTACTAAACTCCTAGCATTGGTGTACACGCAAGTATACATGCACCTGTTCTTTTTCTTAGCTACCCTAACACAACCCATGTGTTTACTTGTACCTAAATGATTCCCAGCAGTCTCTGAAATATCCTGCATCTTATTTTCCAGGCTGCTGCTCATTCCAATAGAAGCAGTGCAAGAATCACTTTCACCTCTGCCAGTGGCTACTGTTAATCTATTAGTCCTTGTATCCCCCCAATCTAGCAGTTTTCTGACACACCTAACACTGCCTCGATAGCATCAGCAAACATTCTTGCACCCTTCTCCTGTTAACAAGTACAGACCAGGCTGAAAAAAATTCTACCCCTTGAGCCTTGCACAATCTTTCCAGGGCCGAATTGATCGACAGGGCTCTCATCATATACTCCCTCCTATCGTGTCTGGGCAGAATTGCAGACACTTTCAAATTCAACCCTAATTCACAGTGTTTTTTTCAACAGTCACCTGTACTTGTCAAGTAATTCCGCCGGTCTCCTACTCTTAGTATCATTAGTGCCAACGTGTACAACTATATCACCTTTTGTGCCCTTAAAAGATGATATTCGTTCTACAACGTCATCAACCTTTGCCCCTGGCAGACATACCCTGGTCCTGTTCCACCTATCCTTTTTACAAAGCATGTTTTCCGTTTCCCTGACAATAGAGTTACCAACAACTACTAGTTCCTTTGGGACCAGTGCATTCTGCCTTGGGGGCTGCCGCTGTGTTGCGTGATGACCAAGTGCAAGCTCTGGCATTGGTGTGGGCAGCTGAGAGCTTGATGGGCCCCTCACTTTTAATCCGTCGAGGGCATCCACCCTGTCCTTGAAGCTCTCATATAGGCCCATAACAACTCTGAGTTGTCGCCTGATTTCCTTACACTCCTTGCATCGCCCACAAAGACATCCCCCATGGCAGTATCATGTCCCGTACTCGACTGTTCCACAAACATTAAGCAAGTAGTGCATTTTAAATGCACTACTTGCTTAATGAAATATTTCTGAAATGTTTTCTTTGTTTGTAAAATTGTTTTATTTTCACATACTATTCTTGTCCAGAGAAATAGGTATTTGTAAGACTGTCTTACGAACTGTTTAAAAATATATACTGTATGTTCAGACACTTTGCAGTAAAATTGCAAGTAATTTATTATTGTTCTTGCGGGAATCAAAGGACAATGCGTATTGTGGTTGTGTTAAACTGAAAATGATGGACTTACGGTCCATCATTTTCTGGTTGATTGTCCCTTATATTCAACCATCCAATCAAACACTTTCCGGTCACTCTTGACGTTGCACATCACGTATAATTTATCTCATTTCTTAGGAAATGAAGCCAACATAGAAGAACTTTTCATATACACTGGTGTGCAAAATTTAAGGACCAGTCAGGTTTTCACCTGTAGCTTCTCACAGGAGTGGCCTGGATATGGGAAAAGCATACCAAAGGAACCTCATGAGGTACAGAAATGATGAAGGAAACAACGGAAACAAAACTCAGCATATACAGATACCGGTACAGAGGGACTTTATTCAAAAATGACAACATAGCACTGGCTGCCGTGATACAGATGCATCACTTCCAAAGATGGAACAAAGGGAAGAGGTGGTCCTCAGTAGGAGATATGGCCACCCCTGATGTCGATGCAAGCTTTGCACCGCCTGTCCATACTTAGAACAATGTTGTTGATAAGTTCTTGTGGTAACATCATTCATTCCTCTATCAGCACCATCTTCAGCTGGTGAACATTTTCTGGTGGGTGCGGACGTGCCGCTAGGTATCTCCCCAGTGTCCCATTTGTGTTCGATGGGATTTAGATCAGTGGAACGGGTAGGCCAATCCATACGAACAGTGTCCTCACTTTCAAAAGCATATCAACAGCTGCAGTGTGATGGGGTGTGGTGTTATCATCCATAAACACGAACTTAAGGCCAATGACACCTCGGAACAGACACACATGGAAAAGGATTACCTCAGTACAATAGCGTGCACCGGTTACAGTACTGCCTTCCAGTATCTGGAGTTGTGTATGTCCATCCAAGATAATGCCTCCCCAGACAAGAACACCTCGACTGGCATATCGATCCCTTTCAGTGATGTTTGCGGGGTGATACCGTGTGCCAACCTCTTGCCAGATTAGCTGACATCAAGAATCGCTGCTGAGACTGAATCTACCCTCATCAGTAAAGAGTATCTTAAATAAAGATTTTGTGGTTGTAACCTTTAGAAATATTGTTGGTCCTTAAGTTTTGCCCACCAGTGTATTTAAAACATATTGGCCTGTACAGGATCATATAATTTAACGTCTCTACCTGTAAATAAACTGTGAACAGACACAATCTGGCCTCGGTAGCCCTTGTGTCATTAATCCCAATTCCAACAATAACTGGAATCTAAACTGTGCAAAAAAAAAATCTTAAAAGCCTTTTTTTCCCTTATATGGTATATGAAAAACTTTTACTGACACAACCCACATGTGAAAACCAATAATACCATTCAGGATAAATCCTACTGCAGCTATTTCATACCTCACAATCTAACACCTCTATTATTATGGGGGAGTTAGACTCTGGGGGACATTTGGTCAAACTCTAACGAGAAAGTAACAATCCACCAAAATGGATGTTAGAGTTGTGATAATGTAGTAATAATAAGCAGCAGCGCAGCCCCTCTTTTTTGTCTTTTTGAATCCATAACTTGGGCACTAAATACAAGCATGACATATTAAAGCTATTTCATTTTAGAAGACAGAAATGGAATCTTACTTTTTTAACCTGCATATTGGAATCAAAGCTAAGCTAGACTCAGTAATAATATTTGATAAGTTACAAGAAAAGTATTCATAATAATAATCATAGCTGTCAACTTTTTACTTTTAAAAAGCTGAAGATCTGGCAAGGAAGAAAACACAAGATTTCTGTACCAAAGTAGCAAAAAAAAAAAAAAAAAAAAAAAAAAAGTGTTTTGCAAAAGTACACACTGCATTGTCATCACTATCAAAATATACATTTTATATTAAAAAACAACCACAGTACTTTTTACTAGTACAGTATGCTTTCTTGAATTGTCTATTAAACATCAACTGGGTATAACTGATTTTTAAAAGATACAGTTGCAGACTTTTACACCTTTTCAGATATGGCACCACTGCTATTCAGACTTCGCTATCGTTTCATATATGGCTTTTCTCAATACTACTAACCTCTTTTTTAAATAGACTTGTCAAAAGTTGCTATACTCCAGTCTAGTTTATTTAACCAAAAGTTTAGTTTATTTAACTAAAGACAGCCAAAGTATACATGCTTAAAAACTACTTTATTTTTATTTTTTTTTATTTGAGCGGCATGCATCAGTTGGAACTGTTTAAGTCTCTTTCCTTTTAGCACTTCTTTTTAGTTAGTAGTAAATGTCCAGCAATATGCATCCACTTTTTCAGAATGCAAATTAATAAGATGACAAGGACAACCTATTACTGCTAAATGCTCAATATCTCCTCTTCAAATACCCTTGCTACTCCAGTTTTCAGGCCTACCATAAGGACAGCCTATTGTCACCAAATGCTCAATCTCCTCTTTTTATAACTACCACAAAGGTACACTACTAATAATGGAATCACAACCAGACAAGTTTTTCGAAGAAATCCCACATGTAAGGCCCATTTTTCAGAGCCATAACTACCTCTTCTTTGCCCATCTGTGCCATTTCACTAACAATATGTGTTATTGTTAGTGAAACAAAAACATATTTCTGAACAATGCACCTGTATGATCAGCACATCTTAGAAGAAGATTATATTCTATGAAATGCACTACATGTTCTTCTTATTTGTTTGCAAATGCCTGATTACACTGTGCTTCTTGCCACTTGAAATAAAAAGATTATATCTACACACACAACACAAGACAAACATGTTACAATGCACGGAAAATTTTGCATATATGCCTTCTGAAATTTTTATATTTCTAGAGAAATGTCATATTTCTCTAGCACCTTACTGAAACTTATTCTTAATTAGCTTTGCACCACAAGTACAAAGAAATGATTGCACATTATAGACAGCATTATCCAGCATTTCTATTTTGCAATGCAGACTAGCCCATATAATGGCCAATTTGTTAATGAAAATAAAACAGAAATTTGCAAAACTTTTTTAAAAAAATTACAATTTTAATAGTTTTACTATTTTTTTGCAAAAAGAAAAAGACAGAGAAAACTCAGTTTTTTCTATCATCAGCTATGTTATGATGGTAATACAGTTGGTGACAAATTGAGTAAAAAGGAGGATTCTCCATCATAAGTACAGAAAGTGGCTATGAATAATCTAAAAGTAGCAGATTGACAAAATAAACTGCTCAACAAATTGCAGAATGCATTTAATACAGAGAAGATGTAATGCCAACTCTTTTAGTAGTCTGCATTTAATTTCTATGCAAAGTTTTCAAAATGAGAAACTATTATAGAAGTGAACTGTTTATATTTAAAAATAAAGTGAAAACGCTTATTCAAAATAACTACTTACTATCATAGCAGACCAGAATTGTGTCCTTTTCGAGCTGAGTTACACTAACAATATTGAGATATTCATGCCGAGGAACAATAGTATCAGTTCCTTCCACATCTTCTCCAAACCAAGTAGAAGTAGAATTCAAGTTAATCATGTCTAATTTTAGATAACCTCGATCATACCTACATGAACAAAATAGGTATATCACTATTACTGTTGAATAAAAATAAACAGACTATTAATTATAGTATATCAATCAACTAAAAATGAATGGGAGACGTGAAACATTATGTATTCACAACCATCTGACATTAACTACATTTTTAAAGAGTCTTAACAACCCTTTCTAATATTAGAACTTTCAAAAACCACATCCTGCAAGGGAGGATCAAGAAGTTCCAAGGCTGAACTTTTATTCAGAAGACCACACAAATTATTACATCAAAAGATTCACACAAATAAAATATTTACATATAACTGCACTGAATTTTTCAAAATAATAACTTGGATATTTACAGTTTTTTTCTATTACTTATATAACAGCTAATTTCTTTATTTGAAAGTTCTAGAAAAAAGAAAGCTTTTTCTAGAATTTTTTTCTTTCAGAGTTTAGTTGATGCCATCGACCCACCCTCCTCTTCATCTGCCTAGATGTAGACATATTGCTTATATTTGGCTAATCTCCTTTTTTTTCATCCTTTCTACACACCAATATATCTTAAGTTTGCTTCACTTACTTTTCATTGGTTACTTGTTACCAAGATATATAATATATTGCATATATATATATATTTAATTTACTCATCTATAATATGGTCATACCATTGCTCTATCTGTTAGCTCCATTAATTATTATTAAAACCTTCATATCTGACGATTCCAATTTTTCATCAACCTAGCAACAGTTGTGAGGATGGCAGGTCTCTCTCAAAAATAACTGTTGTGCATTTATTGTTAATTCAGTGCTAATTGGCTGAAATTTTCAGTACCTTTCTAAATAAGGTCAAACTTTTATTTGAGCAATTTTGGAAGTGAACAATTACTTTTTATTTTAAATTGTATGTGCAACTATTTACTATTTTTAAAAGTATACCACGACTTATTATTAACTATTTTTGCCTTCAACTTCAACATGCTAGTTTTATGAGTTTCAATGTCACATAACCAATATGCATGTCGTTGATGTGTCTGCTGCAGAAATTACATGCTTTTTTTTTATGTTTAATTATTGAATGAAATGTCTTTGTATTTTGTTTCTTTAAACTTTATAACTATTGATGTATTTATTTTCCAAAACATATTAATATGTGCACATGCATACGTTTAATTCATTACACTGACAAGTTTCTTTACTGGAAAATGGAAGAAATAATTAGTTGCATGTTTATATTTTATAACTAATTTGTGTGTGCGTGTGCACTTTTTTTTTCAGCAGAACTAAATCACATTTAACAGGTATCGCAATCCATTAGTAAAAAATCAAGCACTGGTGTATTTAAAGAAGAATTGGGGGAAGAAAAAAAAAACATGTCAGGTGGCATGTAATCATTTTATTACAAACGGGTGCAACTGATGTCAAGTTAATTACTTAATTTTTTTGCACAGTTTTTAAGGTTAAAATAAAGATATTATAAACAAAATTAGCTGGTTTTATATATAACAGTTATTAAGAGCTAATTTTGTCTTTTGGCTACTTTCTCATTTGCCTCAAAAGAATTTGTTTAAATGGCCGTGTACACTTCCTGCTTTATTTACTCTATTGTTAATTTCCATGTCTAATCTTCATCAAAACACTATTCCTAGATATACAAAATTACAAACTTTTTGCAAATTTTGATTATTTAGGCTACATGCTTATTATTATTTTTTTTTTTTTGCTTCTCACAACTTTCATAAATTAATTTCATGTAACTAATTTTCTTACTAAATTGCCTACAAACTATATCTAATTTATTCAGATTCTTGAATATCTAACAAAACATCAATAGGTTAATGGAAGACCTCTATCACACCAAATTTAACCCTAAACCATTTTCCAATTCTTCCTATGTTCCACAGCAGATTTGCAATTTTTATACAAACCTTTTTTTTTTTTTTTTTTATTCCCTTTAAAAGATTATCCTTGATTCCATATTTTACATATCACATACAAGAGATATGTTTTCTGTACACTTCAGAAAACTAATTCTGGATAATGTGATGTAACTCCAGCTTTCAGCATGTCAGATCTAATATCACCTGCTGAATTTTTTGGTATTTTGAATGACCTTTTCTTCTACCTCAACAAAAGAAATGCAGTTGAACTCTTTATAACAAAGTAATCTCTACCAAATTTATGGGTATAACAGATAAGTTCAAATCTTCTAGATTTTGAGCTTAAAAAGTCTTAAAGGTATCATCTTTAACAATCCACTGGAAATGGCACTTATGGCTATAGTAAACAAGTTTCGAGGAACTTTGCTTCTCATATTCCTCAAAATTTTCCTATTCCTATTATTTGCTTTTCCTATTCATAAGAATAGCCATTATCACAGAAGCTTCACACACACACACACACACACACACACACACACACACACACACACACACACACACACACACACACACACACACACACACACACACACACACACTGAGTGATCACTGAATTATGACTACCCCTATGAAAACTGAATATATCCCGTTGATCATGTGAGGTATGAGAGTGCAGAGTTAGTCGACCTACGTAACATAGATAAGGCGTCAGTGGTTCAATAGGTAGTAAAATTTCGAGCGTGGTGATGGGTAAAAGGAAGGATTTATCAGACTTTGATAAAGGACAGATTGTGGGTGCCTCGATTTCCCAAACAGCTGAACTGGTGGGGTGTTTGAGAGCCGTCGTAGTTAAAGTGTACCAGGACTGGCATCAAAATGGTCAAACAACGACCCGACGGCAAAACTACAAAGGTCAGGGAAAGGTTGTTGTTAGAGGTGAGTGCCGGGTCCAACGACTCGTACAGGTGCAGCATTGTTGAAGCACGACATTGGCCCAATACAACATGAGCCAACCAGGAACAATATCTGCCATGACCATGGCTCGCACGTATGGGCTATACCAGCAGATAACCCATACGGCATTCTCTCCTAACCAAGGTTCATCGGCGTAAAAGACTCATCTGGTGCAAAGAGCATGCAAGTTGGACGTTAGAAGACTGGAAGAAGGTATGCTGGTCGGATGAGTCACGTTATTTATTCCACACCTTGGATGGTCGTGTATGGATTTGGTGTCAACAACATGCGGCTCTCGATCCATCATGCATGGTATCAAAAGTGCAAGCCGGTGGAGGCAGTTGTATGGTGTGGGGCATGTTTCACTGGCAGGAACTTGGACCCCCTGGCGCATGTGGAAAAACGTATCAGTGGTCTCCGCTATCGTCAACTGCTTGCTGACTGTATACACCCGGCTATCTTACACTTTTTCCCAAATTGTGGCGGTGTCTTCCAAGATGACAATGCGCCGAGCCATCGGCCAACTGATGTGCAGGAATGGTTTGAGGAACACAGTTCTGACTTCCAGCATATCGACTGACTTCTGAACTTCCCCAGATATCAATCCCATAGAGCACTTGTGGTACACCATGGAAAGGCATATCAGGCATCTGGATATGCCTTTCCATAGTGTGCCACATTCACCAATCACCTCTATACCTGCATTGCTGGCCACATTACACACAACTTGGTTGGCCATACCTCCTGAACGTTTCTGACATCTTGTCGAATCAATGCCATGTCGGAAAGCTGCCGTACTGAGGGCAAAAGGAGGACCTACGAAGTATTAGGTAGGTGGTCAATTCAGTGATCACTCATTGCGTATATATATTATTATTATTATTATTATTTTACAAAATGCAGTATAAAACAATTCTGATACTCTTTATCCCTTTCACACAAGTTCCTGGATGTGGCAGAGAGTTTCTAATAGTGGCAGGCTCTGCAACCATTCCAATGAAGCCAATTTCTTTGAGGAATTTTGAAGTTTTGTGAAATGAACACTTTGTACATTAATGCTTTTATTTATTATTATTTTTTTTTAATGAAAACCACAAACATGAGAGGTATTAGAACCTATAGTATTTAGTACTGTGCATGGGTTGAAGGTTGAAAATATGAAAGAAGACACTTGTTGACAATAGACTTGAATTTCTGTAAATTGTAATTTTTAGGAAATACATATGAAGGAAGGCTGTTCCAGAAAATGGAAGTGTAATGAATAAATGAGAAAGAAGAAAAGTTGGGTCTGAGAGTTTTAAGTTGGACATAAAAGGATGCTGACTGGTTGCAGAACATGTTCAGACTGCTTTGGAAGTGAGAGTGGGAATTATAGAAGCGCATTCTGAAGAACAGTGCCCATGGAAGTATCAACAGAAAAGGCATGCAGCAGAAACAGAACAGCTGTGAGACAGAGAGTGGAGACTGTTAGAGATGAGTCATTAATTAACCAAACTACCCTCTTTAGAATGGAACTTAGAGAGGTTTTGGGTGCACTGTCCCGATGTGGGTACAATATTCAATGGCAGGGTGGATTTGCAATTTGCACAGAGTAAACAGCTGTTTAGAAAAAAAGTAACATGTGAGCAAAAGAGAAAACCCAGTTTTTTAGAAGCAGAGGAAGCAGTATTTGTAATGTGCTTATGCCAAGAGATTAGATGTCAAGGGTAATCCTAACAGAGATATATAATTTGCCTAGAAATTCGAGTGTCATCAAAGATAAGCATAAGGCAAGAAGAGTCCTTCTTGCAAGATATAAGAGAGGAGTGAGTTTTAGAAGGATTGAAGTCAACTAAGTCATCTCTGCCCCATTGGAGATCAACATTTAAAGATTTGGTAGTGGATATTTGAGAAGTTGAAGCTGTTTGTGCAGGATATGGTTTCTCAAACTGGAAAGAGAAATGCAATGTGCTATCATCAGCAAAACTATGGATAGGATTTCAAGTCAATGGAAAAAGGTCATTAAAATGCAAGAGGAAAAGAGTGCAAGAAAGAGTGCAGAAACGACTTCAGTTATAGCTCAGACACAGCATGGTTTTGTTAAGGGGAAGTCTTGCCTGACCAATTTGATTGGATACTATGATGCAGTCACAAAAGAACTGGATATTATATACTTGGATCTTAGAAAGGCTTTTGATACTGTTGCACATGGAAGACTGCTGCACAAATTGGAGCAGTGTGGCATTGGAGGCAAATTGCTGCTATGGATAAAGGGGTGGTTGAGGGGGAGAAGACAGAGAGTGGTAATCAATGGACACTGCTCATCGTGGACTAATGTTATTAGTGGAGTCCCTCAGGGTTCAGTATTGGGTCCATTATTGTTTTCTGTATTTATAAATGATATTGATGATGGTTGATTTGATTTGGTAGTTGTTGGCGCATCGGCTGCTGTGGCCATATTGCACCTCCCAAGGTTTTTGCAGTACTTTGATCCAAGCCCGAGGCGGGAATCGAACCCGCGACCTTTGGGTTGCCGGCCAGGTACTTTACCCACTCGGCTAGCCCGGTCGGCATTGATGATGGTATATCAAGCTTAATGTCCAAGTTTGCAGACGATACAAAGGTTGGCAGGGTTGTCGAGGACACTACTGACACTATGCTGCTGCAACAGGATCTGGAAAGGTTGAGCAGATGGGCTGAGAGGTGGCAAATGAAGTTTAACATTGACAAATGTAAAGTACTACATATGGGAAACAGCAACCCCAGAGCAACGTATCAACTCTGTGGTACTACACTGACAGTGGTAGAGAATGAAAGGGACCTGGGGGTGGTTGTGCAGGCAGATATGAAGTTTTCTGAGCAGTACAGACGGGCTGCAAGAGTAGCTCATGGTGTATTGTCGATGATATATAGGAATTTTTCTAGCAGGGATAAGGAGGTGATTATTCCCTTGTATAAGGCAATGGTCAGACCGCACCTAGAGTACTGTATACAGGTCTGGAGGCCTCATTTCAAGAAGGATGTAGAGATGCTGGAACGAGTACAGAGAAGGGCAACAAGATTAGTGAATGGAACAAAGGGGTGGGGTGCTCTTATGAAGAAAGGCTTACGTTTTGCAAATTACAGTGTCTGGAGACTAGGCACCGACGAGGTGATCTGATAGAGGTGTATAAAGCCTTGAATGGTTTGAGCATGCTCAATGCTGATGGGATTCTTCCTCTTGCTCAGAATAATCACCTGAGAGGGCATAAATTCAAATTGTGGAAAGACAGATGTAGGATAGACGTGAGGAAATTTGCCTTTAGCCAGCAGGTGGTTGGTTGCTGGAATAGACTTCCATCCCTTGTCATGGAAGTTGATAGCCTAAATAAGTTTAAGGCTCAGCTGGACAAATATTTCGAACGAACAGAGGGGTGAAGTGGAAGTGGTTATTTTTTATTTATTTGTTTATTTATTTATTTTTTTTTCTGGCTGATGCTGCATAAGCTTGCTTTCTTGCATCAAATGCCTCTACTAATGCTAACTGGTGTTCCCCAAGGGAACACCAGTATTAGTGGAGAAGTTAGAAGACAGAGTCATCTACCATCACCAGCAGTGAGTTGTCAGAGAGAAAACTGGATAACCAATTACAAAAAACAGTTGGGAAACCATAAGATAGAAGCTTATTTAGAAGGCCTTTATGCAAATGTGACCAAAAGCCTTTGAAATGGCAATAGCAACTGCTTGAGTTTCACCAAACTTTTCCATACTCATTCACTTCCAACAACTAACTGATAGAAGCCTATTCTAACAATCAACCACCCACTGGTTGAAGGAGAAATGAACTGAAGACCTGAATTTCTAGGTAAGAGCACCCTTTTGTTCCCCTCACCAATTTGGCTGCAGTTTTCTGCACCCATTCCAGCAGATCTACATCCTTCCTAAAGTAAATCCTCCAGACCTGTATACAGTACTCAAGGTGCAGCCTAACCACGGCCTTATACAAAGGAATAATTCCCCTTATCCCTGCTGGAAATGTTTCTGTACATCATTGACAAAACCCCAAGGGCTGTTCTGGCAGCATGTCTGCAATGCTCAGAAAATTTCATGTCTGACTGCACAACCACCCCCAGATCTTTTTCATTCTCTGCTACCCTGAGTGTAGTACCACATGGCTGATAAGTTACTCTGGGGTTACTGCTACCCAAATGCAGCAGTATGTATTTGTCAATGTTAAACTTCAACTGCCATTTCTCATACAACAATCCAATTTTTCTAAATTTTGTTGCAGTAGCTCACCCTGATGACTGTCGTTAACCACCCTACCAACCTCAGTATCATCTGCAAACTTAGACATTAAGGGCAAATTGCTACAATGGATAAAAGGATGGTTGAGTGGGAGAAGACAGACAGTGGTAATCAAAGGGTACTGCTCTACATGGACTAATGTTATTAGTGGTGTCCATCAGTGTTCGGTTTTGGGCCCATTGTTGTTTTGTATATTTATCAATGATATTGATGAAGGTATATCAAGCTTAATGTCAAAGTTTGCAGATGATACAAAGGTTGGCAGGGTTGTTAATAGCAGTAATGAGAGCATGCTGCTGCTGCAACAGGATCTGGAAGAAAGGTTGGGTAGATAGTCTGAGAAGTGGCAACCGAAGTTTAACATTGACAAATGCAAAGTACTGCATATGGCTAGCAGTAACCCCCAAAGAAATGTACCAATGTAGTGTTACACTCAGAGTAGTGGAGAATGAAAGAGACCTGGGGGTAATTGTGCAGTCAGATACAAAGTTTTCTGACAGTGCAGACAGGCTGGCAGAGTAGGTCATGGGGTCTTGTCAATGATATACAGGAATTTTATGAGCAGAGATAAGGAGGTGATTATCCCCTCGTATAAGGCAATGGTTAGACCACATCTTGAGTACTGCGTACAGGCCTGGAAAACTCATAAGAGTTGCTAGAACGAGTACAGAGAAGGGCAACAAGACTGGTGAAGGGAACAAAGGGATGCTCTTATGAAGAAAGGCTTAAGTTCTGCAAATTGCACTTCTGAAGACTAGGCACTTGTAAGGCGATCTGATTGAGGTGTATTGCCTTGAATGGATTGACTGATGGGATTCTTCTTCTTGCTCAGATTACAAACTTGAGGGAGACAGATTCAAACTGAGGAAAGACAGTCGTAGAATAGATGTGTGGAAGTTTGCCTTTAGCTGGCGTGTAGTTGATTGCTGGAACAAACTTCAATCTGTTGTTGTGGAAGTTGGTAGCTTAAATAAATTCAAGGCAGAACTAGACAAACATTTGGAATGAATGGATCAGTGAAATGGGAAGGTTTTTTTTTTTTTTTTTTTTTTTTGGCTGATGCTGTATAAGTTTGCTTTCTTGCATCATGTGCCTCTACTAATGCTAATGCCTTCATCAATATCATTGATAAATATTGAAAACAACAATTGGCCCAACACTGAACCCCGGGAACTCCACTAATAACATTAGTCCATGAAGAGCAGTGCCCATTTGATAACTACTCTGTCTTCTTCCACTTAAACATACCTTTATCCATAGCAGTAGCTTGCCCTTAATGCCATATTGCTCCAGTTTGTACAGCAGTCTATATGTGCAACAGTATCAAAGGCTTTACTAAAATTCAAGTATATGAAGTCAAAATTATTTTTTGCATCCAGTTCCCTATAGTAACCATTGCTATGCCAAATGTGACTTGGGATTTATTTATTTATTTATTTTTTGGAAAATCAATTCATTTTAATTTGGTTCAAGAAAGTTGTTTTACAAATAGCACTGTTGGATAACAAATTAGTTCCCTAAACATAAGCATATTTAAATAAAAATTAAATAATACTTAATGTTTCCAAAACTCAGTTGGCAACTTGCTATCTATAAATTTGGTTCTTTCATCTGCCACAAGGAAACACACTTTAACCTTAGGAATTCATGACAGAAAGTCAGCTGGTTGGCTGTCAAGCGTCTACAATTTACCAAATTTATTAATAGTCATATGGCTTGTGCTATGAGTGTATTAAATATTTGGAGTTGTAACTCGTCTTCTCTTAAACTGCAACATGTCATTCTACAGAATAATGATGCTCTCCAGGCTTTTCCTTCCTTCACTACTGCTGTATTCAGGAAACAATTTCATCCCCTCTGCTTGGTTGCCTCTTCACCTCCCTCGAATCACTTCCAGATGACTCCTACTGCTCCTCCCTTGGCCAATCCTGATAATGTGCCAACACAGCATTATGCTCTGTCAACATCAACTGAGTAATCCGGGTCAATGGCAATCACAGTCACCAATTAAAAACTACACCTCTGCAGATGTTGGAACTCTTTCAACATGGAAAACTCCTTTGACATGGGACCAGTGTCTCTCTGAGCACAGTGCTGACCCAGGCAACCCTCTGGTCTGGGTGGACTTTCCTGCTCCAGATTCTCTTCCCTCTCCTCTCCTGCCTTGTTTCTATCCTTATTGCTGATTCCTGGTTTTCTGACCCTGCTTGACATAGGATTATTTCCACCATCATGGTGGTTCCTCTTCTCTCCTGATCCAGGTGGAGTCTCTGGAGATGATGATGAATGAATGCTTCTTCAGCATTGTGGGATCTACTTTCTGACCTTGGGGCCTGCCCCTGAGGTGGGATTCCTTATGCCTTCTGATATAGGCCTGCTCATCAGGGTAGGTGAAGACTTTGGTACTTCTCATGCAGACATTATCATCCCAATTAGCAGACTCCTAAGGCCCTTTGGAGTGGGATGCCTGCTGACACCGGAATCCTTCCTTGGCAGGATAGACTGGAAGTTTATAAAGGCTTGCACTTGGCCACCTACCTTTGAACTTTTCCTGACCACCAATGGGCTCCAGTGCACACTTCTATAGGGGGTTCCTTAGGAAAAAAACAAGGGGTGAAACCCCCTGTTTTTTTCCTAAGAGAGTCATCTTCTCTCATGTCCCTCTCTGCCTTACCATCTGGCCAAAATCTCCTACTATATCTCACATCCCCTTTCTATTAGGTTCTTTTTCACTGTTGACCAGGCCAGTGTTAGAAGCCCCAGCAGAGTTCTATCAGCTGCCTAGCTTGGTTCTCTGTGCAATGGACAGATGCTGGGAAGCCACCTTCATGGTGATTGCACCTCCTAGTAACCAAGAGGCTAGTGAGATACCTGCTGACACCAGAATCCTTCCTTGGTGGGATAGACTGGAAGCTTATAAGGGCTTGTACTTGGCCACCTACCTTTGAAATTTTCCGGCCCACCCATGGGCTCCCAGTGCACACTTCTATAGGGAATAACACTACACAACAAGCCACTCCCCACACACTTTTTAAATCTCTGGCCTCCAAAGAGTTCTGTGTCACTTACAAAGAATACAATGCAGAGATGGGAGAAACCCCTAGTGCCATCAGACAACTAACACACTTTACACTTTACTTCTATAGGGGTTTCCCTCCTCTAGGTTTCATCCTGTTTTTTCCCTGAGACATGAGAGAAGAGTCATCTTCTTTCATGTCCCTCTTTTTGCCTTACCATCTGGCCAAAATCTCCTACTATATCTCACATCCCCTTTCTATTAGGTTCTTTTCACCCTTGACCAGGCCAGTGTTGGCAGCCCAACAGAATTCTATCAGCTGCCTAACTTGGTTCTCTGTGCAATGGACAGATGCTGGGAGGCCACCTTCATGGTGATTGCACATCCTAGTAACCAAGAGGCTAGTCAAACAGTTCAAAACCAACATCATTTGGCTTTGCAGATATCTTGCAACATCACTAGAGTACGCTAGTGGATTTGTGGGAAACAACTGGTATAGACTGGAAGGATAAACAAAGCTTGTAAAATTTCCACAAGGTCTACTTATCCACTTGAAGTTGTAACATTTCATTGGATCATATCAGCACAACGTTGGTGAAACTGCTCCATCACTTCTTACCATATAAAACTTGCAGGCAAATTTTGCAGCAAATGCTGTAGCAAGCTGCTGATCAGTTTGCCATCCATCAACCTGTTTTGACATTCACGACCTACTGTCCCTTTGCTTCTCACTGGTCTTTTATAATTATGTGAAAAAGGAAAATGGCATTTACTAATTAATCAGCAAGGAAAGACAGTGTTTTGGCTTGTATTTGTAGACTCCATTGACAATGCAAGTTAGAACCATTGCCATCCTGCAATATTTTCTTTGAAAATAAATCTTTAAAATGATATTAGTTTTTAACAAACTTAAGTTCTTTCGCTAACCTTAATTGCTTTCTAACTTGAGAGGATATCATGTGTGTTGTTGGAAAAGAAAAACCTGCAGAAAAGGGTTTACTTTTTTTATGGCTAAATTGAACAATTACAGCAAACTATTCTCAGGTATTACAGCCATATTCATTAACAAAAATAAGAAGGAATTCACAGAATTAAAAAAAAAAAAAAAAAAAACTTACAAATTCAAATATAATTTTACTTTTTTTTTTTTTTTTTTTACAAAACAGTAAAACTACATCACCATAAGACTTCAGTTCTGCAAATTGTAGCACCTGGAGATTAGACACCTGCAAGGAGATTAGGTGTTTAAGGCTCTGAATGGACTGAGTAAGCTCAATACCAACAGAATCCTTCCTCTTGCTCAGACTATGCACACGAGGGAAGAATAAATTCAAACTGAGGGAAGATGGTTGTAGAATAGATGAGCAGAAATTTTTCTTCAGCAATGAGCAGTTGATTGTTAGAACTTCCATTTTGTGTTGTAGAAGTGGGTAGTTTGAAAAAATTCAAGGAAGAGCTAAACAAACTGTTAGAGGGGAGGGGGATGGACAGGTAATAAGCAAAGTTTATTTTCTTCCTCTTGACTGAGCTGTATAAACTTGCTTTCTTGCATCATTTGCCATTACTAATACTAATAAGTCAGATTCTCCATTGTAAACCTGGAGAGGTGGCAGCACAAGGAAGATGCTAAAGCTGTTGCTACTGTATCTTAATTGTGCTGCATCTTACTTCCAGAATAAATTAATTAATAATAATTGTTTTTCTGCAGCTTCTCAATGTCTTCTTGGTTTTTGTAATTCCTGCTATTCTGATATCAAAACAATTCTGTTCTGCAAATTCCATTTCTTTGCAAAGCTTCTAACATTGATAGTATCTAACCTGATGTTTGTTGCAGTATATTTAGCAGTGAGTCCCCTGGGTGCCATCCAGTCTGGTTTATCTATAAATTAACCAATCCAGTGAACTTAGTTCCATTGTGATAGTCTATCCTCATTCAATCAATAGGCATATAGACTGTGTCTTTACTTATAGGTTCCCTACAACAAGGAATTGGTTTGGATCCCAGTTGATTCCCAACACGCCTATCTTATGAGATGTGTCTGTGTGCGTGCGTGCATGCATGCTTGTGTGTGTGTGTGGGGGGGGTAAACTCAAAAATGTTGCATATATTATTATAAAATGATTAACAACATCCATTAATAAAGAAATTCTTGCTCCCCCCCAATGATGGTTTATCTAAAAGTACCTAATTACCAAAGTATAACACATGCAATTTCTATCCTGAAAAAATATTGAATGATCCTCAAATGATAGTTATGTATGATGTAGATCAGCAGTTCCCAAAAGTGTTCCAGGGGGTCCGCATTAAAAATTCTGTAATGGCGTCTGCTTGGATTTACATAGGTATATTATTGTAAACTACAAAATATAACAGATAATAAACAATAAAGTAAAATAAAATGAAATATAAGGTAAAGATTTGCCAAAGAAAGAAACCACATCTCCCACAATTACTTATAATTAATTTACTATCTTACAATATATCGTGTTAAAGGAATATCTAAAACTATTTCTTGACCAAATAACTAAATGTCTAAGAGTATGAAAAAGGTTGTTTGTGCATGGGTAATGCACTTCCATCATTTCTACTACCCAGGTAGTATGCATGCATTGTTTGATTATATCTTGCATTACCCATGCATAAACAACCTTTTTCATACTCTTAGACATTTAGTCAAGAAATAGTTTTAGATTAATCCATCCACACCATCAAGCATCTCTCGTATTTTGGAGTTATACTTCATAATTGGGTTGTCACTATTGCAACAACAGGGTATCTGCCCACCCACTAATGAGTAAGCCAACAAGCTTCGAAATGGTGCCATCTGGAAGGTGGTATCCGCTGATAATAAGTAACATTAGTCTTCTCCACTGGTGAAGCGTTACTTATTCAAAGCAGTGCAATAACTTGGCAACTCGTGAAGATATTCACAATATGAGATATAATCAAATGATGTATGCATACACCTGGGTAGTAGAAATGATGGAAGTGCATTACCAATGCATCAATAACATTTTTTTAAATATGTTTTCCATACTAATTTTTTTTTCCCTTCTCAAGGATCATTGTTATGTATAGCTACTTTTTTTTTTAGAACCTATAGTACTTAGTACTGTGCATGGGTTGAAAAGATGAAAGAAGGTCCTTGACATTAGACTTGAACTTCTGTAGGTTGTAATGTCAGGAAATACGTATGAAAGAAGGTTGTTCCAGAAAACGGAAGTCGAAGGAATAAACGAAGAAGAAGAAAAGTTGGTTCTGTTGGATTGAACTTGGACAGTAAATGGATGTTGACTGGTTACGGCACGTGTTCAGATTTTTTTTTTTTTTTTTTAAGTTATTGGCACATCGGCTTCTGTGGCCATAATGCACCTCCCAAAGTTTTTTGCAGTACTTTGATCCAAGCCCGAGGCAGGATTTGAACCCGCGACCTTTGGGTTGCCAGGCAGGCACTTTACCCACCCGGCCAGCGAAAGAGAGAGTGGGAATTATAGAAGCCAATTCAGAAGAACAGTGCCCATGCAAGTATCTAAAGAAAACGCATGCAACAGAAATAGAAAATCTATGAGACAGAGAGTGGAGAGACTCTGCTAGAGATGAGCCTTTAAGTAACCTAACTAATAAACACGACTTGGACGAAAAATAGGATGCTAGCAAGTCAGCTTTATCTTTCGCTGATGTGGCAACAGAACCATCTGGTTTTGACAGAGGTTGGAACAGAGATGGGAAAAAATTTGAGGCGGATAGCTTTGGCAAGAGACCAGAATGCTCGGCTACCATTTGGACAAGTAAGTTTTCTACTCTTAGCCTGTTCGGAATCTAGTCTGCACTGATTAATAACTTCTTTACAAAGTATAAATAATACTTAATAATAATTTTTATTATTATGCAATGTCACTTATAAAAACGTAGTACTGGAAATATTTTATAATAAAAATTCAGAAATATACGATTTCAGAGAATATAGGCTTAATGGTTTGCATTAAAAATATTACATTGAAAGGGGTTCACGAGTCAAACAATGTTGGGAACCGCTGATGTAGATCATATATAACTATGTCCCTAAGGTAAAATACATTTATGTGTATGGATTACTGTGAATTATTTGCAACACCTCGTGGCAACCCAAGTCATGAAGTATTAAAAATTTAAAGAGCACTTTTCAAAGTTCCTTGAATTTCATTATAAGTGAGTTCAACTCTGTAACATAATTAAAACTCAAACTGACATTATCATCATCATCATCAAATGCTCATCAAAAAAATTAAATAAAAATGTAAGATTTTGTTACTGACTTACCCTTTTCTAACCCCAATACAGATCATAGGATATTCCATGTCTGGAGAAATGATCATTTCAAAAGTGGACAGCTTGGAAGGAACGCAGCACTCAAACTGCTATTAAAATAGAAGAAAAATGAACAATAAATAACATGCATTCATGTGTAATCTGTTGCATATGTACACACACAAGAGAGAGAGCACTGTGGTATACTTTCTTTCAAATTTGTTACAAAACCCCTCATTTCATGAATAAGTCAATAAGATAGAAGCATAATGCTTCATTGAAATTGCATCACAAGGTAAAAAAATGCATATCTTGCAAATAATTTTCTATAGAAAATAATGCAGTAAGCATGTTTATATGATGAGAGCCTTGTCGATCAATTCGGCCCTGGAAAGATTGTGCAAGGCTCAAGGGGTAGAATTTTTTTCAGCCTGGACTGTACTTGTTAACAGGAGAGATTGCTTCTACAGGGATGGGATACACTTAAATAGAAAGGGTGCAAGAATATTTGCTGATGCTATCGAGGCAGTGTTAGGTGGGTCGGAAAACTGAGCTAGCTTGGGGGGAGACAAAGACCAATAGATTGACAGTAGCCACTGGCAGAGGTGAAAGAGATTCTTGCACTGCTTCTATTAGAATGAGCAGAAGCCTGAAAAACAAGATGCATGGTATTTCAGAGACTGCTGGGAGCCATTGCGGTACAAGTAAACACATGGGTTGTGTTAGGGTAGCTAAGAATAGAAACAGGTGCAGGTATACTTGCGTGTACACCAATGCTAGGAGTTGAGTAAATAAATTTGATGAATTTGAGGTATTGCTCAAAACATCAAAGGCAGATATTGTTGGGATATCAGAGACGTGGTGTCACACAGATATAAGGGATGCAGAACTGCAATTTGGGGAGTACAACGTCTACAGAAAGGATAGACAGGATAGGAAGGGGGGAGGGGTTATGCTATTAGTTAAGAAACACATAAAAACCAAGGAAGTGAAGCCAGTCGACATCGCTGGACAGTGCAGTGTTGAGTCAGTTTGGTGTGACATAAGCATTGGGAGATCAAAATTGAGAGTAGGAGTGTGCTATAGGCCTAATGACTCTGATGAGTATAATAAGGAACTGTACAGGGAAATAGAGTGGGCCAGTAAATCAGAGAGTCTTATAATGGGAGATTTTAATTTCCCAGATATTGACTGGAATTTGGGGGCTGGTTACTCACACACTAGCAGGGCTTTTGTGGATTTATTGGATGATTGTTTTCTACATCAGCATGTTCGGGAGGCAACTAGAGGGAGTAATACTCTTGATTTGATTATCAGCAGTGATTCTTCATGCATTAAGGATCTGCAGATAAATGAACCACTAGGTGGCAGTGATCACAGTGTGCTGAAGTGGGATTTACTCAAAGAGGTAACTACCATTAGGGGTAAAGGGAAGGGTTATTGCTTCCGTAAAGGCGACTACGATGGACTGAGACAGTATTTAAATTCTATACAGTGGGACCAACTGATGATGTTACCAACAGCAAATTCAAAATGGGAAGCATTCAAAGAACTTATCTTGGAAGCTACTAGGCTTTACATACCAACTAAGAAATATTGTTCAAGGTTTAGGCCAAAATGGATGTCAGATGAACTAATGAGGCATATGGCAGAGAAGAAAAATGCATGGGATACTTACAAATTAACACGACACAGAAGCCTATGATAGATACAAGTTGATATGCAACCAAGTTACAAAGGAGGTTAGGCAGGCAAAGGCAGATTACGAGAAATCCTTGGCAAGGGATGCAAAGAAAAACAGCAAAGAGTTCTTTACTTATGTAAACTCTAGAAGGAAGGGGATGAATCAGATTGGTCCACTTGATATTGATAGGTCAACTGTTGATGATCCTGCTCAGGTAGCTAACAAACTAAATGAATATTTTGCATCGACATTCACACATGAGGAGTTATTCAGCAAAGGGGATTTCAAGAGGTGTATTCAACTCTAGCAGTAAGCTACAGAATCTTGAAATAACTGGGAGTAAAGTGGAGGAGAAACTGTTGAAGATAAACACAAGAAATACACCCGGGGTGGATGGGATCTATCCAGTTATATTAAAGGAGGCAGCAAAGGAAGTAAGCAAACCCTTAGCCATAATTATGAGAGCTTCCTTGAACTCAGGGGAGGTACCCATAGACTGGAAATGTGCAAATGTGACCCCAATTCACAAAGGAGGTTCAAAGGCTGACACAAGTAATTATAGACCTGTGAGCTTAACTTCTGTTCCAGGAAAATTAATGGAGGCACTGGTTAAAGAAGCACTGCAGGATCATTTAGACAAGACTTCAGTTATAGCTCAGACACAGCATGGTTTTGTTAAGGGGAAGTCTTGCCTGACCAACTTGATTGGATACTATGATGCAGTCACAAAAGAACTGGATGCAGGGAATAACTTTGATATTATATACTTGAATCTTAGAAAGGCTTTTGATACTGTTGCACATGGAAGACTGCTACACAAATTGGAGCAGTGTGACGTTGGAGGCAAATTGCTGCTATGGATAAAGGGGTGGTTGAGGGGGAGAAGACAAAGAGTGGTAATCAATGGACACTGCTCATCGTGGACTAATGTTATTAGTGGAGTCCCTCAGGGCTCAGTGTTGGGTCCATTATTGTTTTCTGTATTTATAAATGATATTGATGATGGTATATCAAGCTTAATGTCCAAGTTTGCAGATGATACAAAGGTTGGCAGGGTTGTCAAGGACACTACTGACACTATGCTGCTGCAACAGGATCTGGAAAGGTTGAGCAGATGGGCTGAGAGGTGGCAAATGAAGTTTAACATTGACAAATGTAAAGTACTACACATGGGAAACAGCAACCCCAGAGCAACGTATCAACTCTGTCCTACTACACTGACAGTGGTAGAGAATGAAAGGGACTTGGGGGTGATTGTGCAGGCAGATATGAAGTTCTCTGAGCAGTGCAGACGGGCTGCAAGAGTAGCTCATGGAGTATTGTCAATGATATACAGGAATTTTTCCAGCAGGGATAAGGAGGTGATTATTCCATTGTATAAGGCAATGGTCAGGCCACACCTAGAGTACTGTATACAGGTCTGGAGGCCTCATTTCAAGAAGGATGTAGAGCTGCTGTTTTGCAAATAAGTTTTGGCTTAAGTTTTGCAAATTACAGTGTCTGGAGACTAGGCACCAGCGAGGTGATCTGATAGAGGTGTATAAAGCCTTGAATGGTTTAAGCATGCTCAATGCTGATGGGATTCTTCCTCTAGCTCAGAAAAATCACCTGAGAGGGCATAAATTCAAATTGAGGAAAGACAGATGTAGGATAGACGTGCGGAAATTTGCCTTTAGCCAGCGGGTGGTTGGTTGGTGGAACAGACTGCCATCCCTTGTGGTGGAGGTTGATAGCCTAAATAAGTTTAAGGCTCAGCTGGACAGGTATTTTGAACGAACGGAGGGGTGAAGTGGAAGTGGGTTTTTTTTTTTTTTTTTTTTGGCTGATGCTGCATAAGCTTGCTTTCTTGCATCAAATGCCTCTACTAATGCTAATGCTAATGTAAGTAAATTACAGATCACATAAGACCATTTAGCAGATGGGCTTCTTTACATGGCCAATTTATAACCATGGAAGTTTGAGATATAAGAATAATCTGGTAAAAAAATATGCAAATCAAAGTGGTAAAATAGTGCATGCATGTGAACTGAGTGTCAAAATCAGTTTAATGGCAAGGGGAAATGGAAGAGAATCTCAGATTTCCAAAGAGATACTACTGTCAGTGTGCATTTAGTAGGTGCTACAGCAGAGGAGACGGCTACACTTGATGAGTGTTTAAAGATTAGCATCATTCAATAGGGTCTTTAACAAATTCAAATATTTGTGAACAGACTTTGACTGTAGTCAAAGATGCGTATCGTTCAAACATCTTATCTTTATATGCCAATAAGGAATTAGGTTTTTTCTGCTAAAATTACCACAGTATTCTGAATTTATGTTTCTCCACATGCCTCTTTTGCTGTTTCCACTAGAGTTTTCTTAAACTTCTGCCATTCGTCACCTAAGTCATTTTTAGCAACAAGAATACTATTTAACTTTTGAGCATAGGGTTTCTATATTTAATAGCTGTCCACAAATATGAAAATTTTAATTTTAACTCTTTGAAGTCTGTTTTAATTCTTTTTTAAATATAGAAACTTTAAATTTAAAATTTAAATTTTAAACAAAAATTTAAAAATATTATTTTTAATTTTTGGTACAAATTACCATTTTTAATTCTCTTAATACAAGATAGGGTTATTCTCAATCTGAAATCCTCTATAAGCCCTTGTATCTTCGAGAAGTTGTTTATGATTCTTTTCTATAATGTATAATCAATTATCCTTTTCTTGTTTTTAAAGAGAGGTTTTCTGAGGGCTGTACGTTTGAGACTATAAAGTGCAGCACATCACTTTCCTGCTCCATCAATAGTGTGACTGCAGGAGCAGCAAATAATCAATGACACATGGCTATTTTGGAAATAAGCATATTTTCTTTTAATTGAAAATTAGAAATAAAAATTTTATTAACTCATTCCCTTTTTTTTTTTTAATCTAACCAGATAGCAGTTTCATTAAGATAAGTTAGATTAGGGGAAAATAGGAAAGAAGCTTCCATAAATGAATTGAACAACAAACTGCAATCAAGAGCATTTGATTGATGTTTAAATAACTCCACAATAAAAAAAAATCACAGGGAATGATGTCTGGCAATTACGATAAAAAAAACATCCACTTATTACTTTCACAAAACACATTTCCCAGTATTTGAATTGAATGACTGGAGGTATATGCAGCAATACAATCTTGTTATTATTATAATGGACATTTACAAATGGAAATGCTCATAGAGCTTTTCTCTTCATTTTTCAGTTCCTGAAAAAGTGGTTGATATCAAACTTGCATACCTCTCAGAGTTACAGGCCCAATAATCCTCCTTGCACTCAAAGAGCATCAAATATCCACTTTTACATTGTGGAAATCAAATGAAAATGTTGGATTTCATGAGAATCAATTTCATCTCTGGTAACACTCACTGATCTTGCTTTGGCTTACTGTTAAACAATGTGCCTTTGGTTCTCAGTATATTTACTATGTTACAAATTTTATTCTTGTATGGAACATGGATGCCAGGAAACTTCCTACTAAATTCCTCTTGGAACTTCTAAGCAGAATTATATAGTGCATAACAGCTGCATGTGAACACTCATTGCTTAAGTGCAATGTTATCCATGGCTAACATGAAGATGAATCCACACAGAACTTGTGAAACTTGGCTATAGCAGCAAGGGGGTTACATGTCGATGTCTTCATGTCTCTCTTTCTCCCTAAGATGCCCATGCAAAAATATTATTCTGGCAATTGACGCATATTCTTTCAGAGCACAGTCTTAAAAAAAAAAATCTCCCTGCATTATGCTCACCACACACATAAATTTCTTTCATATTTTCATCAATATTCATCTTGAATCTACCCTAGAAATATAATTGAATAATTGGAAATTATAATTGAAATTTCTTGTTAATATGTAGGTTAGTGCAAATGCATCATTTTAACAGAGCTATCTACCAAAGTAGTTAAATTAATTAATTAAATTGGCATCGTTTTGGTTATATCTCATTTTGTGACTGCCTTCACAATGAGTTGCCATGGTATTGTACTACCTCGAATAAATAACACTTCACCAGTGGAGAAGACTATTGTTATTTATTCTCAGCGGATACCACCACCCAGACAGCACCGTTTCAAAGCTTGTTGGCTTCTCTTCAGTGGGTGGACAGGTACTCTGGTGTTGCTGCAATTTGCACTAACCTACATATTAGTCATTCTACCTCATAGTATGAGGCCTTTGCCCTTAAATACTTTATAGTCTTTATTTTCTAGTTAATATATTAGCTATTTAATAATGTATCTTTATGCTAAAATACAGTGTTTAAAATTAACAGTGCATGGTCACACAAAATTGAAATAACTTTTTAGCATTACTGTTAGCTTAAAAAAATCATGTGAAATATTTCTCGATATGTTATTTTTTTCCCTATTTAAATATGATTATCACTAATCTTTCTTTATCATTAGTTTTCACTGCTCTTTCTGATATATTTACATTTTTACTGCCATGATGGACGATGTTTCCACTGTAATGCTTTGCAATACTTTTGCATCACTGCCACGTCTGCTGGTGACGTGCAATTTTTAAGGGAATCTGTCTGCTATGATCTGCGAGTATCTCACCACACATCAGAATTGATAAGAATTCAGAATAGCATAAAAATGCAGGCTGCTCTGCTGACAGCATTCAAGAATTACATGCAAGCAATGGCATTCAGAGATGATCCCTCTTACAAAGCATGTCACCAAATGCACATGTGTGCAGAAATTTAAAAGTAATAATACCCGTACTGTTTCTTTAACCAAATATAGTAATATGGCACAGGCTTTAAATAAAAAAAAAAAAAAATTAATAAAATAATTTTTTTAAAAAAAATCTGAAATCAAATGCAGTGATTTCCCTTATTGCAGTATGACAGGAAAAGGTGCATGCCAGTCTCTCACAAAACACCCACAAAGCAAGCATTTATTAAACTTTCACCTGAACTAGTTCTGAAATGTATCTTACTTCCAGATAAATTAGTCAGCAGTTATGTAGTTGCTGCTCCCATGTATCAGAATAACAGTATCACAGAAATACTGCGATACTGATATTCTGATATCATATAGATCTAGTTCTTCTGTCAATTCCACTTCTTACCACTTTTAAGTTTCTACCTATCTTGATGGTTGTTTCAGTGACATACAAAGGCAAGGTCCACTGTTTGGTTTATATTTATTTTTAAACAAATCTTTCTGCTATAAAAAGCAGCCCAATAAATAAACAAATTTATTGGACTGTTTTATATTATCTAGTATGATAATCTAGTTATCTGATCTTTTTAAATTGGTATTGACAAAATAGAAGGGAATTGTATTTTTCTAGTACAGTGTGATTTAAAAATGCAGTCCAATTAATCTCTCAATGAACTGAAATTATTGGTAAATTTAAGCAAAGGACCCAAACCTATACCTCCTTACTTGTGACTGTGCACCCTAATCATATGACCAAGTTCAACCTGGCAGATGCTTATTATTCTGTCTTCCCCAAGCTTTAAATCGCACTATCTACATAAGAAACAATTAATGGCCGCCGTAGCCGAGTGGTCAGGCACGAGGGTGCATAAGTACACGTGCCTTGAGTGAGTGAACAGGGTTCAAGCCCTTGACTGCTAAATATGCTGCTGTTTCTTTTATTCTCTTTATCTTGTAAACTCCTCTGACCATGTGGTCGTCCTGGAGTACAAACAGAAAATTTATTTATTTATTTATTACGAAAGAATCATATTTGTTTACTTTCATTAAATCCATGTTCAAATGCAGTTTTATAACGTAAGTGAACTTTACATACACACTACTAAACGTGAAACTAGAATTACTAATTTTTAATTTGTTTTGTTCTATTAAACTGTGTTAAGTGCAATATTAAAAAGATATACATCAAACCCACATAACAAACTAACTCTTAAGAATTAATAACTATTCCAAAATTAATGTAATGCCTGAAGAACTACTTTCAAACTTAGTTATTTTAAGTAGTAGACCATATCAAAATTTAAAAAATGTTCCTTGTAAGTCATAAATGCATAAGACAATTTCAATATTTTGAATCTACTTCAATTTGAAAACTGCCATCACATACCTTGAGTAGCATGAACTTATTAAGTGGGTTATACCACTGCATTAAAAAAATACCACATGGAGTAGCTCCGCATAAATACTTGTATCCATTGTATGGATTTCTCCCAACACAGCACTTAACACAACCTTTGGTATCTGGAACTTTACTAGTAGCAGCAAACCTCCTATAAAAGCAATACACATTTTATGTTTATAACTAGTTGCAATGCATTCTTTCCAATAGTAGTAGCAGCAGCTGCTTTTAGCTTCACACTCTACAGACTAATATAATGTGTTATTAATGAGGTTTTAACTTTCCAGACACAATAAGAGAGGGATTCACATTTTTTGGTCATATAATATCATTTTAATGATAACAACCAATATTAAAATACATGATATTTAAAGAGACTTTTTTTTTGTCACAAATGGATCTCTTCCCTTTTGTTAGGGTTTTCAGAATACAATTTTCATTCATAATAGTCTTTGTGACTGAAAAAATGTTTTTTTTCTCTCAATCATAAAAAATATTGATAACTTGAGATAATAAATGTGTAACCTGTGAGGACTGAAAACTCTTTTATTTAGATAGCTGATATAGTTAGTTTATATCAGTATTAGCAACATAGTGTAGTCACTAGCCAACAAAATAAATAAAATAAAATAAGAATTAATTAAATTTAATTTAAAAAATGAAAATAACTATGTGTTTCCCCTTTAAGTAAATATATAGCTAGCTGACCTCTGAATTTCCCCAAGCTATCACAGCTTCAACCCACAGCAGTAACTTATTCCAGTAATTAGCTAACTTGCTGACTAAAAAAAAACTTCCTATAATCTAGTTTAAATCTCTTTCCCCATAATTTGAATTTATGGCCTCTAGTTCTGGAATCATTTACAACAGTGAAAATTTTGCCTTCATTCATTTTGCTGTGCTCTCTCAGAACCTTATAGACTCAACAGGGTTGGATTTGGAAGAAAATGTGTGCCAGGAAATTGAGTCAGTGGGTACCACTTTCCCTCCCAATTTTGCATTATATTGAACAAATGTACTAAAAGGATAAAAACTATTTTTTACAGTAGAACATCAGTTATCTGGAATAATTGATATCAGACGCCTTCCGGACAGCTAAATTTTCCGGATAATTGAACCGGAAAATTTTTCTGGTAAGATTAAATTTATTTAATCTTAGCAGAAAAATTATTTAATTTAATAAATTTAAATTTATTAAATCATACCTTAAGATTAAATTAAATAAGATTAATTAAATTTAAAAAAAATTATAAACCAATCTTGGGAAACAGAAACATCCATCCAGGCATTTTTATACAAAACAGGAAAATTAGAAACATTTTTAAATGTTCTAGGTTTTTTTGACTTACCAATAACGAGCACGGACAATCTGTGCATCCCAATGGCATTTGCACACATAGCAATCATAACTCACTCTTTTCTCGGTAATGCTTTTCATAATAAGCCCAATTATGAAAAGTTTATAATCAACATTATAAACTTTTTTTTTTCTTTCTCATAATTTGCTATAACTGAAGTAAACTTACTTTTAAAGGACACCACTGCCGATTTGTCTGCAGAAAGTTTCTTGCCTTGAATATCTAGTTCACGTATACTGTGTCTCAGTTTAAATTTTTTCAGCCAACCTGTGCTTGCCTTAAAATCTTCATTACCTATTAATTTTCAATTAAAATCCAATGCTTTTTCACACAACATTGGGCTGGACGCCAGTTCACCTAAACTTCACTCTGAAGAAAACAAAAAAATAAAGTGAGTGCACTCTCTAAAGCGGCATTTTCAGGTTTCAACATCATCTTTTTCCTTCTAGAGCCTCCTTCACTATCCAACACAAACTAATCAACACAAATTCTGTTATAGCACTGGAATTTTTCTTGATGTCATAAATTGTTGAAGTCCACATTAAACTCTTTGGAGAGAATTCCTAAATTTTCACCTTTTCTAATTCTATTAATAATTTCCATTTTTGTTGCAATGTTAAAACTACGCATTTTCTTTTCGTTCAAATTTTATGATAAAAAAATGAGAAAAATAATAAATAGCACAGTTTGGGCTGATATTATTCTTACCGAATTTGGAGCTCAACTAATCAGAAATTCACTCATGGTTTCCGAGAAAACCCAGTAGTCTCTGTGACATTTTTCTAAAGCACATTTCTGAAGGTCACATAGATAGAGGTCACAACCGTAAAACAACAAAAACAATTTGCAGTTTTCAGTTTATTGGACTTTTTGTTTGTACAATTTGTTATAAACAAGTAGTAAACTTGATCTTTTGCTTATTATAATCAAAATTCAATTTGCAAACATGATCAATATAACTGGAGCTTACTGTACAACTGTTAATAAAGAAAAGAAGAAAGATCAGCCTTTCAAATTATTCCAGATAACTGATGTTCTACTGTATTGTATTCAAATACAACATACAGGTAGATATAATAAAATACAATGAATATTCTGAAGTAATTGTTAATTCATAACAAAACATTTTTCTTGTAATAAAAGTAAACTTCTTTTACATAGTTGCAAGAAAAAATAAGATTTTAGAACACAATAACAACAAAAAATTTATTAAATTTAGAGTTTTAGTGTTTAATATCTTTGCACAATATCTTTGTTTGCCAACATAGTGATTAAAAAGAATCAACATTTTGATCTCTTAATCTATTTCATTATTTATTTTTAACATAACTTAAAATGTTCAAACTTATCTCACAATGCACTTGCATGACTGTAAGTACAAATTATATTCATTTAACACTTTTAAACAACAAAGTAAAACTTTTTTTACAAGATTTCATTCTGTCATTTTATCATCAATTAGAAGTGCAGAAATATCATCATAATTGTCATCAAGTTCATTTTCTTCATTAGCTTTTGAAGTTAGGTAACTGTCAGGGACTGTGTTTTTTAAAAAATTCATTTTTTCACAAAATTGTTGTACTCATCAACTAGATCTGATACTGAAAATTTTCTTAATTTTTTCATTAATTGTCCAAATTTTAACAAAGTTCATTTCCTTCACATCTTTAATGAAAAAAAATCTAGATTAAATAAATGACATTAATTTATCAAATAATTATTATTTACAAATCAGTCTGCAATTATGGTGGAAAAAATCCCTTCGAATATGTATTTTTTTGAAAATTTTAAGATTTTCAGAAAGGCTGGCTACTCCTGTCATACAGGGACTTCCCCAGCTTCAAGTATTATGCATGTGCTCAGTTCTCAAATTGGAATCAATTTCAGTTGTTTGTTTGCACTATATATTTACAGATCTCAAGGGTGATCTCACCTCATAGAAGGTAAAAAAACTCAAGAGAGGTGATTGGTCTTATTCCATAAGAATGAATTGTCACAAGCTACACAAAGAGGGTGCAGGTAGAGTGAGATGATGACAAAGAGATAGAGAGGGTAAAGAACTGAAAGGGAAACACAGAAAAATTAGTTATAGATGGATATAACAATGTATCCTTCTATTCACAGATAATAAAATGATAAAGTTATGATTTTTTCAGCTTTACTGACCTGGCTCCAATTTGCACTGGGATATTTCCTGGTGTCCTGCCAAGACAGTCCAACCCTCGACCTCAATGAAGTCTCCCTCTAAGGTACTGAGTTGCTTGTGGGCCAAGTTCTGCAGCCCACATATTTAGTCTTTCCTCATACAGGTTTCCTTTTACTGAACTCACTCAGTTACCTGTCTTTGGACTCTTTCAAGAAGCTCAACATCTTTTAGGTGTGGTCTGACAACTGCCTTATACAGTAAGATTATGATCTATCTCTACAAACAAATTTTCAATAAATCATGGATGGCCCTTCCTTGCTGCCTGTCTATATTGCTTAGAGATCTCCATATCTGGCCATATTATAACTCCCAAATCCCTTTCTTCTATTGATTTTAATTCAACCTCACCAAGTGTATAAATTATTTTGGGGTTGCTACTTACCAAGTGTCAGATCCTGCATTTTGCTGTATTAAAACAGAGCTTCCACTTTTCTGACCACCCTTGAAGTCTATCTAAGTCATCCTGAAGGAGCACTTCACATGGTCAAGTGATCTGGTGAATGGAAAGGCCCCCACAGCAGCCTGAATTCACTCACATATTCCTGGAACCAGTTCTGTACAATTCTGGTCTTGTGACATGGTGCATTAACCTGCTGGAAAAATCCATTTGTAGACAGAGACACTGCAGCCATAAACAGATGTGCTTGGTCAGAAAAAAATTTCTAGATAATCTGTGGCATCAAAATGTTGCTCCACTGGTATCAAGGAGCCCAACAGCCACCATGAAAACACTTCCCATACCATTACTCTACCACCACAAGCCTCCATCTGGCAGGATGGATTTATGGATTCATGCTGTTTTTGCCATATTCGGGCAAAACAGGAACCAGAGCAATGCAGCAGGAACAGGAAGTCATCACACCAAGCAACATTTTTCCAATCCTCCTTCCATTCATTTACAATGAATGGAAGGAGGATTTTGGTCATCCTCCTTTGGTCAACCAGTTTGGTCATCAGCTGCAATACCATCCACGACAAAGTATGATAAGTTGTTTGTTTTGAAATGACTCTTCGGTTATGACTATTATACTGGATCATTATTTGTCTGAATGTAGCCATCCTGTCACCCTCCTCTAGCTTTTTGTATCGATTTGCTGTTTCCAACCATGAGATTGCCACTGGTTGGATATCATCTGGTTATCAAACCAAGCTCAATACATCTCTGGCAGGGTAGCAGTTTGCTCATACCAGTGCATCTGGCACAACTACCATGACACATTCAGAGTTACTTAAATCTTTTGTCTTCCCTATTCTTGCAAGGAATCACACACACATATAGCACTTCCACATACTTGCCCACTTTATACTGCATGATGTCATTGAAGCGAACTCCATTTCATGAAAAGGGTGGGTGAACTTAAAAAGTGCCATTCATTTGTATATGACATATTTCTAATACTCCACAAGGATATTGTAGACACTGTACAGCAACCTGACAACAAGGTTCACTCTGATATACAGTTCACAGGAAAATGAAAGAACTGCAAGTGATTATTCCTTTATGTTTTAATTTACAGACAATTATAGATTTATAGACAATCTGAATATACATCATCTTACTCTATCAATTTTTCTGAACAAGTGGTCAGAACAGACAGAGTATATGCCATAAATTCATAATGGTTCCAGCCAAAAAAGAGCAACATCTGTAATGGCAAAATACCTATACCATATATGGAATGCAATTAGGAAGGGAGACAAAATGGATGTCAGGGCATATCACAACTCTCAAGGAAGCTGACTCAGAGATATGTGCAGAACATTAGTCCCATGAATGCACAAATCACACAATCTACTGCTCACTTATACCACAAAACAGGGTCTGAATTATTTGTCTTACCACAAAAAATGGTCTGAACCACTTGTCTTGTCTTATCTTTATATACAGATATTCACATGAACACTGAAGGGCTAATATAGTTTTCCAAAATCTTTGTGTTTATAGTTTTACTATATTCAAGTTGTATTCATCATGATTTTGAACCCAACAGAATTCACTATGCAGGTATTCAAAATTTTAAATTTGCATGCAGAAAATGAAATTAAGTTATTAGAAGTGATAAAGAAGTGATAATTTTATTACATTATCAATTTTGAAAAATTCTTGTTGTTGGTTTTATGGTGAATAAGCATTTTAAGCCATACTGTACAAGTGTATTACATCTGGACATTTGTGTTGCCACAAGCCAATCTGTATATTGTATAGGCTGAAAAACTCCTACACCTCCCACCTGAGATTGACTAACTACAGCCTCAGCTGAAGAGCCTTTAAGAATTCTTCCAGTCTCCCATGGGATATAAATCTAGAACTCTCCATATGCTTGAAAAATTATGAGAAAAAACAATTATGGTATATTAGCATTAGAAGAGGCATATGATGCAAGAAAGCAAGGCTTACATCAGCCAAAAAAAAAAAAAAAAAAAAACCCTTCCCATTTCACCTATCCATTCACTCCAAAAGTTTGTTCACTTCTTCCTTGAATTTATTTAAGCTATCAACTTCCACAATGACAGATGGAAGTTTGTTCCAGCAATCAACTACTGGTTAAAGGCAAAAGTCTGCACTTCTATTCTACAACTGTCTTTCCTCAATTTGAGTTTATGCCCCTTCATTGTTTGTAATCAAAGCCTTATACATCTCAATCAGATCACCTTGCAGGTGCATAGTCTCCAGACACTGCAATTTGCAGGACTTAAGCCTTTCTTCATAAGATCACCCCTTTGTTTCCCCCCACCAGTTGTTGCCCTTCTCTGTACTCATTGTAGCAGTACTACATTCTTCCTAAAATGAGGCCTCCAGACCTGTATACAGTATTCAAGGTGTGGCCTGGCCATTGCCTTATACAAGGGGATAATCACCTCCTTATCACTGCTAGCAAAATTCCTGTATATCAAAAACACCATGACCTGCTCTGGCAGCCTGTCTGTGCTGCTCAGAAAACTTCATATCTGACTACACAATTACACCAGATCTTTTTCATTTTCCACTACCCTGAGTGTAGTACCATACAGTTGGTTCATTTATATGAAAAACTTACAAAAACTTACCTTGGAACAAACCTTTCTGGAATCTTGTTCATTGGTAATGAAAAGCGATGGGTTTGTTTACTATGCAGAGATAAGAGATCATGCCTATACAACTGAGGAGCTTTGCCTAAAAAAAAAAAAAAAAAAAAAAAAGTTAATTTAATGCAATTTCATTAAGCAGATATTCAAAATATTTGGCATATAACATTATACATGGCCTCCATAGCCGAGTGGTCAGGATCGGGAGTGCAGTAGCATACGCTCTTTGAGTAGACAGGGGTTCAAGCCCCTGACTGCTAAATATGGTCGATCTGCCAACCCGCACTGGACCAGCGTGGCAGATTATGGTCCATTTCCCTTAACATGGATTGTTGAGGAGGCTTCCATCCTGCAGTGGGCTGATAATCACTGCACCTTAACTTACCTTACCTATTATACACCGAAGATTATAATTTTATAACTGAATTAGCAATAAAAAAAAAAACCTTGCAACTTAATAAGTAAATACTAGAATGTTAATCACAAACTAAGCACTTACTTATTAACTTGCAATAAAAAAAAACCTTGCAACTTAATAAGTAAATACTAGAATGTTAATAACAAACTAAGCACACCAAATCTATCTTTGAAGTAATCTTCCAGGCAAAACCAAATACTTTTTGTTGAATCAAATAGTCTATACCAGGTCTAATATTTCAGTTTAAAATTTAGCTAGGTTTTTCCATGAACTTACAACCTGTTGAAAGTGTCTCTGGTCACAGTTCTGAATTTTCAAAACAAAATTAAAAATGTTATAAAATGCATTTAAATCAAATATTTGCACCATAAAGTAGGTGCAATACAGACTATACTTTTTGTTTAACAAAATTCATAATATACTTCAAATTTTGTTATTAAAGATTATGCAGTTTTAAATAGTTTTCTTCCACCAGTTAGTTATTCCAGATACCACTACACATAAAGACATTAATAAAATAAGCAGCCTTAATGTTTATTCTAGTAATTTTAAAAAGTGAATAGAAACTGTATTTGCCTAAATGAATCAAAAAGTTGTTAGCTTTTCGTTAAATCCTTCTTAGTGTACTCTAGCTTTCAAATTACACCAAGCTATCCCATAGCCAACCACTTGTGAGGTAATGTAGGTTACCCAAAACAGCTGTAAATACTCAATACGTTCTACATTGATATTAATTTTTGTAAAATAATAAGAGTTTATCTCAATATAGTATGTAGAACGCTTCCGCATGATACTCTACAGAAATTAAAACGAAAAAATCAAAAACTTACATTAGAGTAAAAAATAAATAATTAAAAACCAATTTAACACGATTCAAATCAATTTAACACAGTCAATTGTGTTAAATTGGTTTTTAATTATTTATTTTTTACTCTAATGTAAGTTTTAGATTTTTTCATTTTAATTTCTGGAGAGTATCATACGGAAGTGTTCTACGTACTATATTGAGGTAAACTCCTCTTATTATTTTACAAATTATGACTTTCTTAAATGTGTTTTTTTTTTTTTTTTTTTTTTTTGTGATCTTTTTATTATTTTTTGACAGAGAAATGGACTCTTGACTAGGATCATTGAATCAGTATACAATGCATCCAAAAAAGCATAGTTAACACAAGTACTACTCATTACTTTAAAGGTAGTACTTGTGCATAAGTATGCTCTGATATTCCTTGTCAGATCAGACTTCCAAATCTTGGATCTCCTCTTTTTGATCTCCTTTAGCTCACTCTATCAAATTCACTTCCTATCTTTCTTAACCCAACAAAAATCATCCACAAACTTTTGATTTTCTTTATACTATGGAAATTAGACTTTCTCCAGACTAACTCTCCTACAGAGAAGTAATGTCCTCAGTGACTTTAATGTTCATAACCTGTCAACTTCAGTTTGCTGGTTGTACAGACCCAGCTGATTGCAAATGGAATTGTCTTGACTGCAGTCAAGATGATCCTATCTGCAACCAAAAAAGTCAGCCATAGTCAGGGATTATGAAGATTAATAAATTAATGTCATTTTACCCATTCATTTAAACAAAATAATCCTAATAGTTTGCTTCACTACTTCAGTACTAACAATTTATCATTTATGATTTTGATAAATAAAAATTGTATTAATAAACTTGAAGGTGTTGACTATTATACACACTGTGCTGCCACTTTATTAGGTACACCCATGCTGTGCACACAAGTGGTTTGTCCCACAACGTTGCAAGTCACATGACCACAGTTGTGGATACAAATGCAGCAGAACAACATTTCTAGTATCAGTTAAGCATACAAACTGTAGCAAGAATGGGGAAAGGAATGATCTAACGGGCTTCGAATGTGGCATGGTAGTAGGTGCAAGATGTGCTGGACAAAGCATCTCTGAAACAGCAGTTCTCCTGAACTTTTCACGCACCACAGTTTCAAGGGTGTATCGAGAATGGTGCAACAAACAGAAAACATCCTCTCAATGGCACTCCAGTAGAAGAAAATTGATTGTTGATGAGAGAGCTCAGAGGAGGATAGCTAGAATTGCGCAAGCAAACAGAGAGGTCACAATGTCGCACATCACGTCAGAATACAACCTTGGTGCGCAGAACAAAATATTGCAATGGACCACTAGTTGCGTTTTGTCACGAATGGGCTAGAACAGCCAACGGCCACATCGTGTACCTTTGTTATCAATGAAGAACAAGAGAGCACGTCTCCTGTGGGCACAGCAACACCAGCACTGGACTATCGAGGATTGGAAAACAGTTGCTTGGTCTGACAAGTCAAAGTTCCTGGTGCATCATATTGATGCAAGGCTCAGAATTTGGCAAAAACAGTATGAATCCATGGGCCCGTCATGTCTGACAACTACTGTCCAAGGTGGTGAGGGCATTGTTATGATGTGGGGAATGTTTCCTTGGCACACAGTGGGTACACTGATACCCATAGATTCACGTCTGAATGCCACATCGTACCTAAACATCATTGCTGATCAAGTGCATCTGTTCGTGTTGACAGTTTATCCTCAGTCAGATGGTTACTTCCAGCAGGATAATGCAGAGTGTATATACATACACTCTGCATTATCCTGCAGAGTGTATGTATATACACTCTGCATTATCCTGCATTATCCTGCAGAGTCTGAAAACGTGCAGAGTGTATATACATACACTCTGCACGTTTTCAGCATCTTGTTCACAGTTTATCCTCAGTCAGATGGTTACTTCCAGCAGGATAATGCACCAGTGCACA
This sequence comes from Mastigoproctus giganteus, assembly GCF_048544385.1. Lineage (NCBI taxonomy): Eukaryota > Metazoa > Arthropoda > Arachnida > Uropygi > Thelyphonidae > Mastigoproctus > Mastigoproctus giganteus. The sequence continues at coordinate 212,953,671 of NC_143580.1, read as the reverse complement.
AAGCCCGAATCACTATGGAATGGTTCCAGGAACACGACATTGACTTTTCTTTGCTGCAGTGACCCACTCAGTCCCTGGATCTCAATCCTATTGAACATCTTTGGGATGGGCTGGAAAGGGCTGTTCACTGCAGGCCTACACTGAATTGAATTCAATGGAGGCCTACACCTCCATTGAATCTCACTCTGCACGTTTTCAGCATCTTGTTCCTGCACAATGTTTTCAGCATCTTGTTCAATCCATGCCTAGACGAATTCAGGCTGTTTTGAAGGCTAAAGGAGGCTCAACACACTACTAGGTAGGTGTGCCTAATAAAGTGGCAGCACAGTGTATATACATATATATTTTTTTATAATTATTGAAAATGATACCAAATTTATAACCAATTTAGTACATTTTTCATTTCAAAACAGGATTCTGTTTGGCAGGTGAGTAGTAAATACAGATCATTTTAAACCTCCAACATGTATATATAATAAAATAAACTATTTGAATGGTCAGTGCTTTTGCACCATGTTTTGTTTGCAGCGAACTGTTCAAGTTGATAATTGGCATCGTTTTAATTGTATCTCATATTTTGAACCTTCACAATGAGTTCCCAAGGTATTGTACTGCTTTGAATAAGTAATGCTTCACTAGTGGAGAAGACTAATGTTACTTATTCTCAGCAGATACCACCACCCAGACGGCACTGTTTCGCAGCTTGTTGGCTTACTCTTGGTGGCTGGGCAGGTACCCTATTGTTGCAATAGTGAGAACCCAGTTATGAAGGTCCACAATATGAGAGATGCCTGATGGTGTTGTAATAGTATAAACTAGGGCAATATTTTGATGAAGCAATGGGACCACGGTTAAGATTCATTATTGAACAGTCAATGCTTTTGCACCATGTTTTGTTCATAGTGAACTGTTCAAGATAATTGGCATTGTTTTAATTGTATCTCATATTGTGAATCAAACTTCACGAGTTGCTGAGGTATTGCACTGCAAAATAATTACCTTAGTTTATACTGTTACACAACATCAGGCATCTCTCATATTGTAGACTTATACCTTCATAACCGGGTTGTCACTATTGCAACAACAGGGCACCAGTCTACCCACCGATGAGTAAGCTAACAAGCTTTGAAACGGTGCTGGGTGGTGGTATCCACTGAGAATAAGTAACATTAGCCTTCTCCACTGGTGAAGCGTTACTTATTCAAAGCAGTACAATAACTTGGCAACTCGTGAAGGTTGTTTCGCAATATGAGATTCAATTAAAATGATGCCAATTATCGACTTGCCAAGTTCACTTGTCAGAGTTCACTATGAACAAAACACAGTGCAAAAGCACTGACCATTCAATAGTGAATCTTAAGCATTGCTTAAGATTCACCATTGCTTCATGCAAAATTGCCTTAGTTTATTTATAATAAAATAAAGAACAAAAAGTTCAGGTAGTCTGTATTACTGCTACAAATCAGTATGTCTGTGCTGTTAATGATCTCTCATTGGATATGGTAAAAAAAAAAAAAAAAAAAAACAACACTACACATAATTAAAGACAAAATTCTTTACACTGGCTAGTCGCCTACGTAGCCAGGTGGGCAGGAGCAGCAGCAGTGCGTAGCACACGCTTCTTGATTAGACCGGGGTTCGAGTCCGTGACCACCAAATACGGAAAGGTCAGGGAATGACCACCGCATATCTCCAGAGCAATATGGCCTTAGTTGCTAATGCTCCTAAAAACCAAATAACAACACTCATGATTTACCTCTTTAGAAACATAAAACAAATAAGAAGTGAAGCGCAAGTTTCTCAATAAAGAAGTTTGCTGCATTGATATTTTCAGCATATTTTTAAAATTTAAATTGGATTAGGTTGGTTGGTTTTTGGGTTTTATTGGGGCATTAACAACTAAGACTATAATGCGCCAAAACCAGGTGATACATATAAAAAAAAATTTAAACTTTCACTGACCTAATTACTTAGGTCACCATGTCAACGTATAAAATAACAAAGTTATAAAATGTAGAAAAGACAAATCAATAAAGAAATAACAATAACATGTAAATTTTAAATACAAGTAAAAACCTTTATTGACCATAGCAGACATATGGTCATTTTCGGATAAAATCTGACTGAGTATACGGCTCAGTCAGATGATTTAAAGCGGTAAAACGGATATTGCTAAAATCTGGACAGTCAATTAAATGTGTCTGATAGTTAAAATTGTGCTACAGGACTCACACATAGGAGGATCCATCAGCCCTCAGCAAAAACGAATGAGTCAAATGACTATGTCCTATGCGGGTCCGTCCGGGCAAGAACAACTTCCTCCTTACGATTCATGCACAGACTAGACTGCCACGGTTCAATTACAGGCTTTATATGATATAATTTATTCGCAGTCTGTCTATTCCACGAATCCTGCCATTGGGAGTGTATCTTTTGGTGTATTATTTGCCTGTAGTCTGTATAGGGGACTGACAGGCAGCAATTATTATTGGGAGTTGCTGATTTGGTTGCGGTGTCAGTAACGTCAGTTCAGTTCCAACGTGGCTGGGAATACAGCAGAAGTGGATATCATATTCACGTTCACAGAGGAAGTGAATCTTCTGCTGAATGCTAGACAGAACTGGATGAGAATTATATCTCACGGTTATTAAAGCCTGTAACACACTGAGAGAGTCAGAATATAAAATGAACCATTGGTATTGGCGTTTACCAATGTGATCCAAGGCTAACTCTATAGCGTGCAGCTCTGCAGTAAATATGCTGCATTCAGAGGGAATCTGCTCCGATGTAGTGGTGTCTGTAAAGACAGCAGCAGATCCCACATATGATTCCGACTTCGAACCATCTGTGTAAACTGGCGTGAAGTCAGAATGTTCAATTCGGTGTGGTGAATAAAGCTGCAGGTAGACAGATGATGGAGTGTCCGACTTTCCCCAATTTCTAAGGGAGAAGTCACATGTTGGAACATGAGCAAGCCAGGGTGGAAGGGGTTGCTTTGGTGTTTGGGCAACCTTGTCTACCTTGATATTAAGTTCTTTGAGTAGCTCTTGGAGATGAATACCAAAAGGACGATTCGCAGTCTTACGGGTGTTGTACAAATTTTCCCATCGTGGCTCAAAAACGAATGGCCACGTAGGATGGTCAGGCAGGGATTTCAATTTTAAGGCATACTTTAGAGACAATTGCTTACGTCGAAGTGATAATGGTGGTTCGTTTGCTTCGACGTATAAGCTCTGGACAGGAGATGTCCGATATGCTCCAGTAGCAATACGGAGAGCCTGATGATGGACAGGATCCAGCCATCGAAGTACACTGTCTCTGGCCGAACTGTATACCAGGGACCCATAATCTAGTCTGGATCATACAAGTGCACGATCCAGACTAGATTATGCGTAGTAGGGTGCATCGATCCACACCCCAAGATGTAGAGGAAAGAGAGCGCAGAATATTCAGGCCTTTTGTGCACTTTGTGCGGAGTTGACGGATGTGATCCAGAAAGGTCAGCTTTTTATCGAATATGAGTCCTAAGAATTTTGTGTCCGCTGCGACTGGAAAAGCATTTTGTCCGAGCCTTAATTCAGATTCAGGATGAAGATTATGCTTACAACAAAAATGTACGCAAACGGTCTTCTCCGGCAAGAACCTGAAGCCATTAGCAAGTGCCCAGGAATTAAGGCGATCGATGGCTTTTTGCAGTTGTCTTTCAATAACCCTCATGTTGCATGACTGACAAAATATGCTCAAGTCATTAACATAGAGGGCACTGTTTACAGTTGGAGGAAGTTGTTCTGTGATGGAATTTACTTTGATGGCAAAAAGCGTGACACTTAAAACTGATCCTTGTGGTACTCCCTCCTCTTGGGTGAAGGAACGAGAGAGAGGATCTCACACGAACCTGGAAAGATCGATTGGCTAAAAAGTTTTTAATAAAAATGGGGAGTTGCCCTCTAAGACCAAGGCTATGCAAATCTTTTAAGATGCCAAATCTCCAATTTGTGTCATACGCTTTTTCCATGTCAAAGAATACAGATACTAAATGTTCACGTTTTAGAAAAGCATCCCGGATGGATGTTTCCAGTGTAATAAGATGGTCCAAAGTGGACCGGTTCCTTCGGAAGCCGCACTGGATGTTAGAGAGAAGGTCATTTGATTCTAAATACCAGATTAAACGAAAATTTACCATTCTCTCCAGGATTTTGCACAGACAGCTAGTCAGAGCAATAGGACAATAGTTAGTAGTGACTTTTGGATCCTTTCCTGGCTTAGCAAAGGTAAGAACGATTGCCTTGCACCAGGAATCCAGAAACTGCCCTTCAATAAAGATTCTGTTATATAGAAGGAGCAGATAATCCATAGATTTAGTGAAGATGCTTAATCATTTCATAATGGATGCCATCTGGTCCGATAGCACTTGCTTTGGAAAGAGTGAGGGCTCTTTTCAGTTCCTCCATAGTGAATGCTCCGTTGTAGGGATAAAGGCTCTTAGACTTTAAATTAAAAGCCTGTGTTTCAATTTTGTGTTTCAGGACCAGGAACTCTGGGGAATACGAAGATGTTTCAGAGATGTTAGAGAATGTTTCCCCAAGATAATTGGCTATTGCAGTTGGATCTGCAATAGAGCATCCATTATAATCTAGGATTGAAGAAGGGTGGGATGTATATTTTCCCTTCATTTTCCGGATTTTATCCCAGACCAACTTAGTACTAGTGGACTGAGTAAATGATGAAGTAAAACGGATCCATGATTCCTTTTGACTCTGACAGCGGATATAGCGTGCTTTAGCTCGTGTGCATTTGAAGGCTACATGGTAGGATATCGGCAGAATATCCCCCACGCTTTGTTTTGAGCCTTTTTTGCTGCTGTGCATTGTGAATTCCACCAAGGTTTGGGAAATGGTGGAAACCGGGCAGATATTTTTGAAACAGCATTCACAGCTGCTTGGACGATAATTTCTGTGATGTATGTTACTGCATCATTGATAGGCTCCTGACTGATGGTATTGAGGTCAAAATTTGCCTGATGTTGGAAGGCAGACCAGTCAGCCTGATCAATCTTCCACCGTGGTAACCTGAAAGGAAGACACGGTCTCGCACTGTATAACGAGGTTATCACAGGGAAGTGATCACTTCCGTATGGGTTCTCCTCCACTTCCCAAGGGAGTGAAGGGAGCAGAGAAGGAGAGCAGATAGAGAGAGAGAGAGATCAATGGCAGAAAACGTACAGGTAGGCATGTGGAAGAAGGTATTTGTTCCAGTATTTAGAAGGGAAAGGTCATTGTCATTTAGCATATGCTCTATGACTCGTCCCCTTCCATTGTTGTTAGCACTACCGCACAGGGTGTTATGTCCATTAAAATCCCCGAGAAGTAAGAAAGGGGGAGGCAACTGCATTACAAGATCATCAAGGTCTTCCTGGAAGATGTCAGTCCCAGGTGGCAAATAAATAGAGCATACGGTTAATAAAAATCCCACTGTAAGGCGAATTGCAACAGCCTCTATGCTAGTTGTAATTAGCAAGGGCTGAACTGGGGTCTGGTTTCCCACAAGGATAGCCACTCCTCCATGAGCACGACCATCCACAATTCTGTCCTTACGAAAAAATGTTATGTTATGCATGGTTGGGTTATCATTTGCCTTTAGGTAAGTCTTCTGCAAGCAAAAGCAAACTGGCTCGTGCTTTTGCAGGAGGGCCTTGATGTCATCTGTATTTCGCTGGAATCCACGACAATTCCATTGTAGGAATTTAGCCATTATTTTGGCTTGGTGGGTCCATCAGACGGCTTCCAAGGTGCTGAGGGCTTACTTTTGTCAGTCTTGGATTTATCTTTTTTCGGGAAGAATGGACGCTGTCCCGTGTCCATTTCTTCCTCCGCAAAGAGTTCCAACTGATTCATCCAGTACCTCCTTGTTCTCTACATCCATTGTTTCTGTTATTACTGGAGGCTCCTTACCAATTGGCTCTTTGGTAGTGGTGGAGCACTAGGAGGTATGGATATAGGAGTGGCAGCTGACTGTGTTTTTTTGGTGGGCTTTTGTGAACTCAATAAATAACGTGCAATCGGAGTGAATGACTCTCTTGGTGGTATAGTCATCTCAGTTTGTGTCCGAATAGTGCACTTGTGGGGGATTTGTGGGGGATTACGATGATAGGTATTCCCTCTACTGATGTGGCTTTCAGGATTTTTTCTGCCTGTTTTATATTTATAGCTTCGACCAAAAGGTCACCAAAATGCAGTCATTTTACAGATTTGGGTGATCCTGCCAACCCTTCTAATCCTTTCTGGATAAAGAAGGGTGACATCTTTCCAATGGACTGCTCTCCGGTGGAATGGAGAATGAGGAAATGCGGTGTCATTGATGGTGGTGGTGGTGGTGTATCCTCAGTCCTGGCTCTTTTTGCAGAGGTGTTATCTGCGTCATCATCTTGATTAGGTAAGGGCCTTGTTGGGCCCCCAGAAGAAGGATTTATAATACTCATAGGAGTAAAATAAATATTTTCCGATGCCCTAAGTACCTCACCCACTACAGAGTCCTACGAGGGGACGCCCACTCATGAACTAGCAGGCACTGCGTACACGAATGGGACGCCAAGTTAGCTTAGAGGCACCATACCCACGTTTCCAATAAGCCTTGATCCTGTCCCAGGACCAAAGAGAGGGAGACTTATTGGAACGCAGTTGACCCTAGTAGTAAGAACCACCCGCTGATTGATCCCAGTCGGGCCGGTCCGGGACCACCCGTCTTGTCGAAGCAGGGGCCAAAGTGGTGTATTAAGGCTGGGCCCCTCAACCACCAGGATCCCCTTTCCGAATTCCACGGGTCGCGGCGCACGGCTGCACACACCGGATTCCAAAGATGTAACCCTGGAACCAAAGTATGGGCGTTGGATCCCAGTGATACTAATCTGGAAAACCAGCAGCATCACTGGGAGGTCCCCTCACCACGTACAGGTGCCCACGTCGAGGGGAAATTGGATTAAAAGTAACAAGGAAACTTAAACCTAGTTTTGCATAAATTAGAAGCAAAGATTTTTTACTGATACCTGAAAGAGTCATGAGAACATCCTTAACAACAAACATCCATACTGTCCTCCTGGGATAAAGCTAGAAAGGTATATAATTAAGTTATTATTTTGAATATCATGATATCTAAATTTGACAATAAAATATAAAATTAAAGTTTAAATTTTTAAATCCAGTCTCAAATCTATTAATGAAGTTGATGCAATCTTTATAAGCATGAGAATAAAAATTACTTATAATATACTAGTATAAACTTATCTGAGAAAAGAACTAAACCTTTCAAAAAATTACTAATTCATTTCATAAACATAAATGGTCTCAAGTTCTAATCTTGATTATGTTAATTTTCATCTTCAATCTTATAAGCCCTACTTAACTGTTTTTAATAGAATATCAACTATTAATATCCTCAACCACCATTCATCTCATCTGTACTAATAATACACTCCGTGGTCCCATTTTCTTTAAAGACTGTGTTTACACTTTAAGTCAACCTTGATATTTCCTGGCAGTCTTCCAAATATAGAATTCCCCCTTTTTGATTTGTTTTAGCCCACTCTGTCAGTTTCATTTCTTGTCTCTAGTGCTTAAATAACACAACAACAACAACAACAAAAAAAAAAAAAAAAAAAAAATCCCTCGGAACTTTTTTTGTATTTCTTTCTTTGAAACTAGACTTTCTCCAGACTAACTCTCTCCTAACAGTGAAGTAACTTTCTTTGATGATTTTAGTGTTCATAACCACAATCAGCCCAGCTGATAGCGATTCCAAGTATTTACTACTATTAAAAACTTTATACTCATGCATTTACCTACCAGAATACTACACAATCCTAAGCACACATGTAAAATTCCTAATCTTTTTGTTACCATAAACAAAGAGTTGTTATAAATTTTTCCGAGTAGGTCAGGGTTATAAATAGGATCCGTCAAGTTATGGTGATAGATCATTGTTGTTTCTCATTTTCTTGAATAATACAGATGAGGGAATAAAGGGTATGATGTTGAATTTTGCAGATCATATGATGTTCGAGAGGAAGGTTAACAATGCAAATCAGGATGAGCTCTTTCAAAATGATTTATACACGCTTCATGAAGGGTTGGAGAAATGGCAGTTATATTTTAATGCTGCCAAATGTTTGGTCCTACGTTTGGTTCTCATATACTAGGCAGGGTAGAGCTATAGAGTGTAAATGTAAGACTTGGGTGTTATGATACAATCAAACGAGATGGTTACCATGCAGTGTAAGAGGTGGCCATGAATATGCACAATATCTTATCAATGATTTACCATACTTTTGCATCTAGGGTGAAAGAGGTTAAATCTCATTAACGCAATCCAAGTGCAGTGAAACTGAATTTAGAATACTGTATTCAGATCTGGAGGCTGCATCTAAAGAAAAATATTGAGCTCCTTGAAAGGTTCCAAAGAAGATGTCGGTTACAGAGCTTGAAAACTAGGCATCTAGGAGGAGAGCAGGAGGGATTCTAATTGGGGTATATAAGGCATGGGGGGAATGAATGCTGACAGAATTTTCCCATTGTAAGGGGGGGGGGAGGTAAATACAAACTACTGGAGAAAGTTAAAAGACTGGATCCAGCAGAAGGTGACCACCTGACTAGATGTTTGATCGTGACAATCTAGATTGGATCTGTTTCAGGATGGAATGAGAGAGAGAGAAAAGTAGACTGAATGGCAGCGACTGCACTTAAGGAGTTCGTATATATAAGAGCTTGCTTGAAATAACTGTTTATGTTATTAGGGTTAGTTTTATAACATACGATTTGTATGTAATAAAAGTATAGATATCATAATTCAGTAGGAAAAGACACAGCTACTGAGAAGGTGAAAAAAACTGGTGCAGTACCTACAGCTGAATCTGCTTTTGAGCTCAATACAGATAATTAGTTTCTGTTTTCCAAGGTATGTGCTTCATGTAGCTGCTGAAAGTTGTTTGTTAGGGAGCATTTTCCCCATCACAGAAAGAAACTCACACACAGAGGTGAGAATAGAGTGCAGGGAGGTTCAGCAGTAGCAACATCTTGGGAGACTTGCTGGAAATTAATGTCCGTATGAACTCTTCCAATCGAAGTCCCACAGGACATACAGGCTGTAGATTGGAGATGTTCTAAAGCAGGGGTTCTTAACCTTTTTTGTGTGCCATGGACCCCTTTGGCAGTCTGGTGAAGCCTATGGACCCCTTCTCGGAATAATATTTTTAAATGCATAACATAATTTACATAGGATTACAAAGGAAACAAATTTGTGATACAGTAATATATGTGCTTCTTTATTAATGCATCCAATAACAAGACAATACATTTAAAATATAGGCAATATATTTGATTATATATTTTTCCCATCCAAGTTCACAGACTACCTGAAATCTAGCCACAGTCCCCCAAGGGATCCATGTTACCCCTGTTCTAAAGGTTTCCACAGCTATCATAAGGGCACTATGCTGGATGGTACTGAGATGTAATAGAGAACTTTTCTTTGTGGAATCATAGATCTATAATCCAAGTGGGACCGAATTAAGGTTCTAAAGAGGAGGGCTTCTATCAGTACCCTAGACAGCTCTTAGGATGTTCAATTTTTTTGGACAAGCCTTCCGAAGGCGAGCTAACAAAATTAAGTTTATTATCTAAATATAAGCCCAATAAATGAGAGTTGCTGGCAAGAAGAATCAGACTATTTTTTAAATATATTTCTGGATCTGGATGTAGTTTGAGTTTTTTACAGAAATGAATTGCAGTGGATTTCTTTTTTGCTAGGGAATAGCAATCTGTAGCATCCACGATTCTACTTTGGCTATGGAAAGTTGAAGTTGCCTTTCACTAGTATTCATAGTTTGTGACTGAAAGAGATAAATGGGGTCTTTAGCAAACATGTATGATCCAACTGCATTTGGAATGTTCTGTGTCATGTTTGTAATTCTTATTGTAAATAAACCTGCACTGAGGATGGAATGCAGTACATCCTCTTGTTCAAACGATATGGATTAATTGTTTAGATAACTCATCTGAAACATAAAATGGTGGTGGTTCCCAAACTACTGAGATCTACGGATCCCTTCAAAAATGAAAAAAAAATTTGCAGACCCCTATATATATATATATATATATACAGTATATATGTTTCTTGTGTATATATGTATGAACACTGGGTTTTCTGAAAAGAAAATTTAAAGTTTTGTTTAAAACAACTCAACTTTATTCTTATTTTTACATAAAATATAATAACTTTATTTATCATCAATTTGCTATACATAGAACGAATAATTTTACCAGTTCCAGAGAGTCGTTTTGCGGACCCCCTGGAACTGGTCTACGGACTCCAGTTTGGGAACCGCTGTCCTATGGCATAGCAAGTTTTGCAAAAATTAGGGTAACTAGCCTCTCCAACCAAAAAGAATGACGATCTTGAAGAAAATCATATTGCCAGGTGGTACTGAAAGCTTTTTTAATATCAAGATTAACCATGACCAGGTGTTGCTGTCTCCTTATAAAAAGCATTGCAGATATTTGCTTCTACTTTGATATCATGACTAAAGTGGACTGATTCTGCTGAAACCTGTACTGATTATTGTTTAGCAAGTTTTTAGTTTCCAGGAACCACATTACCTGACTGTAAACCATTTTTTCTACAATTTTGCCTAAACAGCTAGTCTGCAATTATGTGAAAAGGTATGACCTTTTCCTGACTTTGGGAAGGTTAGGACAATTGAGTGATGTCAGGTGTTTGGATAAGTATTTTCTAAAAATATTTGTAGAAATTTAAATGAGTTTTATGATTTGTTGTTTAGTTGTTTTAACATAATGTAGTAGACTATCTGTACCAGCAGCATTACTAGATGTTTTATTGAGAGATTAGGATGTAAGTAGATATTGCTGATATATTAGCAAATGATTCAGCTAAGGCATTCACTATTTCTGCCAGAGAGGACAACTCCTGCCTTTTCCAGTTTAGTATTTGAATTTTCCTCCCAGATGAGTCTGCTGACTGTGTCCTTGTTAATAGTTTAAGAAAAACTAATCCAGGCATCTTTCTTTGCTTTTCTTCTTACTTGGCTTTAAATCTTTTAAAGTTAATGAAGTTACTAGTTGTAGGGAATTTGCGAAACAAATTCCAAGCTCTATTTTTTCCCCCTGTTTATTGTGTGTACATTCCTGATTCCACCAGTAATTTGTGCCGTTTGTGTTTTCTTGGCAAAGGTTCTAGTATTACAGAGGTAGCAGCTTGTAAGATCTGGTTAGTTATATGTTCGGTAATATTATTTATGGGATGGAATTGGACTACATCATCAAACTGAACATGAGAGGCATATTCATTCCAGTGTGCCCTACGAAATTTCCAAGAGGGGCAATGCAGAAGAGGCAAGTTTATCAGCGTTACCTGTAACAGAAATACAATGGAACTGTGGAAAGGCTTTTCAACAATAAAATTGGGAATTAATGGACTATATATGTGGGGGATTACTAGAGAACAACAGGATGCAAGGATGTTAGACACTGGTTTAAAGATGACTCTTACAACATAACATGCTTCCTTAATGTCATATCATGGTACTATAATCGGTTTTTTTTTCTGTTAATGAAAATTCCAGGCAAAAAAAAAATAATAATAATAAAACTTATCATAGTACCAAGACAGAATACTTAATTGACATTAGGCTTAAATTTTTACAGACTATAATTTTCAGGAAATATATATGAAGGAAGATTGTTCCAAAGAACAAAAGCAGAAGGGATAAATGGGGAAGAGAAAAAGTTAGTTCAATGAGTTATGTACTTTTCCTCATTCACTGTCCACTTCCCTGTTGATTTGGAAAGTGAATGCTATTGACTAGTTAAGGACTATGTTTGGATTAGTTTGTAAGAGAGCAGCAGAACTACAGATTCCAATTTGCAGAACAGTGTGTGCTCATGGAAGCATCCCTTTTTTTGCATAAAAAGCATGAAACAAGTATTGAATGCTGAGAGACTTCGTAGGCAGGTCATTGATTAACTCGACTGTCTTCTTTTAAACAGAGTCTAGGAGTTTGAAAAGTATTGAAGTAATATTGAGAATGAAAAAGCAAACTTTTTTTTTTTTTTTAGGGTAATCCCCAATATGAGTTAACTAGAGACCCGATGGGGTCCGGAAAATTTACTGCCAGCAATTTACCGCCGCGTCAGTTTATCGCATTTTACCGTCTAGAAGCAATGAAATGTGTTTGGTCAAATCATAAAAAGTTATTTTTTATTTAAGTTCTGCCTTAAAAAATATGATTAGCATATTTTTGGAATTCTATGAACTATGACGGAATAGTACGGAAATAAAAAAAACACATGTATAAAAATATGTAATTTAATAGGTAGATGATGTATTTTAATATTACATGTATCACAAAAATAGTAAAAAATCCATTATTTGAACAATATAACAATTGGTTAATTTTAAACTAAACTAATTATAACATTATGTATGTCATAGTACACTGCAAAAATTCAAAATGAATGTTTATGCAATATTCAGAATCAGTCACGTTGGGATAATTAATTACTAAGACACTAATATTTACAACAATGTATGTAGTAGTAGTAGTAGTGGCATGTGATGCAAGAAAGCATGGGTATGAGCTTATGCAGCATCAGCCAAAAAAAAAAAATAAAAAAATAACACCATTCCCTCCAAATTCCTGTCCAGTTCCTCCTTAAATTTATTCATCCTATCAACTTCCACAACGACAAATGGAAGTTTGTTCCAGCAATTAACCACCTGCTGGCTAAAGGCAAACTTCCGCACATCTATTCTACATCTGTCTTTTCTTAATTTGAATTTATGCCCCCTTAGGTTTGTAATCTGAACAAGTGGAAGGATCCCATCAGAATTCAGCATGCTCAACCCATTCAAGGCCTTATATACCTCAATCAGATCACTGCGCAGGTGCCTAGTCTCCAGCCACTGCAATTTGCAGAACTTAAGCCTCTCTTGGTAAAGAGGATTCCTTCATTCCCCTCACCAATCTTGTTGTCCTTCTCTGTACACGCTCAAGTAAATCTACATCCTTCCTAAAATGAGGCCTCCAGACCTGTACGCAGTAGTCAAGGCGTGGCCTGACCATTGCCTTATACAGAGCGATAATCACCTCCTTCTCCCTGCTAGCAAAATTCCTATATATCATTGACAAAACCCCATGACCTGCCCTGGCAGCCTGTCTGCATTGCTCAGAAAACTTCATATCTGCCTGCACAATTACTCCCAGGTCTTTTTCATTTTCTACCACCTTAAGTGTAGTATCACACAGTTGGTACGTTTCTCTGGGGTTACTTCTACCCCTATGCAGTACTTTGCATTTGTCAAGGTTAAACATCAGTTTCCACTTCTTAGCCCATCTGCCCAAATTATCTAGATCCTGTTGCAGTGGCACACTGCCATTACTGTCATTAACAACCCTGCCAACCTTTGTATCATCTGCAAACTTCGACATTAAGCCTGATATACCTTCATCAATATCATTGATAAATATACAAAACAACAGAGGACCCAACACCGAACCCTGTGGAACTCCACTAATAACATTAGTCCACGAAGAGCAGCACCCATTGATTACCACCCTCTGTCTTCTTCCACTTAACCATCCTTTTATCCATTGTAGCAACTTACACTTAATGCCATTCTGCTCCAATTTGTACAATAGTCTTCCATGCGCAACAGTGTCAAAAGCTTTCCTGAAATCCAAATATATGATATCAAAATTGTTTTTTGCATCCAGTTCCTTTGTAACCACATCATAATATCCTATCAAATTTGTCAGACAAGACTTTCCCTTAACAAACCCATGCTGTGTCTGAATTATTGCTGCAGTCTTGTCTAGATGATCCTGCAATGCATCTTTAACCAGTGTCTCCATTATTTTACCCGGAACAGAAGTTAAACTAACTGGTCGGTAATTACTCGTGTCACCCTTCGATCCCCCTTTGTTAATTGGGGATACATTTGCACATCTCCAGTCCGTGGGAACCTCCCCTGAGTCCAAGGATGCTCTCATAATTATTAATAAGAAATATTATGCGTTATACCTCTTAGATAATCAACAATATCACCCTGTTCATCGTATGTACTAACAAGCCTTTTAATTCATTCATCACAATCGCGATACTTCTTTTTTTTGTTGCCCGGATCACTTCCACTTAAATATTGTTCAATGCGCATTTCGCTAATACTTTGTTCTTTTTTAATGCAATCGAAAAATTTCCAAATGTTGGGATGATAAGCAGCGACTTGTTCCTCAAATCCTCTATGCCACCCTTCAACAGAATTGTTCATTCTTGGTAATCCTTCAAGAACAAGCTGGTATATGTTCCACATTTCATGGGAATACTTTGGTGGTTGACGAAGATGTCATCTGGTTGGGCATCCAATCCATGTATCCTCAAAATAACCAACAACGTCTTGCGATTCTGGAGGAAAAACATCATTTTCACACAAATGTTCAAAAACGACCGTCACAATTGGAGTGGGCACAAATGCAATTGCTGCCAAAATTCGCATATTTAAAGCAAAATTATCATCAGTTTTATAACGTTTGTTCAATCCATTATTCTGAATGGAACAAAAAATACATTGTGAAAAGTGAAAAAAAAAAAAAAAAAAAAAAAAAAACAACCCCGTTGCGAAGTGTCAGGAAAAACTCTTCTACAAGCATTCATCATCGCCGTCTCAAAATCTATAGTTATTGATTGCGGGGACATAGCTGGTTCCAATACTTTCAGCTGCTGTAGTAGAGATACATACGTTTCCTCAGACTTGTTAGGCAATAATGCATAAACTACTGGAAGCGATATTTTGTTTTTGAACCCATGTATCATATACAGCTGATAAAAAAGTAAGGGAACAGTTTTGAAAGTCCCATTGTCATACCAGTGTTCACTTCGCTAACAACTGCAAATTTCTTTTCATACTGAAAATTAACATACGATTGTCCTCGGGTCCAGAATCAAATTGTAGAAACAATTCTCCATTGCATGATGTTTTATATTCTCCTGTAAAAACTATGTCTCTACGATACGTTGGAAGAACTGGGCCATCAAAATTTCGATTTCTTATATTTCGGATCGTACGTTTCATTGTACAAAGGGTACTAGGAAAGTTTTGCAATATGACGCAACAATGAATCACAGGAAGCTGCTTGTTGCTGCATGTTGAGACATGTTCATACGTGCATAGTAGCCGCCGCGCCAAGTCGATGGGCTCAGTTATTCATTAGTAGTGAGAGTGTAAAGTGCTTGCGATAGCATCGTGGTCACGAAATGAGATAAGGACAGTTTTGCGGTATAATTTCGTGCGTGGTTTAACCATAGACCAGTGCTTAGAAGAAATGACTCTTGCACTAGATGATGATTGTCCACATCGTACAACGATATTCAGGTGGTATAGAGAATTCCAAAGGGGAAATTTCACTCTGGAGGATTCTGAGAGGCCGGGAAGGCCACGAACGTCAGTTACGGAGGAAAACGTTACTGCTGTGAGGAAAATGCTTGACGAAAACAGGCCAGTGACCTACCAACAGATAGACGATACTGTGGGCCTAAATGCACCAGCAATTCATTCGATTCTGCAAGATCATTTGCACGTGAAGAAACTTTGTTCTCTCTGGGTGCCGCATCAACTGACTGAAGAGCAGATGACACGACGTGTGACTTGGTGCCGGGAGATGTTAAAAAAGTTTGATAAGGGACAATCTCGGTATGTGAACAACATCGTGACAGGTGACGAGACTTGGCTGTACTATTACGATCTGCCGACCAAGGCTCAAAACAAAGTTTTGGTCTTTGACGATGACGACACACCCATAATTGTCAGAAAATCCCGATCTGTAAAGAAGAAAATGATAGCTGTATTTTTCAAATCGAGTGGAATTGTGGAACGTGTCGTTTTGGACACACAGAAGACAGTCACAGCTAAGTGGTATACTGAACAATGCCTGCCTAAAGTCATTGGATCTATGAACAACCTGCGGCCAAAGTCAAGAATGGACACCTGGTACCTCCATCACGATAATGCTCCAGCTAACCGCGCCAAAGCCTGCACCGAATATTTGACCACGACAGGACTGAAACTTCTCGAGCACCATCCCTACAGTCCAGACCTTGCTCCCTGCGACTTTGCACTGTTCCCGCATGTGAAAATGAAGCTAAAAGGGAGGCGGTTTTCCAGTGATGAGGACCTTCTACGGGCTTGGGACAACGAGTGTGCTTTACTCCCTAGTGAAACTTGGCAGAACTGGTTTAAAGATTGGTTTCGGAGGATGGAGAGGTGTATTGAATGTAGAGGAAATTACTTTGAAAAAATTAAATAAACAAAGCTGTATTGCAAAACTTTCCTAGTACCCTTTGTATCTACACTTGGAAGCTTAGGGGATGCTGCATGGCTACAGATTCTCGAAACATTTGAAATAATACTATGAGGCATATTATTTGTTGTTCCTGCATAAATTCGAATGGTATCAAGAAGTTGTGCTGCCGCAACTCCTGCTGCGTCTCCACAATGATTGTGCTCCTTCCATGTTTTAACGATGGTGTTATCTACCGTAGTAACTCGAGCGGCACATTTGGTTTTTTGGTAATTTTGACACTTCCAATGAATTTTTGTTTCATTTTGTCTGTCTTTATAAAACAAATGTCCACTAAAGCACAATTTCGGTTTTCCTTTTCTGATTTCAAAAATTCCACCGACATGATGCGTTCACAAACTCAAAAGGATGAAAAATAAACTCAAAATAAGAAAATGTTGTCATTGTAAGAGATTATAAATATATAAGTACCTCCCTAATCGGCATGCCCTACCCAAACTCCCCTAAAACATGCTACTTAAGTTAAAAATAAATTTATATAAATTATATGTATTGCCTGGCGATATTTGTAGGCTATAAATTGTTTATGCGATAAACTGCTATTGATTAATTGCTGGCGGTGAAATGCGGGCGATAAACTTTCCTAGACTTAGTCTAGGAAAGTTTATCGCCGAAAGTTTAAGAAAATTTAAGTTTATAAACAATTTCTGGCCTACAAATGATCGCTAGCATATTTTATCGCCAGGCAATACATATAATTTATATAAATTTATTGGTCATTTTAAATTGAAAATAAGGCTTTTCTATAGGTGTTATTTAAGAATTAAGTGCAGTTAAAAATGGAAGTTATATGCTAGGTATACATTTCCTAGAAATACATACCATTGCAGGTGCTTTAATTTAATTGTCTGTTATTTTCCAAAATTGGAATTAGGTAGGTACCTACTTAATTCCTTTAACTTAAGTAGCATGTTTTAGGGGAGTGGGGGTAGGAGTTTTCCAATCCACCTAACACTGCCTTGATAGCATCAGCAAATATTCTTGCACCCTTTCTATTTAAGTGTATCCCATCCCTGTAGAAGCAGTCTCTCCTGTGAACAAGCGCAGACCAGGCTGAAAAAAAATTTTACCCCTCGAGCCTTGCACAATCTTTGCAGGGCCGAATTGATCGACAAGGCTCTCATCATATACTCCCTCCTATTGTGTCTGGGCAGAATTGCAGACACTTTCAAATTCAACCCTAATTCACAGTTTTTTTTTCAATAGTGACCTGTACTTGTTAAGTAATTCTGCCGGTCTCCTACTCTTAATATCATTAGTGCCAACGTGTACAACTATATCACCTTTTGTGCCCTTAAAAGATGATATCCGCTCTACAATGTCATCAACCTTTGCCCCTGGCAGACATACCCTAGTCCTGTTCCACCTATCCTTTTTACAAAGCATGTTCCCCGTTTCCCTGACAATAGAGTCAACAACTACTAGTTCCTGTGGGACCAGCGCATTCTGCCTTGAGGGTTGCTGCTGTGTTGTGTGATGACCAAGTGCAAGCTCTGGCGTCGATGTGGGCAGCTGAGAGCTTGATGGGCCCCTCAATTTAGATCCTTCGAGGGCATCCACCCCGTCCTTCAAATTGTCATATAGGCCCATAACAACGCTGAGTTGTCGGCTGATTTCCTTACACTCCTTACATCGTGCACACACACAAAGACATCCCCCATGGCAATATCATGTCCGTTACCCGACTGCTCCACAAACATCATGCAAGCAGTGCATTTTAAAAGGCTATGATTCAGAGGGCAACTGCCTCCCCCTCAGTTCTCCCCTGAGCCACAGAACTCCCATTAGCTTGGGCCTTTTGCTTTGCTGCTCTGGTCTGTCATGATTTCGAATTAATTTCAATAAAATTTCAATTTCAGTAAAAAATTATAACCCTAAACTTATATTCCAACACAGTTATAACGCTATATATATTTTTCAGTATCGAGTATTATCTATAAATTCCGTTTATATAACTTCCGTATCAAGTTATGTATTAATTAATTATGTTACGTTTCTAATCTAAGTCGTTATATGTATTTAGTTAAAAGTACAATTTAACTGACAATGAAGTTTAACAAGATTAATAGATTTTACTGATTAATTGAGAATATTACATGATATACTATACTATAGTAAGCTTACGCTATCTAGTTCAGGATATAACGTTGTGTCGTATAACAATGGCGGCAAGTTATGAACAGTAAATCTACACACACTTAAGTATTAATTAACTTCAAAATCTCACTGTCTCAATTCAGAACAAACTAAGGATCCTGACTAGGTCTATAAGCTACTTAAAGAAAATAATTTGATGTAACAATTGGTCAATAAAGCGGCTAAATATGGCTAAAAAACTTCTCGTTCAGCGGAGCTGCAACTTGTAACACATGGATTTGATACCCTTACTGATACTTTTATGCAATTACAAGGCCGAATAAAGAATAAATACACACGATTAATCAGAAAATCACAAAATAATAATATACTACTAAATTTAAATGAAAAGTTTTAGAAAAACAATAATTTCAAATCAATAAATAAGAAAATCCACTTAGCGGCTTTGAACACTTCTGACTCCCAATAGCCTCGTCAGCAGACTCCCAATTTGGAAACTTGAAATTGTTTGTGCAGGACAGGGTTTCTCAAACTGGAAGGTGGCACGTGTGACAGCAAAACTATGATTAGGATTCCCAGTTAGCAAAAGATTATTAACAGACAAGAGGAAAGAGTGGCAGAAAGCAATGAACTGCAGAAAACTCCAACATTAGATGAGAAGTCAGTACAACCACAATCACACAGGGTGAGTGATCAGAAAGAAAATTGGCCCAATTGCAAAAAAATTACAATCCCTAATATGACAGCTTATTTAGGAGACCTTTATGCTAAACACAATCAAAAGCCTTGGAAACATCGAGAGCAACTGCTTGAATTTTGCTAAACTTGCAAAAAGCTAAATTTGACAAAAATTAGTAGCATAAACCAATATATTACCAGTGGATCAACACCAAAAGAATCCATAGTCAATCAAGAAAAAAAAAAAAAAAAAGATTCATTGTCTAATCACTATCTATATTTTATTTTTATTACATTTATAATTGTAAATTCACTTGCATATATAGGATAGGTAAAACATTACTTACTTGATCCATGCATGCATCATGCAACTCATTGAGATTAAGGGTATAAATACCTTCTTCACATCCAAACAGAATATGCTGATCTGAAACAAAAATTAAGAGTAACTTTATTCTACATTAATGAAATGCACTTTCAAACAACTATGTAAGCATATAACCATATATAAGACAGCTCCAAAAAGCATTTTTGAAGCTGTCTTATGATCCTCATAAAAAAACTCTGGGCACTCAGCCAACTTAACCCATTATAATTGTGTTCATTTTTGTAGCATCAGTGGCCATGTGGGACTTTGACGAGCTTCCTTTTTGAAATACCCTTAGTGAGGGCTGTCTTGAAAATTATAGATTTTTTTTTTTTTTTTACTTTAATCATCAATAATACTATAAGCAATGCAAAAATAAAATATCTTAGCTACATGGGATGATTATACACTGTAACCATTAAAGTTTGTTATGCAACCACACTTGAATATTTTTTAGTTAAGTGTTTTGTTCAATAATGTTATAAGAACTTAAAAAAAATCATAACTGCAGCAATTATATAAAAAAACACACACAAAAAAAAAAAAAAAAAAAAAAAAAGTTTCATAAAACATGATGATTCAAAAGACACGTGACCCATATTATATATTCAGTTTTCCTTCAATTTTTATTATAAATATAATAGAGTTTGCAATAAATGTCGAAATTGCAAATGTAAGCACAAGCTTTTTTTACTGTCTTCTCACTCTACTCTTTTCTCTGATGAGATTTGATATAGTGCTTGAACAGTTACTGTTAAAATTTCTCATTTGATATTGACAAATTTTGCAATATGTGAAGGTTGTTAGTATACAACCGATTTTCACAAGGCTAACTCTAACCGTTTTGACACCAGAGTCCCCTGAATAGGGAACCTTATTTTATAACCATCTGGTATATGCTTACCACTACAGCTTACTGTGTAATAAAATGTCTCAATATACAATTTTAAAAGAAAGAGTGGGAATAACTGAATTAGAAAGTAGAAGGAAGTTCTTAATGTATAGTTTACTGTAACACCACAATATGAGATGCAAAAGATGATTACAGAAAGGATGTTAACTTAAATGCTCAAATATATATATATAGTAGTTATTTTAGAGGATAGAAGCAGCAAGATAGCAAAAAATATATGGATAGAATTGATCTATCTTCTGATATATCATCTACTGTTGTATCATCAATTGAGAATAAATATTAGTAATGTACAAGATGGGTTAAACTGTGCTCATATGAGCACAAATGGAATCAACTAGAATGTGGTGTAATTCTGTTCACATGAAGAAAACTGCTACAGAAGTATTCCATGTGATGTAAGAAACTTATGATGAGGAAAGTATGACATGTTCTAGTGTTTCCCACTGGTATTGGGTATTTTTCAAAGGTAGGCAATCCATAGTTAGTGGATAGGAATCGAACAGGAAGATCTTTAACTTGCAGAAAAGATGTGATGTGCACAACTGCTGCTATTGTTCACAAATTTCATTGCATGACTGACTGACTGTGAACTTAAATGTTGTGCAAAAGTATGGGGGATTGTAATGAAATCTGTGAAAGGTTAATTAGTAAGTATTTAGGATGTAAAGACATGTAAATTTGAGCTTCAAATTAATCTCACTCTCTCTCTCTTGAATTTGTTTTCAAGCCTAGATACTGGGTGTTCCACATAGCTCCCACGTCCTATGGATGTTAATAGTTAAACATTCAGCACCTAGAGGAAAACTTACTCATACAGACAATCTCCGGCACATACCAAGAAAATATTACCTCCTACAGGAAGTTGCTTGCATATCAGCTGTTATTTTCTTTCTTTGGATTAGTCAATGGTTGTTTTTAATCCTAAAATTATTATATTATAAGACTCATTTTATTGTTTATTTTATTATAGTTCTATTGAAGTTTTATAAGATTTTGGCTACAGACAAAAGTGAAATTATTCAGTGAAATTATTCTTGAGGGAATGGAATCCTTTATCCCACACTCCACTTTAAAATCTCGTCCTTTATCTAAACCTTGGTTTTCCAATAAATGTGCTAACGCTGTTCAAGAGAGGACGTTGCATATAGTAATTGGCTTTTTTCTAATTCTTCAGTTTCATCCTGCCTACACCAAAGTTCACAACAATTGTAAAGCAGTTATTAATCAGTCCAAACTAGAGTTTGAACAGGCTAAGAGTAGAAAACTTGCTTCTTGCCCAAATGGTAGCCAAGCATTCTGGTCTCTTGCCAAAGCTATTGGCCGCAACTTTTGCCCATCTCTGCTCCCACCTATGTCCAAACCAGATGGTTCTGTTGTCACTTCAGCCAAGGATAAAGCTGACCTGCTAGCATCCCATTTTCTTCCAACTCACGTATTAATGATCTTGGTAGAACACCTCCCACCATTCCCAACACGCTCCATTCAATGCCTCCTGTGGTCTTCTGTCAAAAGGATGTCAGAAGGATTTTGATGAATCTTGATGCTAAGAAAGCTCCAGGTCCTGATGGTATTTCTCCACTTGTTCTCAAAACCTGTGCTCCTGAACTTATTCCTTCTTTGCTGGAACAGAATGAGAGAGAGCTTCTGTTTTTCACGGGAATAGAAGCACTCGCTTTTGCCACCTTTTTTCACTTTCTTATTCCAAAGGTGTTTTTCCTTCTGCTTGGAAATTTACTCATATCCAGCCAGTTCCTAAAAAGGGTGACAAATCCCTCCCATCTAATTATCGTCCATTGCAATTACTTACACTTTCTAAAGTAATGGAGAAATCAATTAACTGCCAACTCTTAAACTACCTAGAAACCTTCCGTCTGATCAACGATCGCCAGTACGGATTCCGTCAGTGTCGATCCACTGGCGATATTCTGGCTTATGTTACCCATTTATGGACTAATTCAATGGAAAGGTTCGGTGAAACACAAGCAGTTGCTCTTGATATCTCAAAGGCTTCGATCGTGTTTGGCATAAAGGTCTTCTAAACAAGCTTCCATCTTATGGTTTGCCAACTGTCTTTTTGTAATTGGTTATCCATTTTTGTCTCTGATCGCTCACTGAGGGTGATGGTAGATGGCTCTCTGTCTTCTAATTTCTCTACTAATGCCAGTGTCCCCCATGGTTCAGTTCTTTCCCCCACTCTTTTCCTCGTATATTAATGACCTTCTTCCATTGACTGGAAATCCTATCCATAGTTTTGCTGATGACAGCATATTGCATTCCACTTGCCAGTTTGAGAAATCTTGCCCTGCTCAATCAGCTTCAACTTCTTGAACATCTGCTACCAATTTCTTAAATGCCAATCTCCAGGTAATTCTCCAGTGGGGTAAAGACAACTTAGTTGATTTCAATCCTTCTAAAACTCAGTCTTGTCTTATCTCACAAAAAGGATTCTGCTCCTATGCTTATCTTTGGTGACACTCTGATTTCTAGGCAAAATGATATATCTCTTTTGGGAATTACCGACTTCTAAGCTGTCTTGGCACAAGCACATTACAAATATTGCTTCCTCTGCATCTAAAAAAACTTGGTTTTCTCTTTTGCTCTCGGCGCTACTTTTCTTCCAAACAGCTGTTCACTCTGTACAAATCATAAATCCGCCCTACCATGGAACACTGTTCCGATGTATGGGGTGGTGCCCCCAAAACCTCTCTCAGGCTTCTTGATTCCGTTCAGAAGAGGGCAGTTAGGTTAATTAATGACTCATCTTGTTGTTGTTTGGTTTTTAGGAGCATTAGCAACTAAGGCCATATTGCTCCGGGGATATGCGGTGGTCATTCCCTGACCTTTTCGCATCCTCCGTATTTGGTGGTTACGGGCTCGAAACCCAATCTAATCAAGAAGAGTGTGCTACACACTACTGCTCCTGCCCACCTGGCTACGGAGGTGCCAATGACTCATCTCTAACAGAGTCTCTCCACTCGCTGTCTCATAGACGTACTGTTTCTGCTGCATGCCTCTTCTACAGATATTTCCATAAACACTGTTCTACTAAGTATTATAGGTTCTAATACCTCTTGTGTTTGGGGTTTACATAAAAAAAAAAAAAAAAAGACATATAACTCTCTTAATAAAACACTTGAATTTAGCAGCATTAAATATTCCAATATACAATATCACAAGCATACTATAAAATGTAATTTTATGATAAGAGTATCTTCATTGAGCTCATTACTAGTGAATACAAGATTCAGCTCCCCACCCTTTAACAAAGTGCCAAGGGAAATGTAGAGATTGTTTCCTTTTAAGACTGAAAAAATAAACTAAGATTCCTTGTCATGTTGCTAAGATGACCAACCCATGAAGAGAACAAGTGGTTCTCTACATGGGATGATCCCATAAAGAAAAATTGGTCATAAGCACAAATACACCACAATAACACAAATAAGGTTTAATCTGTACATTACTATACAGTTTATTCTGTTATGTAACTATAATAAATAAGAATGATATTACTGGACTTTTTCTGCATATAAAAAAAGATGGACTGGGAAAGGTCCAGTTAAATGATGCTTGTTTCTGTATAGTAACATAGAAAATATAAACCTAATCTATTTTATCATAGTATGTCTGTATTTATTACAAATATTTTTGGATAAACAAATTATTTCAAATAGAGCTAGAATTTTTAAAATAATACATTTTAGTTATAATGACTTAGTCATTTTTATTATGGTACATCTGTATTAACTACCAGTTTCCATATTTCAAAATTAGGATAATAAATATTTTCTGAACATAAATGAACTTTTTTAAATCTCTAAATATTACCTCGTGTATCTGGATGAATCCAACTAGCCGTACAATGAATTCTCAACGGACACTCATTAAAAACTTTGGAGAAGCAAGCCCCCATCTTTAGTGATAAATATATAATGGTAAAATTTAGAGAAATATAATTAATTCAGTTAATTAATGCACATTTAAAAACACAAGAAATAGAAACATGCAAGGTATTTATAATATAATAAATTATATTATATTATAAATACCTTATAAATACTTATAATAAATTACAAACTTTGTATCAATTAAGAGCTACAAGTTTTTTCTTTCTTGTATTTTTGCATAAAATGTTTTTATTGAACAGAGACTAAGCATCATATAACCAAGTGCCATTTTTATTACGCTCCAATCATTTGCCTTGAATAACTTAGAAGGGTTATTTGTGATATTTTGTGAGAAAGACATTATGTTAAATTTATTGGAGAATATTGAAATAAGAGAAAAACTGAGTCTACATGAAAAATGAAATTTTAATTTACTATAATACTGTGAATCAGAGCTGTAAAACTCAAACACGTTCTATGTTGATATTAATATTTGTAAAATGATAAAAGGAGTTTACCTCAATATAGTACATAGAACACTTACGTATGATACTCTCCAGAAATTAAAACGAAAAAATGAAAAAAATATTTTTTCATTTTAATTTCTGGAGAGTATCATACGGAAGTGTTCTACGTACTATACTGAGGCAAACTCCTCTTATCATTTTACAAATATAATACTGTGCAGAGGTTAAAATTTAGTGTTATCTAGCACAAATGTTCTAGTTGACTGAGTTTTAGAATTTCCTCCTGAACCCCCCCCCCACTCATCCCATTTTCAATCTGATAATGAGATTCAGTCATGACTGATAACAGAACTGCTACCAGTGATTCTCCTGAGTTATGATTATTTTGCTTGCATTTGTTGTCACACACATGCTCAGTTTCTGTTTGCTAATGGACAGTCATTTCTTTGTGCAAGGTGTTAGAAGTGCAAAGAACTAAATTCAAAACTTGACATATTGTTAGACATAGCTAAGTCTCTGAAAAAGCAAGTTAATATGCTGGAGCAAATTCAATCTGGAGGACTTGTCAGAGATTCAAGTGTCTGATGCTATATCAGGTGATGTGCTTCCAAATATAGCTCCAGAAAAGGATCAGCTGGCACAAAATGCTTTGGTTCTGCAAATCCATTCCATTCACAATCACAATCCATTCAAAGCCCTAAACACCTCAATCAGGCACCTAGAGACTAGGTGCCTAGTCTCTAGATGCCACAATTTGAAAAACTGAAGCCTTTCTTGGTAAGACCACCCTTTTGTTCTCTTCGCTAATCTCGTTGCCATTCTCTGCACCAGATTAATGTATGAACTGTATGATACTACCCTGTGTGTAATACCATTCAGTTTACATGTTAATCTGAGTGCATGCAAGTTGGATAAAAGATAGGAGACAAGCAGTTGTGATAAATGGTCAGTCTTCAGAGTGAACCAGTGCAATCCCTCAGGGTTCATAAATAATACTGATGAGGAACTGTCAAAGTTTGCTGATGATCTGAGGTTAAGGGTCGTTAAGCCAGATAACTGGCAACAAAAGTTTAATGATTCTAAATGTGAGGTTACGCATTTGGGTAAGAGAAATCCCAGTCACATATAAGCTAGTGGAAGAGGAGATAAAGATGATTCAAGATTAAAGACGGTGTTATGATTCGATCTGATATGAAATTTTCAATGCACTGCAAACAGCCAGCTAGAAAGGCATGGTATCCTGTCCATGATTTACAGGACTTTTGCCAGTAGGAAGAAGGATATAATTATCCCTCTATACAAGATAAGGATTACACTGAATTTGGAATATTCTATTTAGGGATTGCAACCCCACCTAAAAAAAAGACAGAAATTCTTGAGAAATTCTTCTTATGCAAATTGATGCATAAGAAGAACAGCACAGAAGGTGTGGACTGCAAAGTTTGATAACTAGACACCTAAGGGGAGATCTGATTGAGATGTATAAGGCACTGTGAAGGGGTTGAATAAAATGAATGAGGAAGTTCCCACCTTGTAAGTGACATGAGAATCAGGGGACACAAATATAAAGTATCACAGAAGATTGGATCTTATGAAGTTCACCTACAGGACACGGTTTACAAAACACTAAAATAAGTTGCCTTCTAACATGGCAGAGGCAGTGAGTTCTGACTAAATTCAAAGCAGAATCAGATGGTTACCTTGTGGGAAATGAAGTTTGTTTTGCTTTATTTATTTATTATTATTTTTTTTATTAATTTATCTTTTTTTTTTTTTGGCTGATGTGGGGGGGGGTGAGGTAATGAAGATTTTAAGGCAAGCACAGGTTGGCTGAAAAAATTTAAACTGAGACACGGTATACGTGGACTACATATTCAAGGCAAGAAATTTTCTGTAGACAAATCAGCAGTGGTGTCCTTTAAAAGTTCGCTTCAGTTATAGCGAATTATGAGAAAGAAAACATTTATAATGTTAATAAGACAGGATTATTATGGAAAGCATTACCAATTATTTAATCAATTTATTTAATCTTACCAGAAAACTTTATCTGGAAAATTTGACTATCCAGAAGAGGTCTGACATCAATTATTCTGGATAACTGATGCTCTGCTGTACTAACTTAAAAACATTTAAAATTATTTTTTTGCATAAAATAAATATAAATTAAGGGGAAAAAAAAAAAAAAAAAAAACGAAGAGTGAAGAAACAAATATATAACATGGACAGAAGAGGAAAATGAAAATACGTGGTAGGAAAATGCAGTAATATTCACAGCTGTTGTGTCCAGTGGCCCTCTGACGAGAATGGATATAACAGTTGTTTTTATTTGTTTCTTGGGGTTCGTCTTTTCTCTATTATCTTTAGTGGTTTATTACGTCTATTTTGTGATATTTCACATTGTTTTGGCCTCTGTGTTAAGAAGTGGGCTCTGGTCTAAATTTAGCATTCAATGGCATATTAATTGGCCTTATTTGCCCTATATTTAATATTTCAAAATTTTTATACATTTTTTCCTACCATGTATCTCCATTTTCCTCTTCTGTCCATGTTATTTATCTGTTTCTTCACTCTTCATTTTTTTTTTTTTTTTTTTTTTTTTCTTTCTAATTTATATATATTTTTTATAGTTTACATATTGTGTTGTTGGATATTGCTTTATGCTGCCACTTACATTTGTGGTTATTTATTTTTGTTATTTATGCTTTTTATCTCTCTCATGTCTAATTTTTATTATTATTAACTGTTTTATATATATATATATAATTTTTTTTTTTTTAAATTGTTTCTAACCAGTTTAAGAAGAGCAATTTTAACCACAATATAGTTAAAATAAAAACGACACACTTACATGAACTTTTGGTGTAGGAGGAAGGCCATTACTGACTGGCTTCTGAAAATAATATTAATACCTTCATCATGATAAAAAAATAAAATAAATACATTTATTTAGAAAAAACATCAAATTAATGCACACTGCCTCCATAAATAATCATGACCACTGATAAACAGAGAAATCCTTATTTCTGTATTATTGTATAGCCATCTATCTTTCTGCTGGAATGGCATTCCAGAACATTTTTTATAAATTAATAACAATTATAAGCAATTAATGCATGCTGGAATACTTTTCATATCATTACAAAATGCAATAAACCTCACTTTCAAGTAATTTGCTACATTTGTATGTTATAAAAGTACACTTTTCTTCCCTATATGAAATTTTTCATGTGTGAATTTTTGGATTTGCGGGTTCTTTTCTTATTAGAGGTGTTTGAGGGGGAACAGCAATTTAACTTAAATTTATGTTGGCCTACATATTATTGAAAAAATAAGCCTTTTTTAATTTCAGCTTGACCATGCATTTATATAAACATAATAATGACTACAGTGGAGTATGCTAGAACGAACGTAATTGGTTCTAGAACCTCATTTGTTATAGCATCTGTTTGTTCACCACACATTGAAATATATGTATTTAGGGGTAATCCATTCCAGACCTGCAGTCTAGAGCAAAGTTACCATCCAATACAACGATTTAAACAGGAATAATATAATACAAAATGAAAAATATGTGTAAAAATAATATAAAATTAATTTATTTAACTTTTATACACTGTACATAAAATATGAAAAGCATAAACTGTATTTCCCCAGTGAAAATATAAACAAACTTTCCCTAATCAAAATAATAAAAAAATAACAGAGGTGGAAGGAGAGGAGTCATCATTCTTACTCATCTTGAGTGACTGTCCTGTGGGAGGGCATTTGTCCACCTTTTTGAAGAATGAATCCAGGCTTGACTACTTTATCCTGGATTTTTGGACCCTCCAAAAGTGGGTCATCAATGTGTCATTAAAATGTTAAGGCCCATTTCCATCCACAGCAGCAATATCCGGGTGATAATCTTTTATAAGTTTGGATAGTTTATTCCAGCAAGAGAACACCTCTTTAAGGTCCTCAGCTGGAATGCTGTGACTTTTTTCCTTGTCCTCATCCCCGAAAGCTTTCCTCTCCTTCAGTTCCTCTGCCTCTTCATTGTGAAGCTCTGCTAGCTCCTCAAATGATAGCCCTTCCTGTGGTCCTTCACCAATTCCTCCACATCCTCCTCATTTATATCCAGGTCCATGGACCTGTCCAGACACAATTTCCTGCACAACAGGCTCTTCCTGCCAACTGTTGAATGCCTTCGAAGTCCCTTGGAGCCACAGCATCAGGCCACAATGCCCTCCAAGCCAAATTCAAGCACCCAATAGAAACCTCCTTCCAAGCAACCACGATTAGGAAAATAGCATCTGCTATATTGAACTGACCCTTTCAAAAGTCCTTCAGAGTCACATCACCGGAAGAAGTGGCCTCAAAACATTTCCTGAACAGTGCCTTAGTGTAGAGTTTTTTAAAATTTGCGATCACCTGCTGGAGGAGAGGCGTCGTATCAGGTGGAAAGAAGTGAATCTTGATAAAACTGAACTACTTATCTGGTAATTCTTCCATCAAATTAGGAGGGTGGGCTGGAGCATTGTCCATGACCAAAAGAACCTTCAATGGAAGATCCTTCTCCCTAAGGTAGTCATGGACAGTGGGGCCAAACACCTCAGTCACCCAGTCGGAGAAAAGACTCCTGGTCACCCAAGCCTTGTGGTTGAAATGCCACAAAACTCCAAGGCGGTTTTTCCTGATGTTTTTAAAAGCTCTGGGGTTCTCCAAATGGTACACAAGCAGTGGTTTGACATTGCAGTCACCTGAAGCATTGGCACAAAATAACAATGTAAGCCAGTCTTTCATTGGCTTATGGCCAGGCAAGGTGGTCTTCTTTGTGATATATGTTCTGCATAGCATTCTCTTCCAGAAAAGAAGAGAATCATCACAGTTTCGTCACAGTTAAACACCTGCTGCGAAAGAAAGCCCCCATTCTTAATTATTTTCCATGCCTCACAACACTGTGTAATCCTGTCCTTTTCCTAAATCTGGTAAACCACCCCTTAGTGCCAAAAAACCCCTTCACAGAACCAGTACTTTTACTAGGAGCCTTGGCACCAAGTTCCTCAAACAATTGTTTGGCCTTTTCACAAATGATCGCCTCACTGACACTATCACCTGCCATTTGTTTTTCATTAATCCACACTAATAGAAGAGTTTCCATCTTTCCCATGATATTACAAATGAACTGCTTAACCTAGAGATTCCCTTCGCAATCTGTGCACTTTTAATTTCTTCCTTGTTTTTTAAAATTTCACTGATTGTTGATTTAGCCATACCATATTCAGCACTTAGATCTCCTACACTTTTTCCACTTTCTCGCTTGGAAATAATTTCTTTCTTAATCTCTAAGTTAATTAGCTTTCTCACTCTATTTTGCTGACTCATGGCTTATATAGCAGAATAATTAAAAAATATATTTTCACTGCTAAAGGGCAAATAAACAAATAACTGAACCTTACAAACAATAACAAAGATGATAACTGACACTCTAATCAAAGTGGAAAATTAGACCGGGAAGCGCTCTAATCAACACGTCATGCACATGCACGTGCTACGTCGGCCGACAGTATTCCTCCGCGTTCGTTGTAGCATTCGTTCATTGTAGCATCGTCCGTTATAGCATATCTGACTGTATATTATTAATAACAGCACTCTGAAAACAATTTTTTCCCAATAAATTCTAATTCCTTAAGATTTAGTTTCGCCCTTACAATCTCCATAAGAAAACATTACTATTATCAAAATATTAATTTTAAAAATCAGATAATAAGTATGAACTGATTATTGTTGCATTTTATGAAACTCATTAATGTAAACATTTTGGATCTACCTGTTTGAGAAGGGGAAAAAAGGGGGGCAAAATAAAGAACAATTAACTAAAAAATGCAAGGCTCCTAATACAAGTACTGGTTCTGTGAAGAGGTTTTTTGGCACCAATGGGTGGTTTACCAGATTTAGGAAGACTGGATTACACAGTGTTGTGAGGCATGGTGAGTCTGCCAGTGCAGGGATGTTAAAAAACAATCAATCA
Organism: Mastigoproctus giganteus; assembly: GCF_048544385.1. Taxonomy (NCBI): domain Eukaryota; kingdom Metazoa; phylum Arthropoda; class Arachnida; order Uropygi; family Thelyphonidae; genus Mastigoproctus; species Mastigoproctus giganteus. The sequence continues at coordinate 212,922,832 of NC_143580.1, read as the reverse complement.
ATTTATTAATTACTGTGCAAATGACAAAATAATAAGAGAACAAGAGCTTTTTATGATTAATGAAGCTCTCCTCTCAAATCCAATTAGTTTGATGTACTTGGAAGTTTTGATATAAGAAATTAAGGTTAAAAAAAAATAAAGGAACATAAAAGGTGATATCCCCACTGAGTAAATGCATATTTCTCCAGTAGACTGTCAAACTTTTATAAAGTTTAAAAGAATTTAAAGAACCAAGAGCCATAAAGGTTCTCAAGAAAAATGTAACAAAGCTATGAACCTATATTTTTGCATTTGTTTATATAAAGGACCAAACAAAAATATACTTAAAATTTTATTATCATTATTTCTAAAGGCTACAAACTTTTGAACAGCTTGTATTTTTTTGTATTTGAATCTTTAGCAATAATAAATTGCAAAAATTTAATAACAATAATAATAATAATAAAATAAATGGTAATAGGTCCATTTTTAAATCAAGAGGAAAGTAGAACAATGGTCAAGCATGTATCAGAAAAAAGCAGTTCCACTCTGGCTAGGCTGAAGATCTAATGGAAAACAGGACAGCATGAAGGAAAATAGTAAATGGAAAATACTAACAATACAAGACTGATTACCATAATGGGTTATAAATTCACTGGATATAAAAGATTTGAATGATAAAAAAAATTAAATAAATAAATAATAGTACACCTGTAATACTGCATGGGAAATTGTGATGGGCCATTTCACATGCAATAGCTTAGCAGTTTTTAACAATGGTCCTAGAAAATATAACTTGCATACATTATGCAAAAACATTCTAAAGCATTATTTGCCACTGGAGTAAATATTATGTGCTTCCAGAATTTTATTTTATTTATTTATTCAATTGATTGCTAGTTACAACTGCCCCTTGTACAGCATGCATACAAGATAGAGGGGATAAACAAATTACAACTCAGAAAATAAATTTACAAAAAATCAATAGTTTAAAAATAAAAAAGGTCCTTTGTGCTGGGTGCCTCAAAGAGAAGTATACACAACATGTAAAGCTTACCAAACTTCACGCATGAGCTGCTTGATGGCAAAAAACTGAGAAGCAAAATGATTGTGTTGCTAGGCAATTAACCTCCAAAATAACAGCAGAGATTTTGAGAGAACTGCACAATGGGACCACCTTCAATGGTGGGCAGGCTTCCCAACTCAATTTTTACTTGTATCGCATGTAAGATACTATGGGTTATAGTTAATACTGTTGTGCCTCAGTTGTTTGTTGGAAGATAGTCGTTCTATAGGTCTTATTGGAGCATAATTTTTCAGTTTACTTTATACCAGTTCAGGATTTCCATTGTATTAAGCAAAACATTCTGTTAAAGCTTTTCAAGGAGATTAGGCTGGATCGGAATGGTTTGATTTAGAGACTGCTTGATTGCCTCAGACTTTGTGGGTGTGAAATGATGGCTGATAGGACTGGCACATCATATCTACCTGTCAGTAACCTGGCCAGGATATGAATATTTGTCCTGATAACAATAAACTTGGTGTCCTGATAACAATAAACTTCAAGGTGTCCATTCCATATTTGCACACAGAATACCTCTTGATACAGTGAAGGGAAATTGAAAGATCTGGTTTAACCACCTAAGGAGCCAATATTCAATGTTTAGGAAGGTTTTGACTTATGTTTCTAGAGCTGATGACCAAATGACCGTAGCATATAAGGCAACTGGTGTAATGCATCCAACAATGTATTCTTTCACCAGTTGAGAATTATAGACTCCAGTTAATTTCTGTCTTGAGCGCCAGTGGTGGCTAGGGTCTTATTCTTTGTGGTAGTGAAATTCTCCGTGAAGGATAACTTGTCGTCCTGGGTAATTCCCAGATATTTGTGATATTTGACTTTCTGTATGGGTTGACAATTTAAGAGTATGGTGATATCAAGCTTCTTATGCTTTCTGGAGGACAACTGACTATTTTGAGAGGATTTATTTCAAGACCAATCAAAGCTAGGAAGTTGGCCAGGTTAGTTAACTGTTTTGTGGCTTGTAGAGCAACATCGTGCTCACTAACACTATTGCTAGATGGAAAGAACATTTTCATGCCATCGGCGTAGGTAATGATGTTATTGCAGGTTGAGAGGAACGTATCAAGGGCTACAGCGAAAAGTGCCGCAGAGAGAACCCCTCTGTTTAGCATGTAATCAATGCTAAAACTTTCATGGTTAACAATAATGTGTCTCTCTCTGTTAGCAATTTTTGCAAAAGTGTGAATAAGTTTCCTGTAATGCAACAGTGAGATTCTAGGGAGTGGAGGAAGGGTTGAATTGCTATCCTGTCATAAGTGGCTTTAATGTCCAGGAAGAGGATATCCATTTGGCTTTTATTGTTCAGGGCAGTTTGGATCCTGCAACTTATCTCTAATAGGTTTGTTATAGTTGATCTGTCTTTGATGACTGAGTGAAGATAGGATGGACGGTGGCCAAAACATTAATTATTTAATTGTTTGATTATGCATTTCTCAAAGGTTTTTAATAAGTTGCATCCTATGGAAATAGGTCTGTAGTCCAGCAGGTAAGGACTACATATCTTAATGATGAAAAGGGGAAATTTATCTGGGCCTGTGGTGCATTTGTTTGGTAGGCTTCTGATGACTGTTGCAATTCCTTAGCTAGGGATGGATAGCTTCTCCAGGTTGTTGGGTTTACAGATTGCCTAGTGCTAGATGGTAAGTCACCACAATCTCTAAAGACGTGATCCGCCCATTCTTTGAAAGCCTCCCAAGTCATATGGAAACATTTTTTTGAGTTGTTGGTAATTCTCTTTTATTTTGCAAGTTTTTCGAAGATTATATTGTTATGGGCTTGTCTTCTAATCCTGTTGAACATTGCTCTTTTCATTTTGAAGAAGGTGTAGGATTGCGGGGCTTGTGTTTTTCGCCATTCTCAATAGGCTTTTTGCTTGTCATTGAAATATGGTTTTCTTTGGCTGGAGAACCAGGGCCTAGACCATTCGCAGATTTTTATCTTTCTTGCTGCTCCTAACCGGGCGATGGTTCATATGTGATCTGCGATGCAGTTTATTCTTGCAGCAAATCCCTCAACAGTTGTAGATATCACTATTTCTGAGCTATAAGAACTGGAGCATGCACAAACAAAACCAAAAATGAAATTTTTTTAAAATATATACAATTCAAATTCACATTAAAATGAATTTCTTGCAGATACTTGTCAAGATATTACAGAGCATCAAAATTAAAATACCAGTTGAACCTTTCTCTACAGAGAAATTAATTTATCTTTTAATTTGATATTTAATCTTTGTAAGTTCCATATGATGGCCCCATACATCAACCTGAATTTTCAGTAATTATAAATTACATAAAAGAGGTAAAATTAATACAGTAAACAGCAAAAAACAACCTCCCCCTCCTTTGAAGAGTAATGAAACAGCTGCTGAATTTATAATAACTGACATGTTAAGTAAATATCAAACTTAAAAATTGGCATAACTCTTGAAAAGCAAAATAGATACCAATTTAAATTAACATCTTTAAACACAGATAACACTTACTGGTGACGTGCTTCTCTTTTTAACCCTTCGTCTTGGAGGTACCTCTGGTGGCTGTTCATTCTCTAGTGAATTTTCCTTGTCGTCATCTTCACTAATACTATTCCTGTTATTATTGTCAAGTCGTGGACTATTTCTTGGTGTAAGAGTGCCATTTTGATGTGGGGGTGGTGAAGGTGTTGGATGAAGATCTGTCAAGTCTGTTTAAAGGAAGCCATTCATAAATATTTATAATAATTTTTCAGAGTATTAATCACTGGCAGTGATATACAGTACCAAGGATTAATACTGATTAAAATATGAATTATGTGAAGTATACTAACTTGCCTTGATTAGTTAAAATTTAACTGGGGAAAAGCTCTTAGTGGTAGGAATTGATGATAGATGAATGTACTAGGACAATACTCCAACCAAGAGTCAAAAAGAATTATTCATATAGCTTGTGGAAAATGGAACTTCCTTTCTTTAGTATTTTATATTTATATTAAAAAAAGGGAAGTTTCATTTTTAAAAAAATTTGTTTATGACAGGACTACAGGTAAAATTATGCTATAATTACTATTTGACTATAAAGACAATTCATTATGAATTTATACCAGGTGATTATACTGTTAATAAGATTATGTAACTAGAAATTGTTAGTGATTGAAAGATTTCTCCATGACAATACTCTTGCTCTTCATGCAACAATGGCTTAATAGCTTTCCAGCACACCATAATTTTCTCTTTTATTACCAGATGATCATACTGTTAATAAGGCTATGTAACTAGAAATCATTTTTTTCAATCATTTTAAGATTTCTCCATGAAAGATTATCCCTAAAATTAAACAGAAGTTATGGCAGCTATGACAAATGCAATTGTAGAAAGATTTTTACAAAAATTATTTTTAAATGGTATTTTTAAAAATTCTAATTATTTTTTTAAATAAAAACAGTCTTTGAATGTTGTTATTTTATTTTATATATATATATATATATATTACCTGGTATAAACAAAAGTATGTTTTAGATGTTTAGGCATTACTCAATAAAGAAAAGTCAGATCAAGAATCAAGAGACCCAATTTTCAGCATATGTTTTGCTGGCCCCTGGTATGGTTTCAGGACTAATACCGATCCCAAATAAAACAGAAAAAAAAAAAAAAAAAACTAAAGTACTTTTGTCATTGTGTTTTAAATTACTTTTATTATTTTATCTTCATTTATATTTATGCCCAATAATGTGGCAATTTTAAAGTGACACAATTGATCAAAGTGCACTTCAGGATAAGCAGCAATTTTTAATGGTTTTCCAATTGGTTGTTACTTTTCTAATTCTTTCTGTATGAAAACTTAGGCATGCAGATTTACATAGGGGAGTTATTTTAAAGGAAGTTTCTAAACACATCTCTCATTAGTATTTGTGTAACTGGAAGTTTGCAAGGCTATAACTTTCAGTAATACAAGAGATTTTTAATCTTACAAGTGTTTGTATACTTTTTATTTAATGACTACTTGATTTAGTAGAGCTGGCTGTGAGTTTTATTTTTATTAGTAAGGAGGAGAGGTTTTCCAGGTGCATGTGCATTCAGGGGAGCCTAGCTTGGTCATATTAGTATTTTTGTTAAGATGGTAACAATGGTTTTTGTGGAGCAGCTGACTACAATGGAGATACAAATAAACAACTGAAGTTTAACATTGACAAATATAATGTACTGCATAATGGTAGCAGTAACCCCAGAGTAACGTATCAACTGTGTGGTATTACACTCAGGGTAGTGGAGAATCAAAAAGAACTGGGGGTAATTGTGCAGTCAGATATGAAGTTTTCTGAGCAGTGCAGACAGTCTGCAAGAGTAGCTCATGGTGTCTTGTCAATGATATACAGGAATTTTTCTAGCAGGGATAAGGAGGTGATTATTGCTTTGTATGAGGCAATGGTCATCTTGAGTATTGTATACAGGTCTGGAGGCTTCATTTTAGGAAGGATGAAGAGCTACTGGAATAAGTACAGAGAAGGGCAAAAAGATTGGCGAGTAGAAAAATGGTTTCTGTTACAAGAAAGGCTTGAGTTCTGAAAGTTGCAGCATCTGGAGACTAGACACCTGTGAGGTGATCTAACTGAAGTGTATAAGGCCTTGAATGGCTTGAGCAAGCTCAATGTTGATGGGATTCTTCCTCTTGCCCAGATTAATTGTCTGAGACGACATAAATTCAAATTGAGGAAAGACAGTTGTAGAATAGATATGTGAAATTCTGTCTTTAGCCAGTGGGTGCTGATTGCTGGAAAAACTTCCAGCTGTTGTTGTGGAAGTAGAGAGCTTAAATAAATTCAAGGCAGGACTAGACAAACATTTGGAGTGAATGGATAGGCGAAATGGGAGGGGTTTTTTTTTTTTTTTTTTTTTTTGGCTGATGCTGTATAAGCTTGCTTTCTTGCATCATATGCCTCTACTAATGCTAATGCTAATAAAGTTCTGCTATACCTTTTTTTTTGGTTACTTTTGTTTTGAACTTCTGCAGTTATTTATGTGCAATATTTCAGGTTTTTAAATTTTTCAGTATGAATCCTAAGAATACCTCTGTTTGGTTACAATTTTCTGAAATTTCATGGTGCTCTAGATGATCCAGTTTAGATTGCTTGTATTTATTGAAGTATTCAATCCACAGTCATCATTTTCATAACACAGCACTCACAAAGAGTGGGAGTTATATTCATGTGAAAATATTTTCAATATGTAAGCCTTATTGCATCCAATAGCATTTGCAGACATCTATGAATGCAGCAAGTATTTATACTACCCTTATAAAAACAAAATGAGAGTCATTTTACAGTATAGTAAGTGCTCTCTGCATGTGTGCAATGTTTTCAGGCATTCTTATACATACTTTTTCTGGCCAATAATTTGTCACTTAATCTCTTCAACCTTTTTCACCAACCTGTTAACTGCTAATCTGTTTGGACATTCTCAGTTATTAATTCTTTCTTGAAACTTCTGCTGCAATTCAGTAAAGAGACTAATAAAGATCCATAATTTCTCTTACAATTTTACTGATGATACTGATACTTTCACCCAAATCACATGCTGCTCAGCAGTTATGCCATTTTGTTCACAACTGCTTATGGAATTTTCTGCTAGAGGATACTACATATCTGTAATAAACTCTTAATAACAGCTAACTTCAATTAATATCACCAAACATTTCAAAATAAACTAATTAATTATACAAGCATTATACAATGAGTTCAAAGCTTTATACTGACATCACAATGAATAATATTTAAAGAAGATTCCTCATAACTGAGTTTAGTAAACTCACACACAAGGAAAATAAAGGGTTCTGGAATGTCAACTGAAGTTATTCCTTAATGGAAGTACTCAAAAAAGGTATATCTTATTTAATTTCAGGATTAGGAAAATAAATTCAAGTTCTATATGCTTTGTGATATCAAATTAATTACTATGAGTTAAAAGATGAATGCTTAAATAAATATGGAAAACGCATTAAACTATAGTCAAATACAAATACAATCATTATCAGGTGACTAAAGTTTTCTTTATAGAGCAACTATTTTTAAGTTGTTCTAAATCTCTACATACGGAATTTTCCAAAAAAATTTAAGATAAAAAAATACCTGTTGAGAGATGGGGTGGCAGTTCATCAGATGAAATGGTCATGGTTTTACTATCACTTTCACCTCTATCATCATCATGTATACCTAAACGTCTATTCTGCCTTCGATAATTCTTTTCAACTGGAGAAGGCCTCTGAATACCAGACTGAAAATATAGAGATCACACTATGCATAAATATATATTTTAAAGGTTGTACACATTCATTAACCAAGACGGACAAGAACATAACAGTGTGAATTATATTTACATTTTTAACTGAGAGTCCAAAGGTCCACCTAGAATACAGGTCTTACAGAAGTTAAACTCTGCCTGGGTCAATATGTTTGGATCCATGAGTTTCAAGATCAATAAACTATTTCTACATTTTCTTTCATTTAATGTCTAGAAACTAGTGGTCCAAGAAGAAAATCTGTGTGACTGCTAACATTTGTTTTTTAATAAAAAAATATATACACACAAAATGCCTTATAAAAGGAATAAAATAACTTGATAACAGCTATCAATTAAAAATAAATAAATAATAATAAATAAATTAAATTAATTATTTTTGGACAAAGCTTCCATTTCCTGAATTCTTTAAATATGCATGACGACTATATAAAATGGAATAAGTAAACAAATGATTAAAATCATATTAAATTAATACACTTTAATTCCATGTTTTAAAAGCAAAAAATTTGTTTATCTAATAGTAACAAAAACTACATACAGAACACTCAATATATTAAACCAATTGCTTATTTAAATGATGTTTTTTTGAATTCACTTCAGCCAGACAAAGATGAAAGGAACACCTCCTCCTCCTCCATTCTGCATTTTTTCAGCTCATATTCTACTGCAAACCAATGAATATTCCAAACTTTGTCTTCGCATCACTATGCCCATAAATTTTTGTTCCAAATATTGGCACAAAAATTTCATGGGCATAATGTTGATTTAAGGCCACCAGACTTAAAAAACATGAACTGCAATTTATTTCCTACTATCACATAAATACAGTCTTTATTATAATGTTGTTGTTGTTATTATTTGGTTTTTAGAAGCATTAGCAACTAAGGCCATATTGCTCCGAGGTTATGTGGTGGTCATTCCCTGACCTTTCTGTATCCTCCGTGTTTGGTGGTCACGGGCTTGAACCCGGTATAATCAAGAAGCGTGTGCTACGCACTGCTGCTCCTGCCCACCTGGCTATGGAGGCACCCTTTATTATAAAATAACGAAAATTTAAAAATACAATGTGATAAGAATATTTTGAAATCAATTTTGTAATCAAGGGAAAAAAGTGCATTAAAAAAACGTCTCACCTAACCATAAAAAATATGTTGTTTAATGATATTACTATTCAAATAACCACTACCAAATACAAAATGTTTTTCAAATCATTAAGATTTCTGAATCTTAATGATTTACAGAAAACTATCCCAAAGGTTCACTAGACTGCTTTGAAGAGGGCAATCAAGCAAAGTTAGCAGGGGGATACAATCCCCAGTACCTTCACATTTCCTTATCTATTCTGTATTATCTGAAGGGGAGAAAAGTTTCTAAACAGTATCTGTTTACTGATACTCTTACTACGTGCTATGGCAATTCACAATTACATCAGGCATTATTAGATGTATTCCATTTGACAATTTTAATGATTTATGGAACAGTTTCAGTACATCAAAGTTATCTCACTATAAATAATGCAGGATCTATATTTTTCATTTTCATTATGTGCATTTTTGTTAGCTGTTTGCAACTAATGAAATGGCATCAGCACTGTTGGTTTAGTCCTTGCTTAGAAAACAAATGTTTTGCTATCCATTTATTTAAACTGCACTGACTATAAGATATTAACTAATAAAAGATGCATATTTCCACTTAGATTTTATTCATCCTACTGTATAAGTATTTACACCTGTAAATACTTATGTTTTCCATCATTATTGTTATCTATCATTTCTGAAATTAGCAAATAATTTAACCATTTAGTTTTTTTCAGTATACAGCATTATTCATTCAGTTTTTGAATGGATAATGCTGTATTTATGCACTTTGAAAATAAACTTTTGACAGCAATTTTATTTCTCTATTTTTACAGCAATCTCACACTTCCAAAAAGATTGGTTTACAGATAAACCAAATTTGGTACAACATATACAAAAAGGCAACAAGAAACCACTCAGCATGGGCGAGACATAATGCCATTGTGAGCATTCTGTCTCGTCTAGTAACACAACAGCAATGCAGCACAGTGGGCCAGTTAACGATCCAGTATAACACAGGAATAGCAAAACCAATAACCACATGGACTATGTGCTAGACATTAGTCTATATATAGGCTATGGCAGTTGACAGCTGTTGTGGGTACCAGTGCTCACTGCAAGACACAAGATAATGCATCTTGCATGGTTACATCAGCACCACCAACGCTGACATGTGGAAGTCTGTCACCTTGACTGATGAATACCATTTCCAGTTCTATCATGGTGATTGCTGTATCTGCATCTGGAGAAAGTAACATGAGGCCACAGCAATAGTGTTATGGTTTTGGCAGTTTTTGTGTCAAGTCCTGGGTCCTCTGATCACCATTAATCAATGGCTTGATGGGAACACCTACCTTTCTATTGTTTGTGATGCCAATGTATCCAGACAACTCCAGTCAAAGCAAAGTACCATAACAATAACACAAGGTGCAGCAGGTTACTAACTGGTTTCAAGAACATTAGCATTAGTAGAGACATGATGCAAGAGAGCAATGTTATAGCCAAAAAAAAAAAAAAAAAACATCCAACTTCACCCATCCATTTACTCCAAATGTCTAGTTCTGCTTTGAACTTATTTAAGTTGTCTACCTCCACTACAACAGATGGAAGTTTGTTCCAACTATTAACTACGTGCTGGCTAAAGGCAAATTTCCGCACAATTATTGTAGTAGTAGTAGTGGCATGTGATGCAAGAAAGCAAGTGTACGAGCTTATGCAGCATCAGCCAAAAAAAAAAAAAAAATCACACCATTCCCTCCAAATGCCTGTCTAGTTTCTCCTTAAATTTATTCAACCTATCAACTTCCACAACGACAGATGGAAGTTTGTTCCAGAAATTAACCACCCGCTGATTAAAGGCAAATTTCCACACATCTGTCCTTTCTTAATTTGAATTTATGCCACCTTAGGTTCGTAATCTAAACAAGCGGAAGGATCCCATCAGAATTCAGCATGCTCAACCCATTCACCATTAATCATTGGCTTGATGGGAACATCTACCTTTCTATTGTTTGTGAGGAAAGACAATTGTATAATTCTTTCCTCAATTTGAATTTATGTCCCCTCAGGTGAGTTATCTGAGCAAGAGGGAGAATCCCATCAGCATTGAGTTTACTCAAAACATTCAAGATCTTATACACCACAATTAGATCACCTCGCAGGTGCCTAGTCTCCAGAAGCTGCAATTTACAGAACTTAAACCTTTCTTAGTAACAGCAACCCTTTGTTCCACTCACCAATCTCATTTCCCATCTCTGTACTCATTCCAGAATACCTCTACATCCTTCCTAAAATGAGGCCTCCGGACCAAGGTGTGGCCTGACTTCTGCCTTATACATGGGGACAATCACCTTCTTATCCCTGCTAGCAAAATTCCTGTATATCATTGACAACACACCATGAGCTGATCTTGCAACCTGTCTGCACTGCTCAGAAAACTTCATATCTGACTGCACAATTACCTCCAGGTCCTTTTCATTCTCCACTACCCTGAGTGTAGTACCACCCAGTTGATATGGTACCCTGGGGTTACTGCTACCCATATGCAGTACATTCATTACATTTGTCAATGTTAACCTCAGTTAATGTACTACATATGGGTTACTGCTTCCAATATGCAGTACATTACATTTGTCAATGTTAACCTCAGTTGCCAGCTCTCACCCCATCTTCTCAACTTTTCTAGAAGCTATTGCAGTAGTGTACTATCATTACTGTCATTAACAATGCTGCAACTTTTGTATCGTCTGCAAACTTAAACATTAACCCTGATTAACCCTCATCAATATCACTGATAAATACAGAAAACAACAATGGGCTCAACACTGAACCCCGGGGGACTCCGCTAATAACATTAGTCCACGAAGAGCAGTGTCCATTGATTATCACTCTCTGTCTCACTCCCACTTAACAATCCTTTTATCCATTGTAGCAACTTGCCCTTAATGCCATACTGCTCCAATTTGTACAGCAGTCTTCCAGGTGTAAAAGTATCAAAAGCTTTCCTAAAATCTAAGCATATAATATCAAAATTATTTTTTGCATCCAGTTCCTTTGTGACCACATCACAGTATCCAATCAAATTTGTCAGACAAGATTTCCCCTTAACAAACTCATGCTGTGTCCAAACTGTGTATAACAGCAGTCTTGTATAGATGATCCTGCAATGCTTCTTTAACCAGTGACTCCATTACTCCATTATTTTCCTCAAAACAGAAGTTAAACTAACAAGTCTGTAATTATTTGTGCCATCCTTTGACCCCTTTGTGAACCTCCCTGATTCCAAGGATGCTCTCATTATCATGGCTATTTTGACCTATTTACAACTTCTCCCCTTCCCACACTTGGGGTAACTTCAACATGTTATAAAGAATTTGCTAACTTCTTTGGTTCACCGATACAACTTGGTTGATGTTTGCTCCCCCCAGCCTATTTTGCTGGCTCCTGCTTGGGACTGCCGTAAGTTGTCTGCCTTTGTCAATATCATCTTGTCTGCATTTTACTTTACTTTCATTTTTAAATTGCTCTTGCGTTGCTTGCTATTTTATTTTATTTCTTTTTATTTAATGCTATCTTAAATTTTTTTTTTTTTTTTTTTTTTAACTTTAGATTTGATCTGGTTTTCATTCCTTTCCTTACTGGTCTCTGTTGGGTTGGCTATGAAATATATGTCAGCCTACTTTTTTTACCTCTTGCTATGTATATTTCATATCAGAAACAGAGGCCTTGCTTCTTGCTATATTTCCATTGGTTTTGGCTGCTGACCCTTGACAAAGTTAAAATCATTGGATCTATAGTATTAAGTACTAATATGTATTTTAATTTACCTTTTATTTTACAGGTACCTATTTAGTTTTTACATTGTTAATACGTCTGATGTGGTCAGCATTCCTCCATTTATACTTTAATCTACTTATCTATAATATATATTATACACATTATGGTCGTAATGCATCATTGCTGTTGCGAGTGCGTTGGCCCATAAGTATTAGTTACAGTTTGTTATAATTTATTAACTTTCTTTCCATATTACTCATTATATAAAATATATATATATATATATTATTGCTAATACTAACAAGCTGAGCATAAGAGAAAAACAAAGGCACTATTAGGTCTAACAAGGCCAAGGGGTAAACAAATGGAGATGCAAATTTGTACATAACCCACTGATTGTTGTACTGATAAATCAACTGCAATAAAACAAATGCAATGAAACTGTAAACTCTTTTGGCCTTGGCCATCCAGACTACAAAAACAAATTTATTTTAAGTAACAATGCACCGAGACCTTCACAGTTAGTCTTAAGCAAGTATTAATCAGAAATGAAAAATTATAAAGAAACAGCAAAAAATAAAAAATAAAATAAAATAAAGTAAATAAAGAAATAAATAAAACAATAGTGCAAACTTTTCCTAAAACCATGTCTTAACTCAATTATCAAGAGATCCAAAACAAAGTGATAAACATTTCTTACCCTTGTTCCGGAATCTTGACTTGCACTTCCAATAGGCAATGTTGCTCTATTAAAAAAAAAATAAGAAAAAAAGAATATAGACAGATATCTCACAAATAAATTAAAAAGAAAAATTTAAAACAGAAATAGCCAACCAAAATAGTTACATTAGCTGAGAATGCAAAATATGCCATTAATATCAGAAATATGGAAGTGTTGTGCTTATGCAACATGATTTTTTTTATTATTGTTATTGCTCTTTGTTTTTGCACCTAATCAACTAAGGCTAATTAGGATTCAGTGTATTTTGCTTGTTCTTTTTTTTTTTTTTTTCTGTTATCATTAAATGAATTACAAATGTTTCTTGTATTCAGACAAATAAGATAAGGTAATTAAGATAAGGCATCTTTTTTTTTTTTTTTTATGAAAATCCCAAACACGAAAGGTATCAAAACCTATAGTACTTAGTACCATGCATGGGTTGAAGGAGAAGTATGGGGAGAGGGGGATGCTGGAAACTTTGCTCTAGAGACTAAACATGGGTTTCACCACTTCAGGCCTCCAATAAGCAAAGTGGTGGTATTTCACCGGTTGATGAAAGTCATCTACCACCTACCATCTGAGAATTCTCTGGCTTAACAACCTCTCCAGTTCTTGCAATTACAATTTTTTTTTTTTTTTTTTTTTTTTTTTTTTTTGATTTGGTAGTTGTTGGCGCATCGGCTTCTATGGCCATATTGCACCTCCCAAGGTTTTTTGCAGTACTTTGATCCAAGCCCGAGGCGGGAATCGAACCCGCGACCTTGGGTTGCCTTGCAATTACAAGCTTGATAGCTTTATATGCTTACAACTGTATAAGTAATCACTTTTGTATTATGAACTTGTTGTTTTATGAGTTATTGCTGTTTTGTTTTGTGAGTTATTGTTGGTGACTCTATTGTCAGGGAGACAGGAATATACTGTGCAAGAAGGATAGTTGGAACAGGACCAGGGTATGTCTGCCAGGTTCAAAAGTTGATGAAGTTGTAGAGCAGATTTCATCTTTCAAGGGCACAAAAAGGTGATATTGTTGTACATGTTGGAACTAATGACATTAAGAGTAAGAGATCTGCAGATTTACTCAACAAGTACAGGGCAATGTTGAAAAAAAGTCACAAGTTAGGGTCGAAGGTGAATGTCTGCAATTCTGCCCAGACATGATAGGATGGAGTATATGATGAGAGCCCTGTCGATCAATTTGGCCCTGGAGAGATTGTGCAAGGCTCAAGGGGTAGAATTTTTTTTCAGTCTGGTCTGTGCTTGTTGACAGGAGAGACTGCTTCTACAGAGATGGGGTACACTTAAATAGAAAGGATGCAAGAATATTTGCTGATGCTATCGAGGCAGTGTTAGGTGCATCGGAAAACTGATAGCTTGGGAGGATACACAGACTAAAAGGTTAACAGTAGCCGCTTGTAGAGGCAAAAGTGATCCTTGCACTGCTTCTATTAGAATGGGCAGCAGCATGGAAAGCAAGGGATGAATTTTTGGAAATAAAGAAGATAAGGACCAGTCTGCAAAAATTTCTCTTTTGCGGTACAAATAAGGTAACAAGGGCTGTTATGAACAATATACTTTCTATGTGGGATCAATTAGAGGCTAAAGCAATAAGAATGTATGTCGAAAATGGAGTTATGAATATTAGAGTGAGAAATTGTAGAAAGTTAGTCCAAGAACAAGAACATCAATTTGAAACATGCCTCTGTGTTAGAAAGAGGGAAGAAAAAGAAAAGGATAGGTAGACTGTAGTGGCCTTAATTAAGGCAAATAAAGAAGATATAGTTACAAGTGAACAAGTATAGGATGTGGTTAATAAAGAGATAAGACCATATATAAAGAATGTGAAAGCGAAAAGAATAAGAAAAATAAGGGACAGAGGATCATAAGTAGAAGTAAATTCGGAAAAGGATATAGAGGAATTGCAGAATAATGAGAGAGAGATTGAGGCAGACTGGTCTTAGAACAGAAATACCACGAAAGCCAGGTATGAAAATCATTGTATATGATGTATTAAAGGAGTTGCAAAAAGATGATTTCATAAAAGAAATATGGGAGAAGAATCTGAAAGAGCACGGATATAAATTAAAAGAGGTTAAAAGAGATATGGTAGTGAAATAAATTTCCTCTGGAAAAGAAGGAAGTAACTGGATATTTGAAGTGCCCAAAAGCTTGAGAAAGGTATTGGTACAAAAAGGACGAGTATATTGCCAGTGGACCTCGTTTCGGGTGAAAGACATTGTACTCATTCCTAAATGTTTCAAGTGTTTGTCATATGGGCATGTTGCCTATCAGTGCAAGGGGAAGAGCACATGTGGACACTGTGGAGGAGAAGGACATGTATATAAAATTGCAAAAAGAAAAGTGAAGATCCTATTTGCATAAATTGCAAGCAGAAGAATAAGAATTACTGCCATTCAATAAGAAGCTGTAGTGAGTATAAGAAGTTTTATGATCAATATAAAAATAGAATTGATTATGGACAGCTTAAGGTAATGGGCAGGAGCATATAGTGTTGCTCTACAATTAAGTCAAAAAATGGATGAAAAGAATTATGACGTCCTTCTGCTTCAGGAGCCATATGTGGTTGGGAACCTTGTAAAGGGTTATAAAGTAGATGATAAAGTTATACAGTCGAAAGGGAACAGCCAGGCTGCTATTATAGTAAGAAATAAGAATCTGGTGGTAACACAAGTAGATAAGTTAGGTTATACTCATGGTATATGTGTTGAAATTGTTAGTGAAATAGGAAGTTTGTATCTTGTAAGTACACATTGCCAGTTTCTGGACGAACTGCAACCCTACCTGAATTATATAGAAAAAGTAATGAATGTGTTGTGTGGAAAAAGAATTGTGATAGGCATTGTCTCTAATGCGAACTAAGTAACATGGGGGGAAGAGTATGGAGTCAAATGCTAAAGTACCATTTGGAGGAAGTTTTAATAGCTATGAGACTGAATATAGTAAATGAGTTAGGCCAGCCTTCTACCTTTCATAATACACAAGGGGAGTCAAATATTGATTTAACAATAGTATCTAATGCTTAATTGGGAAGAATTAGGAATTGGAGGGTTAAAGAAGATTGGTCTACAAATGATCATAGATGCATTTTCTATGAAATTCAAGATATTAAAATAAATAGAAGAGATGAATTTGAAGAGGGGTGTGCAGTGAGTTCTGTATGCTGGAAAAAAATTGAGGATATTGTAAATAGGAGGTTATGTGAAGAAAGGAATGAATTAGATTGCAGCTTGGCTGAAATAAATTGTGAGATTTTGAGTAAAATAATTTATGAGAGTTGCTGTGGGTCTATGTGGAAGAGAGTTAGGTTACGTAGGGCTGTACCTTGGTGGAATACAGTTCTGATGGATATGAGGAGGAGGGTGAACATGTCGAGGAGGAGTTACCAAAGAGAAAGGATGGGAATAGAGGAAGAGGCTTTGAAAAGACAATACTTGCAGTATAGAAGGGAGTATACTGTTAAAATACAATATGAAAAAAGAGAAACATGGAAGAGATATGTTAAGGAGGAAATGAACAAGGATGTATAAGGGTTGCCATACAAAATATTGTTTGCAAAACTGAAGGTGGAATAGGTATTCCATACTATGCAAGTAGGAGATCCGTATACTATTGATTGGGAATCATCTGTGAGGTATTTGCTCTCCTTGTTGTTTCCAAGGGACCACCCAAGTATTGAGAATAGGGAACAAAGAAGAATTAGGAGTTTGAATATTGGTTATGAAAGAGAACAGGAAGAGGAAAGAGAGTTTGAGCAGGAAGAATTGCGAAAAGCTTTGGAGAAGGTGAAACTAAAGAAAGCTCCGGGAAATGATGGTTTATTACCGTAGGTGATTAAGAAGTTTGGAGAGAAATGAGGAAATCAACTTCTGGTTATTACAGTGCATTAGCATTAGTAGAGGCATTTGATGCAAGAAAGCAAGCTTATGCAGCATCAGCAAAAAAAAAAAAAACCCACTTCCACTTCACCCCTCAGTGGATTCCGGTTATTTGGGCCACCGGTTAATCGAGGACAAACTTAAAAACCGGAACCCAATCGAGAAAATAGCCAGGGTTTACTTCGCTTAATTGGGACAAAATGCCATTTAATCGGGGCAGGAGACCGCAGCACTCGGATTTCTGGAGGTCGCAACCATAAAACAATAAAAACAATTAGCAGTCACCTGTTTATTGGGCTTTTCTGTTAGTGCAATCTATCATAAACGGATAGTTAACTTGATCTTATTGAATTTGCAATAATACCGACAGCTGGAATTCTGTCCTTGGTTATTATGATAAAATGTGTTTACACTTCCATGGAATCTTCAATCATATAAAAAAAATAATTTTCAGAATCTTCTCTTCATTCCTATTTTTAAAGCTTTGTAACTTGTTACATGATCGCAATAACCGACGCTTACTGCACATTGTATAGTCAACGGTACTTTACTATGGTGAGTTCATCGTAACGCGATTTGATTGGACACTGAACTAATTGTAAAGGGGGGGGGGGGGTACATTGTATTTTTAACTATTCACGTGAAACTTCGGATAATTGGGGCAGCCGCTTAATCGGGCCAAAATGCACTAGTCCCGACGTGTCCCAAATAACCGGAATCGACTGTATTTAATAAATGTTTAAAGGAAAAGACATTTCCAAAGAAGGAAGGAGGCCCATATAAAGATGTTGTTGAAAAAATCGAGATAAGGTTATATCATGTTATTTTTGGTTTTTAGGAGCATTGGCAACTAAGGCCATATTGCTCTGGGATATGTGGTGGTCATTCCCTGACCTTTCTGCATCCTCCGTATTTAGTAATCACGGGCTAGAACCTCGGTCTAATCAAGAAGCATGTGCTACGCACTGCTGTTCCTGCCCACCTGGCTATGGAGACGCCATCGAGATAAGGTAGTAATGGACCCAGGCTCATATCGTCCAGTGGCTTTATTGCCCGTAATGGCAAAGTTATTGGAGAGATTTCTAATGAATCGATTGGAGGAATACTATGGAAAAAGTAGAATGAGTAGATCTAGTCAGTATGGCTTTAGAAGGGGTAAATCTACTGAAAATGCCATTGATAAAATGGTGACATATGTTCAAGAGGCTCCAGAGAAGTATGTACTTGGTATATAGACTAAGGCGCATTTAGGGCTAGAGCCTCAAGCTGCGAACTTTATATACATAGTACTTGGTATATTTATTGACTATTTTTTTTTTTTGGTAGTTGTTGGCGCATCGGCTTCTGTGGGCATAATGCACCTCCCAAGGTTTTTGCAGTACTTTGATCCAAGCCCGAGGCGGGATACGAACCCGCAACCTTTGGGTTGCTAGGCAGGCATTTTACCCACCTGGCTAGCCCGATCGGCCTTTTATTGACTTTAAGGGGGCATTTGACAGAATGTGGTGGCAGAATTTTTTTTTTTTTAGCAAGGCTGAGAAAGATGAAACGTTCTGGGCAGTACTATGGTGTGTTAAAGTCTTATTTTAATCAGAGGAGCGTAACAGTAGTTACAAAAGATATGGTAAAATCTCATAAGAAGTAGATAGAGGAGCCCTGCAGGGGTCATTGGCCCATATAGCTGAAATGTGGTGATGGATGAGCTACTAGCTCGGGAGTGGGATGGATGTGAGCCAGTGGCTTATGCAGATGGCCTATAAATAATGGTGAGAGGCAATTCAAGAAGAGGAAAGAGGACAGGTTGAAGAAAGCTGTGGGACAATTAGAAAGATGGGTTATAATGCATAAGATGGAGATATCTACTGATAAGACTAAAATGGTGCTGCTAGAGGAAGGTTGAGTGAAAGAAGAAGAAGGCCCACTTTGAAGATATTAGGAACATCTGTGGCATATGCCCCTGTAGTCAAATACCCTAGATGGATGAGAAAATGTCCTTTTTTCCTCACGTGCAGAAGTTGAAAGAAAAAGTGCAGGTTATATACTCTAAAATAAGGAAGATTAGTAGAGTAGAATGGGAGTGAAAGAGAAATCCCTGGATCTCCTCTATAAGTGTATCTTTGTGCCTATTGTGACTTATGCATGTGGGCACAGGGTGACTAATAGTCACGTTAAAAGGAGTCTAATTTCTGCTCAGAGATTTGCCCTTTTGGCTATGACACGGTCGTGTAGAATGGTTTCAAATGATGCATTACAAGTGGTATCAGGAAAAGAACCAATTGATTTGGTTGTGATTAAATGCATAATGGAGTATGCAATCAAGAAAAATAAGAGGATATAAATATTGGGGATTAAATCTTGTATTGAGGAAAATAAGGCATAAGGGAAGCAGGTTATAAAGAGAGAGAGAAAACAATTGCAACAAGAAATAGATAGTCTTTGGCAAAAAAAAAAGTGGAACTGTTCTGACAAGGGCCATTTCATATATGCCTTCCTGCCTGGAGTGAAGGTAGTAAGAGAAATGGATAGATGTCTGGGCTTGGGTCTGATGGCTACAATGATAGTAACTGGGCATGGAATGAGAAAAGGTTGGTGGAGATGGGAATAGAAAATGATCCGAAGTGTGTATGTGGACACATTGATGATACGGATAATGTGTTGGAAAATTGTTTGTTTGTTATTTGGTTTTTAGGAGCATTAGCAACTAAGGCCATATTGCTCCGGGAAATGCGGTGGTCATTCCCTGAGCTTTCCGCATCCTCTGTATTTGGTGGTGACGGGCGTTAGAAAATTGTGCAAGGTACACAGAACAGAGAAAAATATTTTTCTCTAAGATAGGTTCTGACTCACACATACGCAGTGACTTACTTAAGAATAGGATTCGGTATGAAGCTTTTTTGGATTATGCTAAGAGAATTAATGAAATAAGGAATATAAGATTGAGAAATTAATGGATTGTATATAGGGTAAATATACAATCCATTAATTACAATCCAGTACATATGTAAATAGAGTTTTAAGAGTTTAATTTGCACTGATGCTATTTTTATTTACATTTTTTTTAGCATTAGAATTAGATGCAAGAAAGCAAGCAAGCTTATGCAGCATCAGCCCAAAAAAAAAAAAATAAATAAATAAAAAATAACCACTTCCACTTCACCCCTCTGTTCGTTCGAAATACCTGTCCCGCTGAGCCTTAAACTTATTTAGGCTATCAACTTCCACGACAAGGGATGGAAGTCTATTCCACCAACCAACCACCCACTGGCTAAAGGCAAATTTCCTCATGTCTATCCTATATCTGTCTTTTCTCAATTTGAATTTATGCCCTCTCAGGTGATTATTCTGAGCAAGAGGAAGAATCCCATCAGCATTGAGCATGCTCAAACCATTCAAGGCTTTATACACCTCTATCAGATCACCTCGCCGGTGCCTAGTCTCCAGACACTGTAATTTGCAAAACTTAAGCCTTTCTTCGTAAGAGCACCCCTTTGTTCCATTCACTAATCTTGTTGCCCTTCTCTGTACTCGTTCCAGCAGCTCTACATCCTTCTTGAAATGAAGCCTCCAGGCCTGTATATAGTACTCTAGGTGTGGCCTGACCATTGCCTTATACAAGGGAATAATCACCTCCTTATCCCTGCTAGAAAAATTCCTATATATCATCGACAATACACCATTAGCTACTCTTGCAGCCCATCTGCACTGCTCAGAAAACTTCATATCTGCCTGCACAACCACCCCCAGGTCCCTTTCATTCTCTATCACCGTCAGTGTAGTACCACAGAGTTGATACGTTGCTCTGGGGTTGCTGTTTCCCATATGTAGTACTTTATATTTGTCAATGTTAAACTTCATTTGCCACCTCTCAACCCATCTGCTCAACCTTTCCAGATCCTGTAGCAGTAGCATAGTGTCAGTAGTGTCCTTGACAACCCTGCCAACCTTCGTATCGTCTGCAAACTTGGACATTAAGCTTGATATACCATCATCAATATCATTTATAAATACAGAAAACAATAATGGACCCAATACTGAACCCTGAGGGACTGCACTAATAACATTAGTCCATGATGAGCAGTGTCCATTGATTACCACTCTCTGTCTTCTCCCCCTCAACCACTCCTTTATCCATAGCAGCAATTTGCCTCCAATGCCACACTGCTCCAATTTGTGCAGCAGTCTTCCATGTGCAACAGTATCAAAAGCCTTTCTAAGATCCAAGTATATAATATCAAAGTTATTCCCTGCATCCAGTTCTTTTGTGACTGCATCATAGTATCCAATCAAATTGGTCAGGCAAGACTTCCCCTTAACAAAACCATGCTGTGTCTGAGCTATAACTGAAGTCTTGTCTAGATGATCCTGCAGTGCTTCTTTAACCAGTGCCTCCATTAATTTTCCAGGAACAGAAGTTAAACTAACAGGGCTATAATTACTCGTGTCGCCCTTTGATCCTCCTTTGTGAATTGGGGTCACATTTGCACATCTCCAGTCCATGGGTACTTCCCCTGAGTCCAAGGAAGCTCTCATAATTATGGCTAAGGGTTTGCTTACTTCCTTTGCTGCCTCCTTTAATATAACTGGATAGATCCCATCCACCCCAGGTGCCTTTCTTGTATTTATCTTCAACAATTTCTCCTCCACTTTACTCTCAGATATTACAAGATTCTCTAGCTTTCTGCCAGAGTTGAATACACCTCTGGCATTCCCCTCGCTGAATAACTCCTCATGTGTGAATGTCGATGTAAAATATTCATTCAGTTTGTTAGCTACCTGAGCAGGATCATCAACAGTTGACCCATCGATATCAAGTGGACCAATCTGATTCATCCCCTTCCTTCTAGAGTTTACATAAGTAAAGAACTCTTTGCTGTTTTTCTTTGCATCCCTTGCCAAAGATTTCTCGTAATCTGCCTTTGCCTGCCTAACCTCCTTTGTAACTTGTTTACAGATCAACTTGTATCTATCATAGGCTTCTGTGTCACGTGTTAATTTGTATGTATCCCATGCATTTTTCTTCTCTGCCATATGTCTCATTTGTTCATCTGACATCCACTTAGGCCTAAACCTTGAACAATATTTCTTAGTTGGTATGTAAAGTCTAGTAGCTTCCAATATAAGTTCTTTGAATGCTTCCCATTTTGAATTTGCTGTTGGTAACATCATCAGTTGGTTCCACTGTATAGAATTTAAATACTGTCTCAGTCCATCGTAGTCGCCTTTACGAAAGCAATAACCCTTCCCTTTACCCCTAATGGTAGTTACCTCTTTGAGTAAATCCCACTTCAGCACACTGTGATCACTGCCACCTAGTGGTTCATTTACCTGCAGATTCTTAATGCATGAAGAATCACTACTGATAATCAAATCAAGAGTATTACTCCCTCTAGTTGCCTCCCGAACATGCTGATGTAGAAAACAATCATCCAATAAATCCACAAAAGCCTTGCTAGTGTGTGAGTGACCAGCCCCCAAATTCCAGTCAATATCTGGGAAATTAAAATCTCCCATTATAAGACTCTCTGATTTACTGGCCCACTCTATTTCCCCATACAGTTTCTTATTATACTCATCAGAGTCATTAGGCCTATAGCACACTCCTACTCTCAATTTTGATCTCCCAATGTTTATGTCACACCAAACTGACTTGACACTGCACTGTCCAGCAATGTCGACTGGCTTCACTTCCTTGGATTTTATGTATTTCTTAACTAATAGCATAACCCCTCCTCCCTTCCTACCCTGTCTATCCTTTCTGTAGACATTGTACTCCCCAAATTCCAGTTCTGCATTCCTTATATCTGTGTGACACCCCGTCTCTGAAATCGCCACAATATCTGCCTTTGATGTTTTGAGCAATACCTCAAATTCATCAAATTTATTTACTAAACTCCTAGCATTGGTGTACATGCAAGTATACATGCACTTGTTCTTTTTCTTGGCTACCCTAACACAACCTATGTGTTTATTTGTACCCCAATGATTCCCAGCAGTCTCTGAAATATCCTGCATCTTATTTTCCAGACTGCAGCTCATTCCAATAGAAGCAGTGCAAGAATCACTTTCACCTCTGCCAGTGACTACTGTTAATCTATTAGTCCTTGTATCCCCCCCAATCTAGCAGTTTTCTGACCCACCTAACACTGCCTCGATAGCATCAGCAAACATTCTTGCACCCTTTCTATTTAAGTGTATCCCATCCCTGTAGAAGCAGTCTCTCCTGTTAACAAGTACAGACCAGGCTGAAAAAAATTCTACCCCTTGAGCCTTGCACAATCCTTCCAGGGCCGAATTGATCGACAGGGCTCTCATCATATATACTCCCTCGTATCGTGTCTGGGCAGAATTGCAGACACTTTCAAATTCAACCCTAATTCACGGCTTTTTTTCAACAGTGACCTGTACTTGTTAAGTAATTCCGCCGGTCTCCTACTCTTAATATCATTAGTGCCAACGTGTACAACGATATCACCTTTTGTGCCCTTAAAAGATGATATCTGTTCTACAACATCATCAACCTTTGCCCCTGGCAGACATATCCTGGTCCTGTTCCACCTATCCTTTTTACAAAGCATGTTTCCCGTTTCCCTGACAATAGAGTCACCAACAACTACTAGTTCCTTTGGGACCAGTGCATTCTGTCTTGGGGGTTGCCGCTGTGTTGCGTGAAGTGCAAGCTCTGGCATTGGTGTGGGCAGCTGAGAGCTTGATGGGCCCCTCACTCTTAATCCTTCGAGGGCATCCACCCTGTCCTTCAAGCTCTCATACAGGCCCATAACAATGCTGAGCTATTTTAAGCTATTTTATCTTCATTTACATTTTTTTAGCTATTTTATTTTTATTTACATTTGAGTTATTTTTTTTATATTTTGAGCTATTTATATCGGTTATTTCTACACTGATGAGTTTTTATTTATATTAGCAATTGTTGAGTTGGAAGTTTTATGTGAGTTTACAGTTTGTAAAAAAAGTGGGGGAAGAGAGAGAGAGAGAGAAAAGGGGGTAGAGAAGGAAAAAAAAAGGGAAAAGAAAAGGGGAAAAAATTATGAAAGAATTATAAAATTAAAAAATGGGTGGGGGCACAGCAAAGAATCAATTAAGGATGAAATTATACATTAAAGATTTAAGTGCAGATGAGCTGTTGCTCAGGTAGCGCATTGTACAGTAGTGTAAGTTAGTAATGATGATGATGACTATTGGGAGTCATAGTGGAACAAGTAAATACATGGGCTGTGTTAGGGTAAATAAGAGTAGAAACAGGTGCATGTATACTTGCATGTACACCAATGCTAGGAGTATAGTTAATAAATTTGATGAGCTTAAAGTGTTAGTCAAGACATCAAAGGCAGATATTGTTGGGATATCAGAGACATGATGTCACACAGATATAAGCAATGCAGTATTGGAATTTGGGGAGTACAATGTGTACAGAAAGGATAGACAGGACAAGAAGGGAGGAGGGATTATGCTATTAGTTAAGAACCACATAAAATATCTAAGGAAGTGCATCCAACTGATGTTGGTGGACAATGCAATGTTGAGTCTGTTTGGTGTGACATAAGTACTGGGAAAGGAAAAATGAGAGTGTGTTATAGGCCTAATGAATGAGTATAATGAGCAACTGTGTAGAGAAATAGAGTGGCCAGTGAATGTCTTATAATGGGGCATATTAACTTACCAGATATTGACTGGAACTTGTGGATTGGTCACTCGCACACTAGCAAGACTTTTTTAGATGACTGTTTTCTACAGCAGCATGTTCGAGAGGCAACCAGAGGGAGTCATACTCTTGATCTGATTATCAGCAGTGATTATTCACGCATTAAGAATTAGCAGATAAAGGTACCTGCTGGGTGACAGTGATCACAAAATACTGATATGGGAATTACTTAAAGATGTAACTACCATCAAGGCTAAAGGGAAGGGCTTTTGCTTTCGTAAAGGTGACTACAGGGGTATCAGACAGTTTTTAAATTCTGTACAGTGGGTCAACTGATGATGTTACCAACACTGATTTCTAAATGGGAAGTATTCAGGGACTTAACCTTGGAGGCTACTAGGCTTTTCATTCCAACTAAGAAATACTGTTCAGGGTTCAGACCTAAATGGATGTCAGATGAATTAATGAGGCTCATGGCAGAGAAGAAAAATGTATGGGATGCATATAAATTATCAGGTGACACAGAAGCCGACGGCAGATATAAGCTTGTCTGTAATCAAGTCACAAAGGAGGTTAGGCAGGCAAAGGCAGATTATAATAAATCTTGGGCAAAAGATGCAAAGAGTTCTTTACTTATGTAAACTCCAGAAGGAAAGGGATGAATCAGATTGGACTGCTTAACATAGATGGGTTGACTACTGATGATCATGCCCAGGTAGCTGATAAACTGAATGTGTATTTTGCATCTAAATTCATACATGAGCAGTTATTCAATGAGGGGAATGACAGAAGTTTATCAAACTCTAACAGGGAGCTAAGTGATTTTGTAATAACTGAGAGCAAAGTGGAGGAGAAATTGTTGAAGTTAAATATAAGGAAGGCAGCTGAGGTAGATGGGATCTATCCAGTTATATTAAGGAGGCAGCAAAAGAGTGTAAGCAAACCCTTAGCATTAATTATGAGAGCTTCCTTGGACTCAGGGGATGTCCTCATTGGCTGTAGGTGTGCAAATGTATCACCAATTCACAAAGGTGGGTTCAAAAGGTGACACAAGTAACTATAGATTTGTTAGTTTAACTTGTGTTCCAGGTAAAATAATGGAGTCACTGGTTAAAGAAGTATTGCAGGATCATCTAAACAAGACTGCAGTAATAGTTAAGACAAAGCATTGTTTTGTTAAAGGGAGGTCTTATCTGACCAATTTGATTGGATACTATGATGTGGTCACAAAGGAACTGAATATCAAAAATAATTTTGATATCATATACTTGGATTTCAGGAAAGCTTTTGATATTGTTGCACATGGAAAACTGCTGTACAAATTGGAGAGGTATGGCATTAAGGGTAAGTTGCTACAATGGATAAAGGGATGGTTGAGTGGGAATGACAGAGAGTGGCAATCAATGGACACCGCTCTTCGTGGACAAATATTATTAGTGGAGTTCCCCAGGGTTCGGTGCTGGGCCCATTGTTGTTTTGTGTATCTTCATCAATATCATTGATGAATACTGGACTAATGTCCAAGTTTGCAGATGATACAAAGGTTGGCAGGGTTGTTAACGACCGTAAAGACAGTATGCTTCTGCAACAGGATCTAGAAAAGTTGAGCAGATGGGCTGAGAGGTGGCAACCGAAGTTTAACATTGACAAATGCAAAGTACTGCATATGGGTAGCAATAACTGAAGAGAAATGTACCAACTGTGTGGTACTACACTCAGGGAAGTGGAAAGTGAAAAAAGACCTGGGGATAATTGTGCAGTCAAATATGAAGTTTGCTAGGCAATGCAGGTGGGCTGCTAGGGCAGGTCATGGAGTCTTGTCAATGATATATAGGAATTTTTCTGGCAGGGACAGGGAGGTGATTATCCCATTGTACAAGGCAATGGTCAGGCCACACCTCGAGGTCTGGAGACCTCATTTTAGGAAGGATATAGAGTTGCTAGAACGAGCACAAAGGGACAAGATTGGTAAGGGGAACAAAGAGGTGCTCTTACCAAGAAAGGCTTAAGTTCTGCAAATTGCAGCGCCTGGAAAGTAGGCACCTGCGAGGTGATCTGATTGAGGTGTATAAGGCCTTGAATTGGTTGAGCAAGCTGAATGCTGATGGGATTCATCCTCTTGCTCATATTAAGAACCTGAGGGGACATAGATTCAAATTGAGGAAAGACAGTTGTAGAATAGATTTGCGGAAATTTGCTTTTAGCCAGGTGGTTGATTGGTGGAACAGGCTTCCATCTCTTGTCGTGGAATTTGATGGCCTAAATAAATTTAAGGTTGAGCTGGACAGGCATTTGGAACAAATGGAGCGTTGAAAGTGGGGATTTTTTTTTTTTTTTTTTTTTTTTGGCTGATGCTGCATAAGCTTGTTTTCTTGCATCGTATGCCTCTACTAATGCTAATGCTAACTGACAAAATTCCCTGCACTATTATCATCTCTCTCTTATGAGAAAGAGAGAATCTTATACTCACATTTGCAATGCCAAGGATAACAATTTCATTTGTATACTAAATGAAATATTTAATTATTTTAAACTACCTTTCTTTCCTAAACCCTCAATCAAAAATTTTTTAACTTATGCACTGACCAAAGGTCAATTAAACTGTTTGTTGAAAAATGAAATAAAAATTGCCTGACATATATATTGTAAGTTAAGGGGGGGAGATACATTTTTGTATTTTAAGAAACCCTTGCAGTCATATTTCAATTTGCATGTAATTACGTTTTTTTATATACTGCATTTTATATATTATAATATAAATGCACAAGGCATAATACAATATGAGCTTAAATTATACAATAAATATCGGCATAAATACACCACAGATAGCTCATAAAAGAAAAATAACAATAGTAATGTAAAGGCATCGATTTAATTATAACTCATATTGTGACTACCTTCACAATGAGTTACCGTGTATTGCACTACCTTGAATAAGTAATGCTTCACTAATAGAGAAGACTATTGTTACTTATTCTCAGTGGGCACCACCACCACCCAAACAGCACCATTTCAAGGCTTGTTGGCAAAACAAAATAATACTATTTTTTTTACACCTTTTGGCATTTCTCATATTGTGGAATTAACTACACATCTAGGGTGGCATGATCGCAACATCAGGGCACCTCCCTGCCCACCGACAATTGGCTAACAACCTTGAAACAGTGCCATCTGGGTGGTGGTACCCACTTATCAATAGTCTTCTCTATTAGTGAAGCATTACTTATTTGAGGTAATGCGTGGTAACTAGTTGTGAAGGCAGTCACAATATGAGATAAAATTAAATCGATGCCTTTACACTACTATTGTAGTTTTTCTTTTATGAGCTATCTATGGTGTATTTACACCAATATTTTATATAGTATACTGCATTTTTTGAAAGTCGTTACCACTAAATTATTAATGGACTGTGCCAATGTTTAATAATAAAGGGTAAACTACCAACTAGTTCTTTTCATGTGGCATGCATGAAAGGTGTTTTGTTAGTTTTGGACTTGTGTAGTAAACATAAAATTGACAACTCTTGGGGAGGGAACCTGGAAATGATCCCACCCAGATGCCAGTTCTCAGGAGTGACAAAATAAATAGCATTTTGCTATTTTATAGCAAAATGCTAATTTTGCAATGCAGCTGTACTTTGTATTTCTGTAGTTAGTCACTTGTTTAGACAATGCATTGTTAGATTCTTCTGTGTATCTGTTTACGGAATCATGTATGTTATGATTTAGTCAATAAAGAAACATTATTATTATATTACTGGTGACCATTCTTAAATAATGTTGAAATGATGACTCCTGAGAATTTTTCAATATTTGCATTTCCTATATACAAAGCCAAATTCCTGCATTATCTAGCCAGCATAAGATAAACTTACACCCATGAACTATAAAATTAAATTGTCATGCATTTTTCTGGAATCTGGATTAATACAGATTTAATCAAACCATGCATATGATTAGCATTGCAGGGCATTTTTTTTTAAAAATGCTATTATAGTAATTATTTGTATTTATAAAATAAATATACCATGGGTTCCCAATGCATGAATTTCTCTCTATACTTCTGCAATTCAGGTATAGAGAGAGATTGAGGTGTATAAGGCTTTGAATGGATTGAGCAAGCTCAATGCTGATGGGATTCTTGCTCAGATTACTCACCTGAGGGGGCATAAATTTGCCTTTAGCCAGCGGGTGGTTGATAGTTGTAACAAACTTCCATCTGTTGTAGTGAAGGTCTGCAACTTAAATAAGTTCAAGGCAGAACTAGACAAACGTTTGGAGTGAATGGATGGGCAAAATGGGAAGGGTGTTTTTTTTTTTTTTTTTGGCTGATGCTATATAAGCTTGCTTTCTTGCATCATATTGCCCTAATAATGCTAATGCTAATTGTTTTCATATGGCAACCAAGTGTCAGACTTTTTGTATTCTGTACAAATCTTTTCATTATCAAACATTGATTAAACAAATGTGTCATTTTATATTTAAGTAAAATTAGAACTAATACATGCAAAAACAATTTTGACAGGGGAAAAAAAAATAAATAAAATATATATATATAATATCAGATTACTTCTTGCAAGTTATTTTATCTTCTGTCCTTCTTTTACAAAATGTAAAATTAAGTTATGTACACAGACAAATTTCTCTTATAGGCTAGTAAGAGGTTTCCAAACTTTCTCGGTTTACAGTGCCCCTAGGCCAAAATAAATACCCAACAGTTCCATTTATTAAGTAGTTAGGTCCAAACAACTTAATAAGTAATGTTGAACTTGCGAACTACCTTGAGCTAGTAGTTCACGAGGTGTCCGACATGTGTTGAGTATCACTGTGTTTCCTTCGAAAATAAAATATTCCTGGCGCACAGCGCTCTACACATAAATCATGCATTTCCTGTGAATAATCTTTTTTTTTTTTTTTTTTTTTGATTAACCAGCATTTACATGAATTCCCTTTCTTGGATAATCAAGGTTCTACAGTAGTTTAAACTCCATTTTGTTAGCTCCACTTCTTCACCACTGTCAAAATATGCTCACTGGTTCAAAATTCTTTACTTTTTCTGATTTTTTTTTTTTTTTTTATTTCAGAAAAACTTTTAATGGCAAATTCATTATGATGCTCTTGAAATCCGATTCCACTTAATAATACAAAATTAAATTAGTAAAGGATCTGGATTTTACTTTAATATAGGCATTAAAACAATTGGATAACAGATGCTTCTCTGCATTCTATTTTTATGTCTTTCAGTCTTGGGCCAATGGTGACCAGTACTAGAGGTTATTTATACCAGGGCGGTAAATTTCATTACATGTTCAACCAGAAGTTTTTCTTCCACATACTGCTTGGTTGCTATTTGAAACCACTTGCTGTCTGATAAGTAAGTAAGATCTGAAACAATTATCATAGTAGTGCTTTTTCAACTATAATGAATTTCCTTTTTTGTTGACTGTGATGTTATTCAATTAAAAACTGATATTAGTAAATAAGGTTTAAAATAAGACACTTTTTCCACATGAAGTATTTTTAATTAGTTTATTGATGTACAAAAAAAAATTGGTACAATTAGATCCCAAACAATCCTAATATAAATAAAATTCAATACTGAAATCTGAAACACAGCCAATTTATTTAGCTGCTTGGATTCTTTGAAGGTCTAGTTGTACCAATTGTCCTTTGCATACCAACAAACTAATTAAAATACTTCACATGGAGAAGTGTCTTATTTTAAATCTTTCTTACATGGTATTACTCCACGTAATGTCCTTCTTAAGTTTAATTAAGGTATCAGTAAGTGCTATAAGAGTAAGTTATATAAGGTCATATCATGTTTAGAAAAGATGGACAAGTTGCTGTCAATGTGGATCAAGGATCAGAAACAGAACAGTGTATGTGCTTCTAAGTCAGTTTTACAAAAAACTAGAAGTTTATATAAAGTGGTAGAGTAAAAATGAATCAGATTTTCAACTATTCAGCACAAGTGAGTGCTGGTTGTTTTGATGAATTGATTTCAAAAGCAGAATAACTTACAGGACATTAAAAAAATTGGAGAATCTGCAGTGCAGATGCTGAAGAAGCAGATAATTTTTCAAAAATTTTGGAAAAAAATAATTAAAGGTAGCAAGAAGAATATGCCCAGTAAAACTTACATGTCTTGGAAAGAAAACACTTTTGAAAACAGCAAAAATCACTGCGCTTTTATGCTCAGAAGCAATACAAAAGGCGATTTTAAATTAAAATCTTTATAGTTTATCATTCTAAAACTTCCTCGAGTCTCATGGAAGAAACAAAGGAATATTGTAAACATGACTTTAAAATTCTGTTAGTCATTATTTTATTATTATTATTATTATTATTTGGTTTTTAGGAGCATTAGCAACTAAGGCCATATTGCTCTGGGGATATGTGGTGGTCATTCCCTGATCTTTCTGCATCCTCTGTATTTGGTGGTCACAGGCTCGAACCCCGGTCTAATCAAGAAGTGTGTGCTACGCACTGCCACCTGGCAGTGCGTAGGCACCGCACCAGGCCACTGAGGCACCCTGTTAGTCCTTGATAATGTTATAAATCTTTCACAAAATAGTAAAGTTGTGTTCTTATATTCCAACACAATTTCCATTATTCACCCTATGGACCAAGGAATTATACAACTTTTAAAGCCCATTATATATATATATATACGGTTCATTTTCAAAATTAATTAAAGAAACAAACCTAGACAAGAACACATTAATAATGAAATTATTGTGTAATTTTTGCACATCAAAGATGCAAGTGACATTATTAGTGAGGCCTAGGCTCAGGTATCATTGAAATGCCTAAATGTCATCAGGAAAAAAAAAAAAAAAAAAAAAAAAAATATGGCCACTGCAATGGAGGATAATATTTCCATTTTGAGAAATGAAAATGTCACTTTTTCAAAATAAGTTGGCCTTAAAGACCTCAGAAAATTATGCAAATTCTAAAACTTAACAGATCAGACATCCTAGATGCGGACTTACAAAACAGCACTGCAAGAATTTTTTCTTAATTATTCTCTTATATAGAGAAGCCTTACAATTTTCAAACATGACCTTATCAATTAATGCAGCTCAAGTGTCAAGAAATGTAAACAGCATTTTTACATCGCTGACCGGACTAGCCGGGTGGGTAAAGTGCCTTCCTGGCAACCCAAAGGTCACGGGTTCAAACCCCGCCTCGGGCTTGGATCAAAGTACTGCAAAAACCTTGAGAGGTGCATTATGGCCACAGAAGCCGATGTGCCAACAACTACCAAAAAAAAAAAAAAAAAAATTTCTACATCAAATTTATATATATATATATATATTTAAACAATCAATCAAGACAGCAATCTCTCAATATTTAAAAAACAAAAACTTCAAAATTAGAGTTTTACCCTTTCATGTTAATTTTAAATGCATTTGCTTGAAAAGTTCACTGTATACATGTACAGGCATACATATACAGTTACCATACTTTCATGCTGATTATATGCTGTTAAGCGAATTAAAATACATGCAGCATGGTACAGTATACTGTACAGTAGTTATAATTCATCTCTCTTATTATTTTGCATGCATCTGTCACCTTTTACAAGGTTTTCTATGGAATTTTGGTATTTGCATTACACAAACACTTTTTTGGACCAACCTCTCATGTTAATTGGATTAGCCATATTCTTTTCTTGGGCATGCAGTCCTTTAAATCATAAACTAACTTATTAATGTTAACTGCTTAATCTATAACCAAACAATCAAGAGATGAATGAGCATGTGCAACCTTTAAATTTAACTGTGTTTTTCACTGAAATAAATGGAAAAATATACCAAACGATATATGCATACCTGCCAACTTTTGAGAAATCTGAATCTGTAACACTTTTTTGAATAAAAAAATACAGATCTGATTTTCAACTGCAACATGCTATAAAACTACAGAATAGTATTCTGGAACCTTTCTTTCAAATTATTATTAATAATAATAATTATGTTATCACATAATTTACCTGCAATGCTACAGATAAATTACAATTAAATTATTACAAAATGCAATATGCCATCTTTTAAAGTTATTTGTTCATTTTCTGTTCTAAAATTTACTTTTTAATTCATTTTGCAGTGACTAAAGCCGCACTGACAAAATATGGATCCTGACTTCATTATTTGGTAGGTCGG
Source organism: Mastigoproctus giganteus (assembly GCF_048544385.1). Lineage (NCBI taxonomy): Eukaryota > Metazoa > Arthropoda > Arachnida > Uropygi > Thelyphonidae > Mastigoproctus > Mastigoproctus giganteus. The sequence goes on along the minus strand of NC_143580.1, from coordinate 212,890,204 downwards.
TATCAACATATATTTCAGTGCAACATACACTAAAACATATATTTTAAAAAAGGTAATACAAACATGATTTATATTTGTAAATAAAATAAGTCTTTTAATAAACTTTAAACCTTTAGAAACAAAAGGGAAATAATTTATGGGTAATTAAATTCCATAATGAATAGTTCTGTGCATTTTTGAATAATGAACAGAACTGTTCATTATTCAAAAATCAATCAGAGATACTGAAGGGGATACTTTGAATAATGAATAGAACTGTTCATTATTCAAAAATCAATCAGAGATACTGAAGGGGACTACTTACTATAAGATGAGAGCCAGCAAATTCTGAAACAGACTATCATAGTACAGTGGCAGCCAAAAAAACTGCATCACCTTAAAAATGTAACATTTGTAGTGAAACGTATAAGATACTGCTTGATTACAGTCATTCTGTTTGTCGCAAAGCAATGGTATTGCATCAGATAATGCTTCTATTGCATAAGACAGTAATTGCAAGGTACTGCAACAGCCATTTCTATAAATATGGTGTTGGAAGGGTATACACGCTTATTAGTATCCTGTTTTGTGGAGGTGTAAGCATTGCTCCATATGTTCAGTTGACACCAAGAAAAAAAAATTTTGCTGCTGCATTGTCCTAGGAAGAGCTTTCTATGCATGCTAGCACTGATAAAATAGGCTGCCACCAGTCAACAGTATCCCAGGTGCTGAAATTAAAACGTGAAACCGGTGATGTGAAGAGAAGACCTGGATCAGGCCATAAGAGAGTGGCTACGCCTTCCCAAGATCAATATTTGAAATGGCTATGCCTTCGTAATCACCATGCTAGTGCTCCTGATCTAAAACTAGACTTTGAGATGGCCTCTGGTGTAGAAACAAGTGCATGAACTATCCAAAGATGGTTTTCGGAATGTGGCCTGCATGATTATCAGCCCTTTTGTTGACCCAACAAATAAGGAAGAAGCGACTTGCTTGGGCTAAAACGCATGTTTCATGGACAAAAGAGCAATAGGACACTGTCATCTTTTCTGACGAATCAAAATTCAACCTGCATGGCTCGGATGTGAAGTGTTATGTCAGAAGATGAAAATCGGAGGCATACCATTCTGACTGTATAACGCCGACTGTAAAGTTCCCTGCCGGTCAGATGGTCTGGGGATTCACAACAAGCAAAGGGGTGGGGCAAATTAAGTTTATTAATGGAACAGTGAATGCAGAAACCTACACTGCTATCTTGGAGGAGCCCCTGAAACCTGTTATTAGGGATTACCATGCAGACATCCAAAATTGCGTTTTTCAACAGGACCCAGCACCTTGCCACACAGAAAAATTGGTAAGTTTTATACTATTTAGATTTAATGATGAGTTTGTCTTCTTGTCTCACAAGGCTTAACACATACACCAATGTTTACCCTCGTTTTTCTCCCTTAAGGTGCAGTCATACTTCAGAAATGCTGGCATTACAGTGTTGGACTGGCCTGGCAACAGTCCAGATTTGAACCATACTGAAAATTGCTGGTACATAATGTCTAAAATTGCTCAGAAGAAGCCAACAAGTAAGATTCAGCTGCAAGAGAACATTTTAAGGGTGTGGTACCATGAAATTGGGCAACCATATATCCAGAAGTTGAATAACTCTATGCCAGGTCATTGCAAGGCTGTAATTGCAGCTCGAGGAGGAACAACAAAATATTGAGGACTTATTTTGCTGATTTACAGTACATAATACTATTATGTTAACTTGTCATTTCAGTTTGTATATGTAAATGCAATAAAATGTATGTTTGGTTGTCATGATTGCCATTTGCATGATTTCTCATATTTTCATTAATTACGCATTTTACCCTTTGGGAAGTATTTATGGCAATTATGTATATTAGGTGGTCTTTTTATTGGATTTCATTCACAGAGATATATGAGGTGTGACAAAGTTTCAAGAATAATTCATTTAAAAATTTTATTATGAAAATTATACAGATATGAGGCCATCGCCTTTGAAATAGTCCCCCTTCAGACTGAACACACACACACATTCCAGTGTAGGATCCATTGATCATAACATTTCTGGTATCTGTTTTATTACCCGTGTTACATTACTCTGAATTTCAGAAACTGACTGAAAATGTGTTCCTTTCATGACTCCTTTTAGTCGAGGAAATAAAAAGAAGTCATAAGGAGACAAATCAGGTGAATTCGGAAGGTGCTGCAGTGTTGTGATCAATTTTGAAGTTAAAAACTCTTTCACTACACCGAATTTCTTTCTGCTCATGAGAGAGAGAGGTTTTTCAGTACCAGCTTTGAACACACTTTCCTCATCAACAAATTTTCAGTCAAAATTAATCTAACACTTTTCCGATTAACGTTTAGTTTTTCGGCAATCATTCTTGTGGTTAACGGTCTATCACTTCGAACAAGATCATGCACACGAACAATGTTTTCGTCGTGTCGAGTCGTGGAAGGACACCCTGAATGCTCAGCATCTTCAAAGGTTCGCGTCCTTCTCGAAACTGTTTTGCCCAATTGAAAACGCGTGGTTTCAACATGGTATCATAAATGGTCAACTTTTCATAAATATCCATTGATGATTCGCCACTTTTCACCAAAAATTTTATCACAACTCTTTGCTCTAAATTGCGTTCCATTTTTCATGCAACACGGAACTCAAACATGTCTTTACACGAACCAACTTGTACAATGACTGAAATGACTGATGACATTTACCCTTTGCATGCAGGTAGAGGGAGGGTGGGTGTTCAGGCTACACAGAGGGAGGACGTAACAGTTTACAGAGAGGCCACTTTTACGGAAACAAAATTATTCTAGAAACTTTATTGTCACACCTCGTATATATCCCTTCTAATAAATTCATTTCAAACATTTCTGCAACCCACAATGCAGTACAAAACACATTATTTGCAAAATTCACAAGTGATGCAGTTTTTTTTGTCTGCCACTGTAGGTTCTCATACTTAAAAAATAAGAGAATAGTCCTACAGTGGTGTTATTTGTATAAAACTAATGCTTTTAAATAAACAAGGGCAAACAATTTTAAAAAAATAATAATAACAGATACCACGCTCATTTACAAGCTTTACGACAAATTGCCTTAAAAAGTGTTACTTTTAAAGAAATAATATCACATCACTGATTCTATCATGAAGTCACAAAACCACAGCATTTATTTAAAGCGACCTGCTGGCCACCAAACATAAAAGGGGAAGGCAGCTCTGGATTTACTAAATTTATGGGCTTTGTAAATTTTGGCAAATATAGATAATGCCTTATAACAAAATGGGATTCTTAATTTAGAAGTAAAAATATTTTCTAACTTAAATACTATGAAAGAGATAATTATTGATATGCAATTCCTTTTCAAAACAAAATGATTCAGAATTTAATTTAACATTTAAAACTTTTAAAATGAATTAGCAATAAAACAATTACAAAAGCTCTTATCCAGAAAATATCATCATCATGTACTAGTGACATTTAAAAAAGTTTTAAAATTGGTCATGGGATAATCAGACATGCAAGACAACCAACTAAAATGATTTGCAATACATTGGATTCTATATGCTTACTGCTGACAGTACTTGAAATCCTCATCCAAATTTGCCAATCGCTCAGTGTGTCCCCTGAAAGCACACACAGGACAAGGAAGTGAGGGATTAAGGGGTGCCATAAAAAATTATGTTATATAGTATAGAAAAGGTATTCATGCACACAAGACTAACAAAGTAAGTAAGGTTAGTAGGCAAGAATATCAAAAAAATGGTAAAAATCTAAATTATACAAAATTAAAATGTTGGTTTGACATGCAAAAAAAAAAAAAACATTTTTTTAAATACAGAAAAAGTATCACTCTGTGTATAAACATATAAATATAGAATTGAAAATCAACACAAAAATACATTCATACTTAAACAAAATGCAAGTCCATATTGTAACAAAACTTTATGTATACATAATTTGCATGCAAGCAATAAAACCAATGGATAAAATACATAAAAAACATGATTTTATATTATGTACACGTACTAGAGGAAACAGAAACTGGAACACCGCGAAAGAGTGAATTGATCTTGACCAAAGTTTGTGATGATGTTAAGGATTATAGGAAGAAATTAAAATTTTAGAGAATCTGACTCGGTACTAAAAGTACCATAACATCATATGTGAATAAATTCTAGAGTTGAAATTACTGTTTATTTTTTTTAACTAAAAACCTATAAATTTTTCAAATGTTTTGATTAAAAATTATTACACTCCTAAAATAATGCCAAAAAAAAAAAAAAAAACCTGCTTTGCATGTCTAACTGACAGATTTGAAAGAGGATGAATAGTTGGCCTGCGAGAAGGCAGAATGCCATTCCAGGATATTGCTGAACAAATTGAATGAGACGTAATAGAGTCCAGCAGTGTTGAATACATTGGGAAGAGGAAGGCACACACTTTCAAAGACCAAACACTGGGCTTCTAGAAGCACCAACTAAAGGTATAACTGGTGTATTTGACAGATGCCTTTCATGAAAAGGTCAGTCACTTCTACCTGGATTGGAAGTGTTGTTTTGCTCCACATGACTCCTCAACAGAGGCAGCAGCTATTTGCTGGAAGTGGGGATATGAAGTCTCACTGAACTTTTTGCTCTCGTTCCTACTCGTCATTGCTAAAAATTTTAGTGGTACCATGCATGGGTACAGTGGAGGCTGGACATTCAGTAGCATTTTTTTGAGTTTTTTTTTTTTTTAGGAGCATTAGCAACTAAGGCCATATTGCTCTGGGAATATGCGGGGGTCATTTCCTGACCTTTCAGCATCCTCCGTATTTGGTGGTCACGGGCTCGAACCCCGGTCATTCAGTAGCATTTAGTGACGAGAGCAATTTTGGCTTCAATGTGAGTGATGGATGAGTGAACGTCAGAAGACATCCAGGAAGGGGAAGGAGGCAAGAGCAGATTGTATAAGAAAGAGGCACATCCTGATTTAATGGTTTGGGGAGGCCACTGGAAACATCTCTCATACTTGTGGAGGAAAGTACAACCTCCATTATGACGTTGACAATGTCATAATTTCAGCAAATATGGATAATGCGATATTTGAACAGGGTAATGCCCATCCACATACTGCCAATATTAACATTGGCTCTTCAAGACATGATGTCCTCCCATGGCCTGCAAGATCATCAAATCTATCCCCAATTGAATAGTTCTGGGAAATGCTCGGAGGGTACTTGATTTCAAATTCAATTGCTTTCAGTCTCCCTCTTAAATGAAAGCTTATGCAAAACAAGCCTGGAATGACAAATTGCTGGATAACATCCAACACCTCTTTAACCAAATGCATGTCAGAGTGAGCACCTGTATTCAAGCACATGGTGGTCATGACAATGCAAACGTTTTCATTGATATCCCAAATAAAACTTATAATCAATTGAAAATTTAATCATTTATTCATATAATCCTTCTTAACATTATCATGTTCTGATTTTGACCAAGTTTAGTCAAAATCAGATCATTCTTTCATGACGTTCCAGTTTTTGTTTCCTTTGGTGTATATATGCAGTGCACACATATACATACCAATCCAATGAATACAATATATGATATTATGAACAAAAAGGGAGTGAACTTCTCATTTAATGAGATGTACTGTTATTAAAGATGTACAGCCATTTATGAGCAATACTAACATCAGTTAGTTTAAGAATATCTTGAGCCTCACAGAAAAAGAACAGAACTTTTACACAAAACATAAGCAAAAGGTAGGATAAAACTGTTGATTAATCTCTCTTTCTCCCCTCCCTCTCTATTCCCTCTTGTTGGTTTTATGTCATATCATTCTAGTGTATTATTCTGTATGTGTTCACATATTGTGCAGGCTGAAAAATCAAAATAGCTCACTCAAGGAAAAAACATTATTCCCACCATTAACTGGCTTCAGCAAACTAGTGATATTACACAATTATTCTAGCTTTATATTGGTTGATGCCAATATAAATTCAGGCAACCAAATTTTTGCCTTTATAAAATATAATGCTGAATATATTTTTACAAAGTACACTGAAGTGCGTGTCAAGAATTCTTATCTATTCAAGGGTAAATAATAAATAAAATATATAAATAAGTATATTAAAAAAAAAAAAAAAAAAGTTCTAGAAACACATAGCAGAAAATTCTTTTTTTCCCCCTGGCTAAAAGCATACAAGATATTTCATGACAAATATTCAATGTTCCGCCCCTGAATTCAGATGCACGCTTCAGTCAGTTGCAACAGCAATCAGTGAATACATTCAGAAATTGTGTAGTAGTCTAAATGGTTTCACAAGCAGCTTCGACTCATTTATGGAGTTTGGTGAAATCGGTTTCATACACTAAACTTTTAAATGACACCACAGAAAGTAATCCAGCAAATTCATGTTCAGTGACCATGGCAGCTAAGCAACAGAGCCACCTCAAACTATCTACTCAAGATAGGCTTTTGTTTGGCTGAAATGTAGTTGTTCCACTGGGCATAACTCATATCTAAACTCTAGTCACAAGCAAACATCTAGAAACAACCGTGGTAAAATGCATGCTGAAAAGCAGTAATTTGTGAAGACTTGCAAAAAAGGGATCTTAGCCCAATTACACAAGAGTGAGTTGTGACTTTGGGGACAATCTACTGGCCTGAGTGCTTGTACTTTTTTTATGAATGAATGGGGCATAATTATTGAAGAAGAATTCACTAGGCAATAATGAGGTCAATGCCAACAGTAGTACAAATATGCTGGATGCTTATTCATGGATCATCCTATAGACTTTCAAGGGTTCGCTATTCAAATCCTTATTGCAATCCGATGGTCATCCATCATGCTGTACAAAGCAAACCTGATCACTTTTCCTCAAATACCTAGCCTCATATGTTTTCTACTCTGGTAATTTTCTGCCAGGGAAGTTGCTTTAAGTGCACTGCTCGCAGCCTGGATGTATATAATTTGTATATCCACACATTCAACATAGCTTTCAGCCATGATGAACAAGCAAGCACATAAAAAACAGGCTGTGTTTACTTGACAAGCTTTGAAGACACTATCACACAGGCTAAAACATAATAGTTTTATAACTACATATCATCACGTGACAATAGTGAGTTTTGCAAATCTGCATCTATATATTTTGTATCCAAGATCAGGGATGCCACTTCAAGCAACTGTTGCTGAATACCTTGCATGCAATTACTTTGAGGGGGGCGAGCATATTTTTTATAGCTTAGATTATAGGGAAACATCGCTGATTTTTCTCTGAACACGTTCAGTTCAGTTCAGTTCACTCTCTCTCTCTCTCTCTCTCTCTCTCTCTCTATATATATATATATATATATATATATATATATATATATATAAAAGCCACAAGGACACATTTCTCCAAACAGTTTTGGAGACACAAAGCTGAAAGAAAGATTTGATTTCAACAAAAATTGCTTAGAAAAGGATAGAGGGGAATATATGAGGGCTGTTCGATAAACAATGATCATAAATTTTCACGAACAACCGCTGCTTGCTTTTCCTAGCAAGCTTCAAAATTTAACACCAAACCAAACAGCATCACATATAAATTGCATAGTTGACTCATATGCATGGTGTGACACCTTGGGGGTCAGTCAAGTTTATGTCTATCCAGTTTTGCCTATGTAACAATGGACGTAGGAACAGTATACTGCTCTCAGATTTAGTTTCTGTCTCAAGAAAACATCAGCTGAAGAATATGAAACATTAAAAGAGGCTTATGGCAAGTCTATGCTTCCATATAGCACAGCTCAAAGGTGTTTTAGAATGATTATGGATGGACATGATTCAATCACAAAATTCAGCGGTCCTGTAGCTCCAACCACTGCTGTCACAACAACAACCATAAACACTACTTCTGTAATCACGAGAGATCATCACATAACAGTATGGCAACTGGAAGAGACGTAACAGCAGACACATTCCTTCATCATTTTTACCCAGTGAGTAAGCAACAAAGCTCTGTTTGGAGGTCTACGTCATCTCTCTTTAGTTTAATTTATTATGATCACATATAATATGATCACATTCATTGCAAATGACCCCAACTGTATACAGGTGGGTGGTCTCTCTTGCATTGCGTGATTGCATCACGACAATGCAAGAGACCTCACATTGCTCATACTGTCATTGAGTACTTAGCTAGCATTAATATCAAATGTGTTCTTCATTCGCCCTATAGCCCTGACCTTGCACCCTCAAATTTTTATTTTTATTGTTATTTCCAAAAGTAAAGGAGCTACAAGAAAAATGGTGGCTTTCACCATGTTTTCAAAAAATGGGGACTACTTTCAAAAGGTCCATCAAAATATGGATGATTAATAAAGGTATGTTGTGGAAAAAAAATTAAGATAATTTTTTATTGAACAGTCCTTGTAATTCCTGAACATTACACAGGTCAAGGGACTATGCAAAGAACAACTGACACAACATTTTAAAAAAACAAATTTATTATATAGAATATGTCTGATAGAAAAAAAAAAAAAAAAACTGACAGTTTTGTATTCAGACTGCACAACTAGAGTCTGAACTGAACATATACTTCTCAATGATATTTACAATCAAAAGCAAGCTGAAATCTCTGGAAATGTTAAGGAATTAGATTGCTGTAAAATAAGTGACATAATAATCTCAGAAAAGTCTGTTAGAAAAGCTACTGAGATTAAAGGAGAGCAAGGCTCAAGGGGAGGATGGCATATATGCTTTTAATAAAGTTGGAAAATTTACATATAACTGATATTAAAATAAATTAAACTAAACAAATTAACTAGCTAAACACTGTAACATCAATCTGGAGGCCTCCTGCTCTGTCTGGTTAATATTAAAATTAAGTTAGTAAGAATATCCACCGATGAACATTATATGCCTTTAGCATATTTGTAACATTTTAATAATTAATCTATTTAGTTCCATTTATTTTATTTAAATTATATGTAAAATTTCCACTTTTATTAAAACTATTTATGTAACTATGCAACCAAATGTTTCTTCATTATAATTATTATTGATGTTTAACATAAAAATTTCTGTTGCAAAGGATGGAGGGCTATATTATTTCAATTGCAGCAAAACCTATTATTATTTTTTATTATATTACATATTAATACACTTTTATGTTAAGGAGTTTATCATAGCCAATCTTTGCATTTTAAAGAACTTAAATGAAAAACTGTAGCATACAAAGTTGATTATCTGTTATGTTTTCTAGCTTTTTTTAAAAGAAACCTTACAGAGCAAATAAGTAAGAAACCCTTCTCAGTTAAAAATGAATAAAGAACAGAATAAATAAATTAAGGATAAAACCAAGCACCACTTCACGAAGTACCCTGATAAATTTTTTACAGCAACAACATCTGATGTATATATTATGGAAAATGCATAGCAATTGTACATATTTCAAACAAATAAATGTTAGAAATTTGTTGAATATAACTGGCTAGATAAGGGTGTGAAAATAATTCAGTGAAGTGTATGCAATATATGCACACTCGAGTAAAAAAAAGTTTAATCCAACATACTTCTCAAGTACAAGGAAAAAATATATATGAAAGTAAATTGTAAAATTAGGTAGGGTGCTTAGAATACAATATTCCAGAAAATTTCTAATTTTTACCAATAATGCAATACATTAAAAATAAGAAGTACAACAAATTAAGACAAATTTAGCTATAACATATATAAATTTACTATAGAGGAATCAGAAAATGATTTTTTCTTTTTGTAAACAAAACACTTCATTTTGTTTCAAATTATTTATTAATTTAGCATACTTTCATAAAGAAATATTATCTGCTATTATCAGAACATTTATGTTCTGCTAACAGGTAAGTGTGAATCAAGTGGATATAAAAAACAAGACATAAATATGCTCCCTTAACATCCAATTGCTGAATATTAGCACTTTGGTTAATATTCAGATAAGAACTGTTTATTTATAAACAATTTTTAACCAAATAAATATAAATCAATAAATAAAATTATAAAATATTTCTTTAAAATTTATTTTCAGATTATATCAGCAGAATAAATTATAAAGAATAAAAAACTTTTAGTTGAAATACTAGATCATTTTTAGGAGTGGATATGAACACCATGATAATTAAACTAAGGACTAAGATGGAGATCGCACCTAAAGAAAGACATTGTGCTTTTTGAAAGGGTCCAAAGATGGGTAACTCGCCTAGTGAGATCGACAAAAGGGCGTCTGTATGAGGAAAGACTTTGAAATGTGGGTTGCAGAGTTTCGAAACTAGGCACCTTAGAGGAGACTCTATAGAGGTGCCTCTTAGAGGAGACTTTATAGAGGTGTTTAAGGCTCTGAGAGGCATAAGTAAAATGAATAAGAATAAAATTTTAATGGTTAAAAATGATTCTAGAACTAGGGGCCATAATTTCAAGTTGGGGGGGGGGGAAGAAGATTTTTAGACTGGATTGCAGGGTTTTATTTTACCCAGCAAGTTATAAATTACTGGAATAAGTTACCTACGTGGGTGGTAAACGCTGACAGTTTCGGGAAATTCAAAGGTCAGCTGGATAATTCTAATTACCTACGGGAGGAGGGATATGCATAGGTTGTCCATTTCTTGTTCTCTTATTAATTATGATTATTTTAAAAATTTTCTTCTTATTATTATTATTTTATTTTATTATTATTGGATTTTTTTTTTTTTTGTGGCTGGTGCAGCATAAGCCATAGGCTTCCTTGCACTATGTGGCCATTGCTAATACTAATTTCTGGTTCAAAGACACACAAAATTCCTTCTAAATGGACAAAAAAAAAAATTTTGTTGCAAGTGTGTGTGTGTGTGTGTGCGTGCACACGTGCATGTGTTTATACAAAGATAGCAATTCAGAACTTTTCTATTATGCAGTGATAACACATCAATAATCAATTATATAGCAAAGCATCACATAAATATAGCTACAAACCACCTTCTTATTCTAATACTTTTTGAAATTTTGCTACCTACATAAGAAGCAAACAAACATCATCATCATCAGCCATTTTCAATCCACTGCAGGATGAAGGCCTCTCCAGCAACTTTCCAGTTCCTTCTGTTTTGAGCACTGGCCATCCATTTACACCCACAAACTCATGAATTTCATCTATCCATCTCTGCCTTTGTCTTCCAGGTTTTCTTCTAGCTCCTCTTGGGTACCATTCTGTTATTTTCTTAGTCCCATCTGTCATCATGTCTTCGAGCTATGTGTCCTGCCCAAGACCATTTCAGTTCTTTAGTTTTGATAAGAATGTCCCTTACTTGAGTTTGCTGCCTAATCCATGTGTTTCTCTTCTTATCTAACAGTCTGATTCCCAATATAATTTGTTCCATTCTTCGCTGTGTTGTTCTCAGCTTCTCTTCCATTCTTTTGGTGAGTGCCCAAGTTTCACTTCCATAAGTCGTGGTGGGGAGTATACATTGGTTCATTATTTTACGTTACAGACAAACTGGGATATTGCTCTTCAGTATATGACTATATTTCCTGAATGCTATCCATCCGAAATTTATTCTTCTCTTGACTTCCAGCCATTTATCATTATTACAGCTAATAACTTGTCCCAGATAAGTATATGACTCCACCTTTTCAATTACTGCTCCTTCAATCATTATTTCCCTTTCTGTGGCATACTTGTTCATCATTACTTTTATTTTAGCCATATTTATCTTTAGTCCAAAATCCTTACTAACTGTGCATAACTGATTAAGATTTTCCTCTAATTCTTTGGGATCATGGCTCATGACCACAATGTCATCTGCAAATCGTAAATGCTTTAGGTCCTCTCTGTTAACATTGACTCCTTTCTGCGACCAGTCTAATCTTCTAAAAGATTCCTCAAGGGTAGCAGTAAACAGCTTCGGAGATATTGTGTCTCCTTGTCGAACTCCTTTCTCGATTTTAAATTTCCTACTGTCTTTGTCTAGTCTAATAAAGGAGGTAGCACTGTCATATATATTCTTCAAAATCATAATATATGGGGTATCTATGCCTTGTCTTTCCAGTGCCCGAAACATTGCCTTATGCTATGGAGTCAAATGCCTTTTCATAATCCACAAATGCCAGGCATAATGGTGTTTTATATTCATTTGCTTTCTCCATTAGCTGTGATATTACGTGAAGGTGATCCGTAGTTGAGAATCCTGTCCTAAAGCCAGCTTGCTCTTTCGGTTGATTCTCATCAAGTATTCTTTCTAATCTGTTAGTAATGACCCTTGTGAACAACTTGTAGATGTGGGATAACAAGCTAATTGGTCTATAATTTCCAATTTCTGATTTAACTCCTTTGTTATGCAGCAAAACTATGATTGCATTATTCCACTGCTTAGGCATAACGCCTTTTCTAATGCACTTTGTGAAGAGCCTTGTCAGTTTTTGTGTTATGTCTCTTCCTCCCAATTTTAACAACTCTACAGTAACTTCATCTTCCCCCGGGGCTTTCTGATTCTTCATTTTCTTCAATGCATATTCTACCTCATCAGGAAGAATATCAGGTATGTCGTATGTGTTGCTACTTTGCAATCCATCTTCCCCACTGCTGGCATCATTCCCTCGCTCCTTGTATAATTCTCTATAGTAGTCTTCTGCTATTTGAATTATGCCTTCTCTGCTGTTAATAAGTACACCATCGCTATTCTTCAGTTTCAGTATCATTTGTCTTTCTGTATTACTGCTCATGGCTGCTGATTTAAATCCTTTGTTTTCCCTTAATGCTTGTTCTACTTTTCTTGTGTTATATCTTCTTATGTCCTCGCTGAGTCTCTTTCTAATGGCTTTGCATAACTCAGTATACTCAATTTTCTCCCTGTCAGTGTAAACAATCATATATTTATTAATTTTTTTAAACAAAAAATTAACCAGATACCAAAATCCATTTTCAGCATAGATGCAAATCTTCTCCTTTGACAAACAATTCAAACAATACAGAATACTCTTCAGTATCATGATGAATATGCTGAAGTAACTTAAATGTGTATATTAGTTGTTTCAAGTGTCACTATAAATAAAAATCTAATTGGTTTAGGCCAGCAAAGCAGAAAAACCAAATAGCAGGTTTCCCTCATCCCCAATATCCAATCAACCATAGAGAAAAACTTTCATAACTGAAAATTATGGCTTTGTTTTTTTTTTTTGTAATGGTAGTGTTCAATTGGGCTAGCATTACATTTTTATTCACACAACAAGTGGCACACCTTCCAGAAGTGTGTGTTCTCAAGGAATTCAGCAGTTAATGTAAATTAGCATTAGCATTCGTAGAGGGGCATATGTGATGCATGAAAGCAAGCTTATTCAGCATAAGCCAAAAAAAAAAAAATCTTCCCATTTCACACACCCATTCACTGCAAGAGTTTGTCCACTTCTACCTTGAATTTATTTAAGCTATCAGCTTCCACAATGACAGATGAAAGTTTGTTCCCGCAATCAACTACCCGCTGGCTAAAGGCAAATTTTCGCGCATCTATTTGACAATCATCTTTCCTCAATTTCAGATTATGCCTCCTCAGGTTTGTAATCTGAGCAAGAGGAAGAATCCCATCAGCACTGAGCCTGCTCAATCATTCAAGGCCTTATACAAATCCCATCACCTTGCAGGTGCCTAGTCTCCGGATACTGCAATTTGCAGAACTTGAGCCTTTCTTTGTAAGAGCATCCCCTTTGTTTCTCACCAGTCTTGTTGCCCTTCTCTGAAATTGTTCTAGAAACTCTATATCCTTCCTAAAACGAGGTTTCCAGACCTGTATGCAATACTTTATTATTATTAGCCATATGGTGCAAGGAAGCATGAGGCTATTGCTGCACCAGACAAAAAAAAAATAGAAAGAGAAGAATGATGATATACATTAAGGACCAGTACTCAAGGTGTGGCCTGACCATTGCTTTATACAAGAGATAATCACCTCCTTATAACTGCTAGAAAAATTCCTGTATATCATTGACAAGACCCCATGACTTTCTCTGGCAGCCTGTCTGCACTGCTCAGAAAACTTCTTATCTGACTGCACAATTACCCACAGGTCTCTCATTCTCCACTACCCTGAGTGTAATAGGGTAGTGGAGAATGAGGTTACTCTACCGATATGCAGTACTTTGGGTTTGTCTATGTTAAACTTCAGTTGCCACTTCTCAGCCCATCTGCCCAACTTTTATTGGTTCCTGTTGCAATAGCATACTGTCATTAATAACCATGCCAACCTTTGTATCATCTGCAAACTTGGACATTAAGCCTAATATACCTTCATCAATATCATTGATAAATATACAAAACAACAATGTGCCCAACACAGAACCCTGGGGAACACCACTAATAACATTAGTCCACGAAGAGCAGCACCCATTGATTACCACCCTCTGTCTTCTCCCACTCAATCATCCTTTTATCCATTGTAGCAACTTACCCTTAATGCCATACTGCTTCAATTTGTATAGTAGTCTTCCATGTGCAACAGTATCAAAAGCTTTCCTGAAATCCAAGTATATGATATCAAAATTATTTTTTCAATCTAGTTCCTTTGTGACCACGTCATAGTTTCCAATCAAATTGGTCAGACAATACACTTTCCCCTAACAAAACCCATGCTGTCTGAATTATTACTGCAGTCTTGTCTAGATGAACCTGCATTGCTTCTTTACCAAGTGACCCCATTATTTTCCCCCTAATACAAGTTAAGCTAAGAGGTCTATAATTCCTCGTATCACTCTTTGATCTGCCTTTGTGAATTGGGGACACAATTGCATATCTCCAGTCCATGGGGACCTCCCCAGAGGCCAAGGAAGCTTTCGTAATTATGGCTAAGAGTTAGCTTACTTTCTTTGCTGCTTCCTTTAATATAACTGGATAGATCCCATCCATCCCAGGTGCTTTTCTTATGTTTAACTTCAACAATTTTTCCTCCACTTTGCTCTTTTAACTTCTGGCTTTCCCCTTCTGAATAACTCCTCATGTGTGGATGTAGATGCAAAATACTACTCTACATTATCAACATACTCAAAATACTATACACTATAGAGTTACTTGTTGTTATTTGGCTTAACGACACAAGGGCTATAGAGTTACTTAACCCATCAACAACTGGGGATAAAAGATTAGTGCCCTCCCAAACAGTACAGATCGTAATCCTGAACAATGATGGAATGTGAATGATAAACAAAATGAGAATTTTTCTGTGCCTATATGTGCTAGTTGTGAAAGTTATTTATTCTGATAGTTGCGAGCCACCTCAACAGTTCACTGATGAAAGTGCAAAGAAGCCAGCAACATAAGTGTACATAAAGTTTGGTATGAACAGGCTCAAGAGAGGGGGTTTTGTGGAGCCTGGAATCTGCCAGTTCATTCTCTGCAGCCTTCTCAGTATTTGTATTATAAAGTGTGGTCTGGTGAATAAAATTTTTTTTAATTTAAATACATGAATCATCATTAAGAAATAAAAATTTGGAAGTCTTACAACAGGTAGGGGTGGGTGGGTGGGTGTGTGTGTGTGTCTCAGATTTATAACTAGTCTCCTCAGTAGCTTCTAAATTTATCCCTTTAGGTTTTAAAATAGTCTTGGCTTTTGCAACCTAATATTTAAAATTTTATTCCTTCAAATAGGAAAAAGAAAAGCGAAACCTACATGGTATATTTGACCAATAATCAAATAGTTTAGTTGAATTTATCACTCTTAAACCATGTAAAATTGGTAATGATGAAATTATAGCACATTACATGTTTAGGTAACTATTGCTGTTATCATAAAAACTAATTAACAAAGCGCCTGAATTAACTTATCAATGAAAGCCTACTATCCCCACAGGAAGAGTCTCTTGGCCCGTTGTGAGGTTGTCATGATGCTCTGCCAGCTATATTATGCAAAAGGATTAAAGAAATCCATTCCCCAAAGTCAAAAGCAGACTGCCAAATAAGAAATTAATTGTAGTAAAAGTAAGCTGGATAACAGTTTTTAGTATACTTTTTTTTGGAGATTATATGTAGCACTTTCAGATTCAAATGTACAGGAAAACTCTTTACTTTATTTTAGTGTTAGTCATATGGTGTAAAGGCTTTTAATTACTAACTCAATGACTAAAAGAAAGAAAACCCCAATAATCCAGTCTATTGGGATTTTCTTTCAACCAACTAACTTCATAACTTTGCTTCCAACTCATAACTGCATGTTATGAGTTAGTTACTGTATGTTTTGAGTTAGTTGGAAGCAAAAGTATAATGAAAGTGGGAGTAATCTACAGACAGGAAGATTGTGAATAATATGAAGAGTCTCTATGTGCAGATGGAATGGGCAAGCAAGCGTGAATGTCTTATTATAGGTGACTTCAATCTGCTTCAAAATGATTGGAATAAGTAAGAGGGAAACTCAACATGGGGAACAAAATTTTTAAATAAATCAGATGATTATTATTTGTACCAATGTTTTAAAGAAAACATTAACATCACACAACACCTGTAACAGTACCACAACATTAAAGGTAAAGGCATGGGTTTTAATTTCAGAAGTGGGACCTATGACAGTTTAAGGCACTATATGGCATCTATTAATTGATTTCAGAGGAAGGGCAAATACATTTGAATTATGGAATACCTTTAAAGCAAAAATTCCAGAAGCCACGAATACACATACATCACTAAGAAAATACTGCACAAGGATGATGCCAAAATGAATATGGAGCTGGCTGGTCTAATAGAGCAGAAAAAGGTAGAAAGATAAAGTTACAGAGTGATGGAAAGTACTGAAGCCTACAAGAGTTACAAGTTGATCTGTAACAGTACCACAAATAAGGTTAGGGAGGGAAAGGCTGAGTATGAGAAAGCAATGGCTACAAGAGCAGAAAAATGGGGATAAGTTATTTTTGATGTATGTGAATAAGAAGAGGGGGGGATAACAGATTATATAGGGGCCTTGTGTACTGGCTATGAGAAAGTCTTAGATAATCCAACCAATGAAATGAATAGGTACTTTGAATTGGTCTTTACTGAAGAAAGACCCTTCATGCTGAAGAGAGGCTGTGCAAGTGAGTTTGAACCATATGAAATTAGTGATTTCAAAATTACTGATGACTGTTAATTAGAAAAACTTTCAAGTACAAAGGAAAGCAGCAAAGCACCCAGAGTTGACAGCACGTACCCAGTAATTTTGTGGTAGAAGGCCAGAGAGTGTAATGAACCAGTGAGGTCAATTTATGAAGGCATCACTGGACTCAGGAGATATTCCTTCGAAATCCGTACTTGTCCAATCTATCAAATCTGACAACCTCCACCATGTCGAACAGCGAGCCGGAAAATGAGGAAGGAACATTGACTGCCCCCTAACAAGATCTCAGGGTGACTTTGCACAAAATGAATCTGTGGAAGATCAAGAAGAAACTAGGTCTGATCTTGTCTGCAAGAAATGCAATAGGGAAACCGCTGCCAAAGCGGACAGAGATCCCATGATGCCATTAGAGAATAGCAATTCCACAGATAAGACAACCATATCAAATACCAACCAAGCTTACCAATACAATGACTCTGAACACCTGCATGCAGGAAGAGTAACTGACGAAGTCTTTTCCCTTAGATCTGGCTTGGAAGCTCTCATGGCCAAGCTGACAAACCAGATTACACCTGCAACTCGCAGAGATGTAATAAAGATATGGAGCCGGATGGAACGTATCCTTCTTCACCTTCACGTCACCAACAAGCGGCTCAAAGCCAAAGTGGAAACCTATCAGGGAGAGTGGGGGAATGAAATGCTACACAGCACCCACTCTTATGCAGACGAGTTGAAGACTCCTTCAAAAAAGAATACTGAAGCACACAAACCCACCCAGATAAAGAAAATGCTACTAAAGGAGCAACATCTGGTTTTATTAAAACCAACAGAAGACATCCCCCATAGAATCGAGTGAAGCCGTCAAAACAGCTGTTGTACAAAAAAACTAGTAAGCGACTTAAAGAACACCTGTATGAAATCAATAAGAAAAACCGGGAATATAGGAGTAACAATTGAGACTGCAATGCGACATGAAGCCCAGACAATACCGGACAACCCAAAAATTTCCACCATGGGACTCACAGCTGAGAGCCCCAAAAAGAAAGGTCTAGCAATTCTTGTCTTCAACATCAATAAAAACCTCACACCGGAACAAGTGGCTGAAGAAATCTATTGTAGAAACCTCCACGGTGAAAGTGAATTTACCAGCATTGAAGATACGGTACGACTAAAGTACTAGACCAAAGGAAATTCTTCCCAGAACGTGTTTTTTTTTTTTTTTTTTTTTTATGAAACCCCCAAACATGAAAGGTATCAAAACCTATAGTACTTAGTACCATGCATGGGTTGAAGGAGAAGTATGGGGGGGGGGGGAGCCGGAAACTTTGCTCTAGAGACTAAACATGGGTTTCACCACTTCAAGCCTCCAATAAGCAAAGTGGTGGTATTTCACTGGTTGATGAACGTCATAAACTGGGTCATTGACCTCTCGGCACAAGCTTGGAAAGTAATTAAGCAGCAGGACAGGGTGCACCTTGAGTGGACCCCTGTCCATCAAATTGTTTGTTATTGTTTGTTATTTGGTTTTTAGGAGCATTAGCAACTAAGGCCATATTGTTCCGGGATATGCGGTGGTCATTCCCTGACCTTTCCGCATCCTCATTATTTGGTGGTCATAGGTTCAAAGAACACAAAGCTGTCCCAAAGTGCTTTTGTTATTTCAGGTTCGGCCATACTACACACACATGTACACAGGTCGATTCCACGTGCAGGCACTGTGCCCAGAGTATAGCTTTAACTTCTGTCCCAACACAGCTGAGAAACCAGTTAGCATTAGCATTAGCAGAGGCATATGATGCAAGAAAGCAAGCTTATTCAGCATCAGCCAAAAAAAAAAAAAAAAAACACACCACTTCCATTTCACCCCTCCGTTCGTTCGAAATACCTGTCCAGTTGAGCCTTAAATTTGTTTAGCCTATCAACTTTAACAACAAATGATGGAAGTTGGTTCCACCAACCAACCACCCGCTGGCCAAAGGCAAATTTCCGCACATCTATCCGACATCCGTCCTTCCTCAATTTGAATTTATGCCCTCTGAGGTGATTATTCTGAGCAAGAGGAAGAATCCCATTGGCATTGAGCATGCTCAAACCATTCAAAGCCTTATACACCTCTATCAGATCACCTCGCCGGTGCCTAGTCTCCAGACTCTGTAATTTGCAAAACTTAAGCCTTTCTTCGTAAGAGCAACCCTTTGTTCCATTCACTAATCTTGTTGCCCTTCTCTGTACCCGTTCCAGCAGCTCTACATCCTTCTTGAAATGAGGCTTCCAGACCTGTACACAGTACTCAAGATGTGGCCTAACCATTGCCTTATACAAGGGAATAATCACCTCCTTATCCCTGCTAGAAAAATTCCTGTATATCATTGACAGGACACCATGAGCTACTCTTGCAGCTCGTCTGCACTGCTCAGAGAACTTCATATCTGCCTGCACAATTACCCCCAGGTCCTTTTCATTCTCCACCACTGTCAGTGTAGTACCGCAGAGTTGATATGTTGCTCTGGGGTTACTGTTTCCCATATGTAGTACTTTACATTTGTCAATGTTAAACTTCATTTTCCACCTCTCAGCCCATCTGTTCAACCTTTCTAGATCCTGTTGCAGCAGCATAGCGTCAGTAGTGTCCTTAACAACCCTGCCAACCTTTGTATCATCTGCAAACTTGGACATTAAACCTGATATACCATCATCAATATCATTCATAAACACCGAAAACAACAGACCCAACACTGAACCCTGAGGAACTCCACTAATAACATTAGTCCACGTTGAGCAGTGTCCATTGATTACCACTCTCTGTCTTCTGCCACTCAACCGTCCCCTTATCCATAGCAGCAATTTGCCTCCAATGCCACACTGCTCCAATTTGTGCAGCAGTCTTCCATGTGCAACAGTATCAAAAGCCTTTCTAAGATCCAAATATATAATATCAAAGTTATTCCCTGCATCCTGTTCTTTTGTGACTACATCATAGTATCCAAACAAATTGGTCAGGCAAGACGTGCCCTTAACAAAACCATGCTGCGTCTGAGCTATAACTGAATTCTTGTCTAGATGATCCTGCAGTGCTTCTTTAAACAGTGCCTCCATTAATTTTCCTGGAACAGAAGTTAAACTAACAGGTCTATAATTACTTGTGTCAGCCTTTGATCCTCCTTTGTGAATTGGGGTTACATTTGCACATCTCCAGTCTATGGGTACCTTCCCTGAGTCCAAAGAAGCTCTCATAATTATGGCTAGGGGTTTGCTTACTTCCTTTGCTGCCTCCTTTAATATAACTGGATAGATCCCATCCACCCCAGGTGCCTTTTTTATGTTTATCCTCAACAATCTCTCCTCCACTTTCCTCTCAGTTATTACAAAATCATCTAGCTCACTGCCAATGTCTACTTTACCTACGTCATTCTCCTTCCTGAATAACTCCTCATGCGTGAATGTAGATGCAAAATACTCGTTTGGATTGTTAGCCACCTGAGCAGGATCCTCAACTGTTGAACCATCAATATCCAGTGGACCAATCTGATTCATCCCTTTCCTCACATCACAGTTGGCATTACAGTTTGTGCCAACTGTGAACTAGCAAAAATAGATTACAAGGATTCAATAAAGGATAACAAGTGCCCTGTTTATCTGAAAGCAAGAAGCACACAACAAAGAATCGACTATGGCCCCACGTAAGACACGTAAATTTATGCAGCTAAACACTCAGTGAGCCGTGCTGCCGTGAACCAAATAAGAATAAAGGCTGACGAAGACAATACAGGCATCCTGTTCATCCAAGAGCCCTATATAAATGCAAGAAAAGTCAGGGAATATATACAAAATTATAGTCAGAAGAGTACACCCCCCCCCCCCCCCCCCGGGTGGCTATCCTTGTTAGGAACCCACACATAACTGCCACCAAAATCCACACCCTCTGTATCCCACAGGTGGTGTGTGTGTCCAGTTTATAGGTATCGTCTCATTGTACTGTTGCCCAGGCGAGGACATAGCCCCTGCCATCAGATATCTGCATGGAGTCCAAGCTCTCCTCCCAAATGGGAAGATTATTCTCTATGCCATCAGCTGTTGTTCTGCAATGTGGCGCAGCAACTCAGAAGACCACCCGGGCAACCATAACAGTCGTCAACTCGAGGACTTCCTTGCTACATCCCTCTTGTAATCCTTAACAAGCCCAACAACCTGCCCACTTTCAGTAATGCTCCATGGGAGTCCACAATAGACATCTCAGCAGCCACAAGATCCATTGCCATTATGATCTCCGACTTACAAGTCCACAAAGTATGGACATCTTCAGACCACAGGGTGATTACTTTTAACCTTCGATGCTCAATAGAATGAGCACCTCCACCTAGAAACAATATAATCCATTATGCAATTAACAAAGCAGACCGGAACTTTAATTCAATGGTTCAAAGCTTCCCTTAAAATTCCTGGAAACACCAATCTCACCAACTTCAGCATCAGAGGAAAATAACCAATCATAACCAATGTCTGTGACTAAACAATCAAGAAGAAACACCCTTTCCCAAGTGCTGTCCCACGGTGGTGCAACCAACTGGAATGTCTCTACCATCAAGTTCATGCAGCACGGAAAGCATTCCAACATGCTCGCCCCATCTGGCCCCACGATTAAGTTGATGCCCTGCGCAATAACTACCATACGCTAAGAAATGACTACACTAGCTTAATTAGAGCCAAGAAGAAACAGTCGTGGGAGCACCTGGTCTCCACAACTGGAAACAGCCCCCCCCCGGAGTTGTGTATCACATTGTTGCGAACAAGCTCCCCAGAGGTGGTCATCTCCTCTACACTCACCACGCAGCTCTCACATGGGAAAAGTCAGTAAACATCTTGGACACCCTGTTCCCACTAAACGCAGATCCTCAATCTAGCCAGCAACAAGAAATCTGTGCTGAAAATGCATCCTACAACACCACTTCTATAGAAGAGCCTTTCAACTTAGATGAATTAAGCGATTGGCAAAACAAAAAACAGCCCAGGGTTAAACTTCATCAAAGCAGAAGTAATTAAGAAGTTCACAGAAACGCAATCAAATCTCCTCCTCAGCCTGTATAACCATTGCCTGGAAGTTGGACTTTTCCCAGATGACTGGAAAGAAGCCAATCTACCTCTCATTTTGAAGAACCCGAGTAAGCCACCAGAGCAGCCAAGGTCATAGTCCCATAGCACTCTTTCCCATTTTAAGTAAAATATTTGAAACGTCTTCTCCTATCCAGATTAGAAAAACACTACGACAGTGCAAATCCCCAGTCCCCAAACCAGTTTGGTTTCGGGCAGGCCTTTCAGCAGAAGATACCCTTCGACAGTTCATGAACGTCAAAAATTCAAACTGTCAAATATTTCTTAGTAATATTAGTGGATTTTGCTGGGGCCTTTGACTTGCTCTGGTGGCAAAGTATACTAGGAAGACTCAGAGAAGCTAGCATTCCAACAAATCTTTACAGCTATATACAGGACTATTTGCACAACAGGAGTGTTACAGTCAGAAATGCATACCGACAAGTCTCCAGAAATGTCTACAGAGGCTGCCCCCAGGGCTCTGTCCTTGGCCCATTCCTATGGAATGTGGTCATGGATGAGTTCCTGAACCGAGACCTGGGCCATGTTTCCACCCAAGCCTTCACAGATGACCTGATTCTGACAGTCACCAGAAACTCTAGAGCTTCCCTGGAAACAACAGCCAACTAAGCACTAACAAAGCTACAAGAATGGGCCATCCTCCATAAACTCCATATATCCCCTGAGAAAACCACTTCAATTCTACTCTGAGGAACCCTTCAAATAAGCAGGCTGCCAGAAATTAAAATTGCTGGTAGAACCATCAAACTGGCAACTGAGATGAAGGGGTATTTCTTGACCCCAAGCTCACATTTTACCCGCATCTAGACCACCTCCATCGCAAAGCCAGGAACTACACTACAATAGTAGTGAGGATCAGCAAGTCTGAGTGAAGCCTCAATTGCCGCTCACTGCAAATACTATACAAAGCTGTATTTATTCCAACTATAACCAACTGTGCAGGCGTCTGGTATCGTTCTGCACTCACTGTTCTTAATCAAAGGAAGTTCACCTCCATTCAGAGTAATATATCACTATCACCCGTGCCTGCTGCACAGTAAGCAACCCAGCACTCCAAGTCCTGGCGGGAGGTCTCCCTCTGGACCTGCAGGTAATTCGCAAAGGCATGCACTACCAGCTCGCAAAGGGGCTCCCTATCACCATCCTGGATTTCACTAATAACCCAGCAAACACCATCAAAGAAGAAAAAAAGGAAAAACTTTTTAGTCCACCTTCTTAATGCCTAGCAAAACAGATGGAATACCACCCCCCCCAAAAGGCTCCACCACTTAAAAAATTCTTACTTCAAAATAGCTCAGATTCACCCTAAAGCTCCAGAATGGTACAACCCAGGTTTATATATCACTTTCGTGATTACAGGCCATGGTTCCATAAATCACAAACGTGCTTCTATGAACATCGTAGATGACCCTCGCTGTCTTTGTGGTGTAAATGAAGACTGGGATCACCAATTCTGTTTGCCCGCTCTATGAGGACCTGTGAACATTCTCATAACAAAAAAGACATGCCTTGCCTCGAGGAAATGAACATCTTCTGATCAATGAGGAAGACCAGTACCACCCTTTCTCTGCCTTCGCCCATTATCTGTTCACCAGAAGATCACTGGTACAGCAACCTGGAACCAATGCACACTGATCAACACCATTTTCTCAGATATTGAACTTCTCCACCTCAGATTCCTCCAGATTCGACTGTTTTAACCCAACTGTGAACATCTTCACCTAGATTGTGACCACTTCCACCTACTCGACTTGATACTCAGGTCGTTTGAATTGTTTCTCCTGTCTCTCTCATGATATGTGAATGTCTTTTCCACCCACGCAAGGGCCCATTCCTCCACTTTCAACTTAGGTGGGAGAAATCCCAACCAACCTGTGGAGGATGCCTTCCCTTACATCCTCCATCGATACGTCCTTTCCTTTATTCTCTTCGGTACATCCTGTACTCTTATTTTTCTTTTTTTTTTTTTTTACTTGGTCTCTTTCCAGGAAGCTCAGGCAACCTGGAAAGAGACCAAGGAGACTTGCCAAATAATTATGGGCAGCCTGGCTAACTCGTGTGTGTGTGGGGGGGGGGGGCAACGTGGGGTCGCTCCAGGACCCCTGCAGCATAAAGCCAGGACATCCAACAGAACCCAACACAATGCTTCATTTACAACACGTAACACTTTCTGGCTTTCACAGTGATGCTGTTTCTTTCCACAGAGTTTATATGGCGCAGATGTGGGAAACCACCGGAGGTGCCTTTCCCTTAACACTATGTACACAAAGTTACACCAAGGTGGTTCTAACAATGAAGTCAGTAACTATAGTCCAGTTAGTCTTACTTCAGTGGTAGGGAGTCTTAGAAGCTATGATTAAGAGTGCAATCAGGGGACATTTAGAAAGAAATGGCAATCTTACACAACATGCTTTTGTTAAGGGAAAAACATGTTTAACCAACCTAGTAAGCTATTTTGACATAGTTTATTTGGATTTTAGCAAAGCATTTGACTTAGTCCCTCATGAGAGGTTACTGCATAAGCTGTAACATGTTGGAATTACTGGAAAGATTCAAGATAGACTGCAGTGCAAAAGGCAGAGGATTGTGATCAATGGATATTCTTCAGATTGGTGTAACTTTAGAAGTAGAGCCCCAAGGATTGGGGACTTGGTTCTTGGGCCACTGTTGTTTCTGATTTTCACAAACATTGCTGAAGGGATAAAGGGTGTGATGTCAAAATTTGCAGCAAACATAAAGATTGGGAAAGTCATTAATGATGAGTTCCAAGCAGTGTTTCTTCAGGATGACTTGAAAAGGCTTCGGGAATGGTCGGAAAATGGCAGCTATGATTTAATGCAGCAAAATGCATGGTCTTACACTTGGGAAATAGCAACCCCCAAAATATATTATATTCTTGGTGGGGTTAATATAAAAATTGTAGAGGAAGAGAGGGATCTGGGAGTTAGGATACAAGTAGAATGAAGTTTTATGAATAGTATATAAATGTGGCCAGGAAAACCCATGGTGTCCTATAGAACATTATCTTGCAAAGATAGGGAGGTCATAATCCCACTGCATAAGGCAATTGTAAGACTATATGTGGAATACTGTATTCGGGTATGAAGACCTAAAAAAAGACATAAGCTCTTCTTGAAAGGATCCAAAGATGGGCAACTTGCATGGTGAGATGGGCAAATGGGCAACCATTCAAGGAAAGACTTCAATTATGTGGGCTAGCTACAAGCTTGGGAACCGGGTAACCCAGGGAGGATCTGATTGAGGTTTATAAGGCTCTGAGAGGGGATTAGTAAAATGAACGAAGGCAAAAATTTTGCTGTTATAAAGAATTCCAGAATGAGTGGGTCATAAATTCAAATCACAAAGGAAAATGTTTAGAATAGACTGTAGGAAGTTTTCTTTTAGATTTGTACTACTGAAACAAGTTGGCAACTACTGTCAGCTTCAACTGGTAGTTGAGGCTGACAGTTTGAAGAAGTTCAAAGCTCAACTGGATAGTTACTTACAGAGAGACGTGCATAATTTGTATTTTCTTATATACTTTTTATTTTATTTTTTCCAATGCAGCAAAAGCTTGTGGCTTCCTTGGACTATATAGCTATACTAATACTAACTCATAACATTCAGTTATTCAGAAACATACTAGACTTTTATATTTAATTATAAGCCTCTCTTGAACGTTTCCTTTTGAGCATGGGGATAAAGCCACTTTAAACTGAACAGAAATATTAATTCCCGATTAAGATTCATCTCTCAATCATTAATTTCCAGCTAAAGAATTTATATCAAATTTTGTACGTTGCAATTTTCAGTTAAAAAGTAGATACTGAGTAGAGGAGGAAACTTTAACAAGAGAATATTCAGGTTTTAATGCCAATTAAAAGGAAAAACTTGAAGACTGACTAATCCAGAGGGTGAAATCAAAATTCAGATTTAGAATTCAACTGAAATATCAAAGATAAAAATGGAATTATAATCACTTAGAAAAATTATGCTGATTTTCACTTTCTCACTTAAAATAAATGTTGGTTTTTGAAATGTGCCATAAATAAATAAGCAAGCAAGCAAATAGATATGATGCAAATTCTGGATTCTGCAAATTTATTTATATATATATATCTGATAATTAAAATAAATATGATATATAAAATAAAAACATCAGCCAATATATAAATAATTTATTCATTCCAAATGCCACCAAGCTGCAAAAGTGCAGAATAATGTAACAGACAGGCATTATGTTCATATTCTAATAAAAATATAAATTACTATAATATTTTATCATACTGCATAACTACTTTAATAGGAAAAAAAAAAACTGCTAATGGCTACCGAATTGGAATTTGCAATACTAGCTCCCCACAAAATGATTATAAAAAAAAAAAAAAAAAAAAAGCAGTAAGCCCAAAGCTTTCCACACATGAGAGAGAGAGAGAGAGAGAGAGAGAGAGAGAGAGAGAGAGAGAGAAGGGGGAAAACACATCATACCTTTGCAGGAGTTCTTCATCTACAACTTCCAAAAGACTCCTAAAGATAAAATTAAGTTCAATATAACATTGGGAATGGAATCCTTGATATTAAATTAGTGAGTCACTAAAAATGAAAGAGAAGAAAGACTTACCTGCTTAAATGTATACTAATATCTATATAATTTAATTTTTAAAAATTATTAATACAAATGGTAGCTTTTGTATGTAGCTAAGAAAATCATAATCAACTGAAACACACCTTTTCCTTTTAATTTACATACACTGGTTCATATTATTAGAGTAAGATTTTTAGGAGACACAAGTTACATATATCTTATAACAGCAAATTGAGCATTAAAGGCTGGCTGTTACACTACTGGAGCAGATAATTAAGTTCAATTGCTAGTATGTAATTCATTCTCACGTGAGATCTATGATTTTCTCTTGCAGTATAACAACAGTCAACATTAACCAATTTTAACATGTGATGTTTCTCAATGCCTCTAAGTAGAAAATTAAAATAGTCTAAGCATAAAAAGAACATCTTAAAATTCTTTCCTTTACCAAATTTTATTGAGGTTTATGATTTAATAACAGTACTCTACTAATACAGTTTTATTATTAAACATTGAAAATTTAATAAAATACTCACTTGCATATGACTTCAGGTTCCATATCTTGTTCCATCCATGCTGTAGCTAAATCATATCCATTCTCTATTGTGGCATCCTAAAATAATGTACACAAGTTCAAATTATCAATTTATTTTTTTTTTTCATTCAAATATTTGTGCATGAATGTTATATAAATGTATAAAAACTGTTCAATAAGCAGCAAGAAAACAAAACTGTATGTTACTTAATATGATTACAATGAACTGTTTGGAGCTCTATCATATATACTGACACCACATGTTGGAATGTATTCTACACATCTAAAACCTTTCTTCTACCATGTCTGTGTGTCACAACAGTGGGCATCGATAACTGAAAAACATATGATGCAAATAAGTTGTTCTGAAGAATGGTATCAATGCATAGGCAATGGCTTTATCACACACAACCACTAGAAAAAACAGCAGCCAACCACATGAAAGGCACTTTCACTTTAAAGTAAAAAAAAGGTAAGGAAAAGCTACCAGCTATTTTCAGTTGTTAGACAACAAGTGCAGAAAAACTAGAATCGCATTATTATATTAATATATGCTTCCATATTACTATTTGCATATGGCATTCCTAGCATGTACTATAAAACTATTTCACATTTATTATTGTGTCCTGATCTGTCTACATAAGATTTCTTTCTCATCCTACATCTAAAAGAATGAAAGAGGTCATTCAATGAGAAATAATACCAAAGAGTGACTTCCCAGCATACTTTTGAAAATGGCAAAACAAACAAGCTGCAGCAATTTCAAGAGTGGCGCTAAAGGATGACTAAAATCAGATAAAGGGTAAACTGAATAAATACTTTCTCCACTTACTGAATAACCTTTGCATTTCATGCTCCCTGTTCTAACTTTCTGTTAGTTAAGAATTATTACTAATTCATATTTTAGCTGCAAAACTCATTAATGAAACATAAACATCCACAACCACCAAAGTGACAGATTTCTGTATTATACATGCACATTTATAAATCAGAAAATAATATACACTAACATGGATAAATTAATTGCATTAACTATCTTACATTAAACTAGCGAAAAGCTGTACCTTAAATTTTTTTGCACCTAGATTTATAGCTTACATTCAAATATGGGGGGGGGGCATAGAAAGGGGGAAATTATGATACGGAAAATTTGCAAAAGCATTCTGATATATTTCTCATTTTAAAAAAATCCTCCCTAGGATTACACTACCTAACAAATTTTTTTTTTTTGTCATACCTCTGGAACAAAAGTTGGTTATTCTGAACAAAATTCAAGTCCTGATTATGAAAATATTAATCTTTTACTTCTGCCACATCTACATCAAAAGACATACACATTTTTTCAATTCCTTGTTTTATACAATATCAGCATACATGGTTGTAATTATTACGCACAATATATGTTACATGTTTCCCACTCAATGATTTCCTTTTATACTACAGATTGCTTTTCCGTTTAAGGAATTAACAGTAATCTCCCATCATGGCAAAGTCCCAGCAATCTTGGTATTGTTTTTCCATTGCAGATATGTCCTGATGGAAGCTGTTGTTGTTATTTGGTTTTTTTTTAGGAGCATTAGCAACTAAGGTCATATTGCTCCAGGATATGCGGTGGTCATTCCCTGACCTTTCCGCATCCTCCGTATTTGGTGGTGACAGGCTCGAACCCCGGTCTAATCAAGAAGTATGTGCTACGCACTGCTGCTCCTTCCCACCTGGCTACGGAGGCACCCCTGATGGAAGCACTCTCCTTGTTCATCACTGACATGTGCTAAGTTTTCAGGAAGGAAAACTTTAGGGAATGAAGGAAATGCATTTTCAGTGACAGTCAGCACCCCATGTTCTTGTAACATTTCAGCAAGTTTGTCACCAGTTGCTCACAGTTCTCTTCTTTTCTCTTTCCGAGGATTCCACGTACTACAGCCTTGAAGGATCTCCATGCAGCCAGTTCATCATTCAGGTTTCTTTGAAATTCTTCATCTTTTAAGAGTTTTCTTAATTGGGGACCTATGAAAATTCCTTCCTTCAGCTTTGCATGAGATAAATTTGGAAACATTTTCAGTAAATATGCGAATCCTCTGCTTTCTTAAGGAAATGCATTTTCAGTGACAGTCAGCACCCCATGTTCTTGTAACATTTCAGCAAGTTTGTCACCAGTTGCTCACAGTTCTCTTCTTTTCTCTTTCCGAGGATTCCATGTACTACAGCCTTGAAGGATCTCCATGCAGCCAGTTCAACATCATTCAGGTTTCTTTGAAATTCTTCATCTTTTAAGAGCTTTCTTATTTGGGGACCTATGAAAATTCCTTCCTTCAGCTTTGCATGAGATAAATTTGGAAACATTTTCAGTAAATATGCGAATCCTCTGCTTTCTTTATCCAGTGCCTTAGTGAAATTCTTAATCAGTCCAAGCTTGATGTGTAAAGGGGGAAGAAAAACCTTTGTGGATCAACAGATGGAACATACTTTACATTGCTTTTGCCCGGAATATATTCATCTCTTTTGTCCCAGTGTTGTACGATGTAGTGTTTGGCTGTTGCATGACTATCCCACAAACACAGGAAAAAACATATTTAGTGAAACCACCTTGCAACCCAAAAAGCAGTCCAATCACTTTGAGACCACCACAAGTATTTCAACCATAGTCATTGTAACGTATAGCAGCAAGAATCTGGGACATATTATCGTAAGTTTCTTTCAGGCCAACGGCATGAACAAGAGGAATTGATGGTAAAGTATTTCCATTATGAAGCAATACTGCTTTCAAACTTAGCTTTGACGCATCAATGAACAAACACCATTCAGAGGTATTGTGATCAATAATACCTGGAGTTGGAGGTAAAAATCATGTTGGGTAGCATTATCTGACACCAACTCAAATGAAATTTGTTATAAAAAAAAATTGTTCCTTTTATTTCTTTCTTTTTATGAAAACCCCAAGTACAAGAGGTATTTTTTTTTTTTTTTTTTTTAATGAAAACCATTCAAAATTGTTCAGTTCTTTGTTCTTTGTTATTTGGTTTTTAGGAGCATTAGCAACTAAGGCCATATTGCTCCAGGGATATGCAGTGGTTATTCCCTGATCTTTCCACATCCTCCGTATTTGGTGGTCACGGGCTCGAACCACGGTCTAATCAAGAAGTGTGTGCTACGCACTGCTGCTCCTGCCCACCTGGCTACGGAGGCCAGGTGGGCAGGAGCAGCACAAGAGGTATAAGAACCATGGGGCCACAGCAGCATGGTGCAAGGTGGTGCAAGTGCAATCCCTTTGAATGTCAAAGTAATAAGCAATTTTTAATTTTTTCATTAATTTATTGAAACATTAAAACAATACAAATTCTAAAAAAAACCTAAAATAATTATCAAAACAATAACAAAATTAAAATAACTCTTGCAAAACACAATTATACCTCATTAATTTTCGTAATTACCTTTAAATAAAAATTTCAATCGTCTCAGCTTCTCTGCGAATATAGTTTGATATAGTTGAGTTTATAAAATCTTCATTGTCAATGACGAAATTTTGTGCCCTTTTCACTCTGCCCGAATGTGCTCACAGTCAGCACAGTACTTTCTCCCACCAACCACGAAATGTTGGATTGGCTGTACACATAAATCAGTCAAACTTGACTTAATTAAGATATTGCATGTATTCGAAAATTTGGCTAACATAAAATTTCTTTATACATGCACCACCTTCGTCTGCATTGGTAGCACAGTGATATCGTCACCATCCTTCCCACACCGAGTGGAAAAGGCCCGGGTACGAATTCTATTGATGACATGATGGGTGTTTTTCAGTCTGTGGCTGAGTTAGTGAGTCTCAAGCATAGATATCCAAGTTTTTTTTCCCCCAGAAACAGGATTTTAAGTCCAGCAAAACTGACAAATCGACCAGAGAACACATGCAATTTTCAGACACAATACAAATGGGTATATGTAATAACTTACTAGGTGACTCTAAGGTAATACAGTAGAATGTCGATTACCTGAACTAATTGGGACCAATGTTGTTTCGGATAATCAACATACACGAGAATACCCAGTTTATATGAAACAAAGTGTAATTAGGCCTACAATTAATTTATTGTATGCAAGGTTATTACTACTGTATTTCAAAATATTATAAAAAAAATAATTGATTTAGGAAATGGTTTTGTATAATAACCAATATGTTTTGAAGAAATGATGCATATTATGTATTACATTTATTTTTAACTTACTTAATTGCTTTATATGGCTTCAACTATAAATCACTTTTTTTTTTTTTTTTTTACGTAAACAGAAATAAACAAACAAATCTTCTTCTTCTTTGTCTTCGCCTTTTCCCACGTTATATGGGCTCGGCATTCAATGTTCCAATTCTAACACTTACATTCTCTTCTTCTCTAGCTCTGGATTAACTTCTTTAACCGGAACACATCTATTCTTTGGTTTTGGCATAGTTTTTACGACCAGATGCCTTTCCTGATGTCAACCCTCACCATGTATCCGGGTTTGGGATTTAAGCTGCCGATCTACTAAACCTGACGCAGCCATATAAATGGAGTAGCACTTAATCAGTGGTGAAGCTTCCTCGTGATGTCATAATTTAATAATTTTACGCAATTTATGCCGAATTTCTAGTCACCACTGAACAAGCAGGTGGCACTGCTGTAGTTCTTTTATCTCCTGGATACATCCAAATGGCTGACTCGGTAGAATTACTGTGACCTTGAAAATACCAATAGTGTATATAACTCAGCAATACGTGAGTATTTTTAAATACAGGCATACCTTGGTTAACGTTACCTCTGATAACGAAGCTTCGATATAATGAAGTCAGCAATTTCAAGACCCATTTAACTTAAAAAAAATATTCCAGTTTAATCACCTGAAATCTAAACAAACTGAAGAAATTACGGAAACCTTTGGGGCTTCTCGTGGTTGGTTCGAGAAATTTAAAAAACGGGCCAGGATTCATAGTGTAAAATTAACAGGAGAAGCTGCAAATAAGTTTCCAGAAAAACTAAAGGAAATAATTAAACGTGAAAATTTTCCACCAAATTTGATGTTCAGTGTTGACGAAAGCTGTTTGTTCTGGAAACGGCTACCAACAAAAAGCTTCATTTCTATTGAAGAAAAATCAGCTGCTGGGTTCAAAGCAGCCAAAGACCGTTTAACGTTACTCTTTGGATCAAATGCCTCTGGCGATTATAAATTAAAATTATTATTAGTTTACCATTCAGAAAATCCGAGGGTGTTAAAAGGTAACATAAAAATTAATTTACCTGTAATATGGAAAGCAAATAGAAAAGCGTAGGTTACCAAGGAGTTATTTACTGATTGGTTTGTTAACCACTTTTGTCCTGAAGTAAAACGATATTGTCAAAAAAACAACTTTGATGTTAGACAATGCTCAGGGACATCCTACTGATCTTAACACGTTGGACACATGCATTCCTGTCAAAGTTGTGTTTTTTCCAGCAAACACAACGTCCCTGATTCAACCATTGGATCAGGGAGTAATAGCATCATTTAAAGCTTATTATCTGTGATAGTTCTTGGAAAGAAGTCACTAAGAAATGCTTAAATGGAGTTTGGCGCAAAATATGGCCAGAAGTTGTACTAGAAGAAGAAAATAACATCCAAGAAATTAGAAATGAAGTTATCCAGATGGCTCAATCAATAGGTTTCGAAAATGTCGATGAAGAGGATGTTAGAAATTTATTGAATGCAGAAGATGATGGTTTTTCAGTGGAAGATTTAGAAAACCTTGTTAGCAACGAAGACAAATATAATGAAGACGAAGTTAAAGAAGTTCCTGCTGAAAAAGTGTTAACAACCAAAGATTTAAAAAGGTGCTTAAATGACATTGAAAACGTTTTAAATTTTTTTAGTGAAAATGATCCTGATTTAGGAAGAAGTTTTATTGTTAAGCGATCAGTGTTAAATGCAATAACTCCGTATAGGCAATTGTTAAATGAAAGAGAAAAAAAAGCATAA
The DNA here is from genome assembly GCF_048544385.1 of Mastigoproctus giganteus. Classification (NCBI taxonomy): domain Eukaryota; kingdom Metazoa; phylum Arthropoda; class Arachnida; order Uropygi; family Thelyphonidae; genus Mastigoproctus; species Mastigoproctus giganteus. The sequence goes on along the minus strand of NC_143580.1, from coordinate 212,856,926 downwards.
GCAATCAACTTTAGACTCATTTTAAAATGTGATTTCACTTTGTATGTAAGTTGACTGTTTATTTAATAAAACTTTTCTTTGTTCGAAAAAAAAGCTTTTCATTTTCTTTACATAGGAACGTATCCCTATTCTGGCTATAGTATTTTTACCTCTGAAAACGAAGTTTCGCTTAACGAAGTAATTTCGTGGAACACATCCTATTCGTTATTCGAGGTATACTTGTACAATTTGTAAATAAACAAACAAGTAATTGCACACAAATATAATGAATATAATGAATCTTGGGAAGGTTTATTTTTTAAAATATGTAATCTTGAATTTTTATTCCAACCATCCAAGATTATCTTTTTTTTCGTGGTGGTCTCTTATCCTCTTTAATAGCAGTATCTCTGTAAAACTACAATCAAACTGTTGCTCACACCATGTCATTGCAGTTTCTAGCCAGTTAAGGCCTCTGTTTGTTTGTTATTTGTTATTTGGTTTTTAGGAGCATTGGCAACTAAGGCCATATTGCTCCAGGGATATGAGGTGGTCATTCCCTGACCTTTCCGCATCCTCAGTATTTGGTGATCACGGGCTTGAACCCCAGTCTAATCAAGAAGTGTGTGCTATGCACTGTTGCTCCTGCCACCTGGCTACAGAGGTGCCAGGCCTCTGTGTAAGTGGGCCTGCTTGGTCTTCTTTGTTATCAGAATCACCTTAATTAAAGTTAGCCTGTTCTTCATCCTGGACTAACGCAACAATTTCTTCAGTTAAAATAAGATAACCAGGATTGTCTGCATCGTTGTTTAACCATGCCTCTGCACATCTTGCCCACATTCGGAAAACCTGAGAATCCCTCGAAATAAAGTTACAATCTCACCTACATCTTCATTCAAATCTTGCACATGTGCAACCGTCTCTTCGGCAGCACCCCCATAGTTTATGCTATGCCTATTTCAGTTTTCTCTCCGACAACATGTTCCAGGCATCTGCTAACATGTAGCAACAATCCTTAATGTTGAGCTTCTTTGAAAACTCAACCGTGCTCTCTTCATCTTCCTCTGGTAGCAGCAAGCGACGCAAGACTTTTTTTTTTTTTTTTTTACATTGTTTTAAGTTTCTCTATAACACTTTGTTCATTGGCTGCAGCAGGGCTGTAACATTTGGAGGTAAAAACCTGACAACGAATTTCTCATCAATCAAATTCAATTTTTCAAGAGGAGGGTGTAATGGTGCATTATCAATAATAAGCAAAACCTTACCAGCTTTTTGCTCATTTTCTCGATGCATCTTCACACTTGGAATAAAATCTTGGCTAAACCAATCCAAAAGAATGTTGGACTTCAGGCATTTTTCTATCCTTTATATCATACTGGCAGACACTTTACACCTTTAAAGCATCTTGGATTCTTGGATTTCCCAATCACCAACAATGGTAAACATGCTGTCCACTTGCATTTGCACACACACACACACCATAACTGTTTGTTAGGAACAGCCATTTCGTGTTGTGATGCAGGGGATTCAAGTGTTGTTGTTGCAGATCCTAGGGTTTCCCTCATTAGCCGCTTTTGTACATCTTGTGAAGAGGCATTCCCCATATCCAGTCATGTGTATATAGTGTATTGTGTAGTGTTCATGGTGCAAGTGATTTACGAGGGAGTGACTTCCAGTTAAGACCAGTTTCATCTGCATTGTAAACTTTATCCTTGGAAAAACCTTCTTCCTCTGCCATTTTCAGAAAAGACTCTTTAAAAGCTTCTGCTTCCAGGACTTCACCCGATAAAGCTTCTCCTTGAATTTCAAGCTCCCTTATACGGCGGTGAAATTTGAAATTTTTCGGCCATCCTGTACTAGCTTTAAATTCAGATTGGCTTTTAAACTTTTGATTCAAGTGAAACACTTTTCTGCATACAGAGGTCCAGAAACAGGTTCACCTCGTCTTCTATTTTCTCATCATTAGCTTTTTTTTTTTTTTCATAGTTTTCCTCTTTTTTAGAGTCATCTTTATTGTATAACTTTGAAGCAAATTTTAAAATTTCATTTTTTCTACTCTTTATGTCAGATATGGTTGCTATACCAACTTTAAAAATCTTAGCAATAAATACACCTGTTTTTCCATTTTCCAGTCTATTAATAATTGTTATCTTGTCTTCTATTGACAACACATTGTCGATAGAAGCTCCCTTATATGGCAGTGATGCCATTATTAATGCAAAGGGGCAGCAGTATTAAAATTAAAAAGCAAAATGACACAGTATTTCACTCTGAAATAGCCACGAATTGGCACACCCAGGGTCCTGAACTGAATATCACCATTCTTCTATTTCTTGGTGATTTCCTTCTACTTTTGACTCACTCACTCACTCACACTCTCTCTCTCTCTCTCTCTCTCTCAGGGTAACTCGGGATTTTTTTTTTTTTGGCTGGTGCAGCATAAGCTTCAGGCTTCCTTGCACCATATAGCTAATAATAATAATAATAAAAAAATAACAATTGAGCGATTACAAACGAAATGTCTGCAACGGCTTGCAGCAGACAGAGTGAAAGCTAGCCCCCCCCCCCCATATTCCCATGCTCACAATGGACAAAGATGCATCATGGTCATGGGAGACTGCCTTGGGTCCACACAGTAGCTAAAGAAAACATTTGATTTTTAACTCCCGTAATGACAAATTAAGACTTTCTATGCTATACCGCATATATCTTCGAATAAATAATTGGAAACGAATGCATTTAGCAGCAGGAGTAATAGATCAGCATAACAACCAGTGCACTAAAAGGAGATGGAGGGTATCATACGGAAGTGTTCCACGTACTATATTGAGGTAAACTCCTCTTATTAATTTACTAATATTATTATCAACGTAGAACATATTGAGTATTACAGCTCTGATTCATACTATCTAAAAGGAGATACTGTAATTTTTTTTGAGGTGGTGGTGGTTCGGACAATCAACGTTCTACTGTAGGTTTTTTTTTCTGCACCACCTTTCAAAATATTCTGCCGGCACTAATGATGAGAACCTATAGTAATTAGTACCGTGCATTGGTTGGAGGTTTAGAAGATGAAAGAAGATATTTGTTGACATTAGACAAACTTTTGTAGATTGTAATTTTCAGGAAATACATATGTATGAAGGAAAGTTGTTCCATAAAACAGAAGTAGAATGAATAAATGAGGAGGAACAGTTAGTTCAGTGAGCTTGAAGCTGAACAGTAAAAGGATGTTGACTAAGGCCGCCGTAGCTGAGTGGTGAGGCGCACGGGTGCATAAGTACACGTGCCTTGAGTGACGGGGTTCAAGCCGTGACTGCTAAATACAGTACTGCTTCTTGTATTCTCTCTATCTTATGAACTCCTCTAACTGTGTGGTCGTTCCAGAGTATAAACAGAAAATTTATTTATTTATTAGTTGCGGCACATGTTTGGATGCTTTGGAAAAGAGAGCAGGAATTACAGAAGCCAATTCAGAAGAACATGGAAGTATATATAGAAAATGCATGCAGCAGAAACAGAACATCTGAGAGATAGAGAAATAGTCTGTTAGTGTTAAGTCATCAATTAACCTAACTGCTCTCTTCTGAATGGATTCTAGAAGCCTGAGAAAGGTTTTGGGGACACAGCCTCAGATGTGGGAACAATATTCCATAGTAGGGCAAATTTGTGATTTGTATAGAGTGAACAGCTGTTTAGAAGAAAAGTAATGCCAAGAGTAAAAGAGAAAACCCAGTTTTTTTAGATGCAGAGGAAGCAATATTTGTAATGTGCTTATGCTAAGAGAGATTAGAAGTCAGGGTAATCCCCAACAGATATATACGATCTTGCCTAGAAATTGGAGTGTCATCAAAGATAAGCACTGAAGCAGAAGAATAATTTTTTGCAAGATATCAGAGGACTGAGTTTTAGAAAGATTGAAATCAACAAGTTATCTTTTCCCTACTGGAGATCAGCATTTAAGGAATTGGTAGTATATATTACAGTAAACTCTCATTTTACCGGACTAATAGGGGCTGAGAGGTGTCCGTTTTAATGAAAGTCCGGATTATATGAAATATGCTTTGTAATGTGGGTAAAGCTTATTTAAACAACATAATGTATGTGGATAACAGTAAAAACATGTTTATTTTACATTAAAAATATGTAGTAAATACATACTGTATTTACATTAAAAATACATAATGTCCATAATCACTTAGAACAAGATTGCACTGGTTCATCTTCACTTACATCACTTGCCACATTCACTGGTTTGAAAAAATCACTTATTTTTTTTGTGATTGTTTGCAGTTTATTTCCCTTACTACCAATTCACGTAGGTGTCTTAAGTGATCATAATAGGCAGATACGTTTTCATTTGTTGATTGTTCAACGTACTGAATCATGAAGTTAAAGTGGTCTTTAACTTACCTTAATTTTTGGCTGAGAGTTGTTACTCACTTCATCTTCTTCCTCGTCTGAACTTTCTGCTGCTCCCATTACACTATCTGCGATCTCCTTTTCGGTCATGATGTGATAGCCAGGATCATCATCTTCTTCCATCCATGACTCTATCTCCTCTAAGGACACAGCCTTTTCCCTTCCTTGTTGTAGTCTCATTAAAGTCTTCTGTCTCACAACCATCTGTTTCTAGATTAGCCTCTTCATCTAAGAGAAGTTTTTTCCATGAATTCGCCAAAGTTTTTGAATTGATTTCTTTTGCAGCATCAGCAAAGTTGTAAATCATAGATCTTACGTTGTACGACTTTAAATTTTTCAATTGTCTGTTGTCCTCTTCTGTCTTCTTCACCAACTAGTGGTTCCTCGACTTCACTCAAAAACTTCTTTCTGTAGAGCCGCTTTGCTGTGTAGATCACCCCCTGGTCCATAGGCTGGAAAACAGATGTCGTGTTTGGTGGCAGGAACATGCACTTAATCTTCATATCTCGACTGACGAGTTTGTCAACGTCAGGGTGGGCTGGTGTGTTATCTAGCAAAACCAAGGCCTTTACTTCGTCTTCTGACACAGCTTTCTTATGGAACCAATCCATTGTTATTTCCATGGTAAACCATGCATTGCGGGAATTGTAGTAGTGTACCGGTAGATTGTCCATTACTACAATGGTTTTTAGGGCATGTGCTTTTTTGCTTTTCCCAACGATGACAGTTTTTAATATATGGCTTCCGTCGGCATTTGCACACAGCAATGCTGAAACATGTTCCTTGATTATTTTTCTTCCAGGAGTGGTTTTTTCAGTCTTTGACGCTTGTGATTTCAGGCAGAGCTCACCAAAACAGTCCCGTCTCATCAAAGTTGTACACCTGGTTCAATTGATAACCCTCCTTTTGAATAAAATCATTCAGTTGTTTCCTGAAAGGCTCAACAGCTTCAAAACCAGCACTAAGAATTTCCCCCACACATTTTCTTGTTTGAAATGTTATGCAGTCTTCTAAATCTAAGAAGCCAACCTCAGTTTGTTTTAAATTGTTCAATTCCTAACTGTTTAGCCAGTCTCTCCGCCGCTGCTTGAATTTCTATTCCTTGCACAGCCAAACCAGACGAACGAAGTTGGGAAAACCATTTGTACACAGCATCATCTAGTGCTTTATCAGCAGGCATCCGCATTCATTTAACTTTATTTTTTTCTTTCTCCACGTTAAACTTGAGAACAAAATTACGAATTTCACTTTTTTTCTTTTTAATGTCTGACACGGTTTGTTTTGCGATGCCATACTCAAGACAGATGCTGGACACTGAAGCTCCTTTTCAAGTTTTTCTATCACCGATAGTTTATTGTGAAGAGAAAGCGTTTTATGCTTACGCTTCTGTCCTACAGTAGGCATACTTAAAGACATTGTTTAACTGCACAGCACAAACAACAAAAGATGGAAGCGTGTGCAACTGCAGAGCAAACGACAAACAACTGTCTGAACCGCAGCTGGGAAACAGGTTGTTTGTGCAGCGTGAGTCATCATGGCCCAATGCCCTCGGACACAATACATATGACCTTTGAGCCCGATTGTCGTTTGATTTTTACACTTTTAAATTTTTTTAGAGCTGTCCAGATTAAGCAACGTACGGATTACCAGGATCTGGATTAATGAGGGTTTACTGTATATTCAAGAAGATGAAGCTGTTTAGGCAGGCAAGGTTTTTTAAATTGGAAGGTGGAACACTATACACTATCATCAACAAAACCATGGATAGGATTTCTGGTCAATAGAAGAATTAATATACAAGAGGAAAAGATTGGAAGAAAGAAAAGAACAACCTTGGGGAACACCAGCATTAGTGGAGAAGTTAGAAGACAAAGCCATCTACCATCACCAGCAGTCAGAGAGAAAACTGGATACCCAATTACAAAAAACAGTTGGCAAACCATAAGATGGAAGTTTATTTAGAAGGCCTTTATACCAAACATGATCAAAAACCATTGAAATGTCAAGAGCAACTGCCTCAGTTTCACCAAACTTTCCATTGAATTTGTCCATGGATAGGTAACATAAGCCAGAATATCACTAGTGGATGAACAGTGACGGAATCCATATTGGCATTGATCAGATGGAAGGTTTATAGATAGTTTAAGAGTTGGCAGTTAATTAACTTCTCCATTACTTTAGAAAGAGTAGAAGTAATTGCAATGGGACAATAATTGGATGGAAGGGATCTGCCATCATTTTTGGGAACTGGCTGGATATGGGCAAATTTCCAAGCAGAAGGAAAAACAACTTTGGAATGAGAAAGTGAAAAAAAAAAAGCGGCACAAAACAGGAGTAAGTACAGGAGCACAGGTTTTGAGAACAAGTGGAGAAATACCAGCAAGACCTGGGAATGGTGGGAGGTGATTTACCAATATAATAATACATGAGTTGGAAGAAAAATAGGATGTTAGCAGGTCAGCTTTCTCCTTGGCTGAAGTGGCAATAGAATCATATGGTTTAGACAGAGATGGGAATAGATGGGCAAAAGTTGAGGCCAACAGCTTTGGCAAGAGATCTGAATGCTCGACTACCATTTGAACAAGAAGCAAGTTTTCTATTTTTAGCCTGTTCAAAACCTAGTTTGGACTGATTAATAATTACTTTACAATTGTTGCAAGCTTTCGTGTAGGCAGAAAATGGACCTGGATTATTGGAAACAAGCCAATTCGATATGCAACATTCTTATTTTGAACAGGTTTAGCACATTTATCAGAAAACCAAGGTTTGGCTTAGATAAAGGATGAGATTTTAAGGTGAAGTGTGAAATAAAGGATTCCATCCCTACAAGAATAATTTCACTTACAATATCTGAGCAAACATTGATGTCAGAAGATTTGAAACATTAATCCGACCAATGAAAAGAAAAGAAAGCTCACAGATCATCCCATTTTGCATTCTTGTAATGCCAAACAACATGAGGTTGAGAACAGAAATGAGAGAATGGCTCCACTGGAGAAGATAGCATCACCAAGTTGTGATCTGAGTTGCCAAAAGTTCCACTCACATCGACCATGTACTTAGCAGGATTGTTTGTGAGAAAAAAAAAAACAGATCAAATGTGTTGGCTGTGTGGGTAGGAGTGTCTGGTATTCTGGTAAGTAAATGACCAATGTGTGCAAGGTCATTAGTAATTTCAAAAGCCTCAGCATCTTGATCAGGTCGGTGTGACTAGAAAATGGAAGCCAGCTGGAGTTGTGAACATTAAAGTCACCAAAGAAAATTACCTCACTGTTAAGAAATTTGGACTGGTGAAAATCAACTTTCAAAGAGTTCCAAGTGATTAGTGGAGTTGGGAGAACAATAAAGGCAATAGACGAATTTGACGGAACGTAGTAGAGAGATTTTAAGCCATAGGAGATTCAAAATTACTAAGTCTGTGACAGGAAATATCAGAATGGAAATATGCACAAGTACCACCGTTGAAGCAAAAGGAACCATATAGTGAATAATTTGGACAACTGAGATGAGTAGTAGTTGAATCAATCAATAACTAAGATTCTGTCAGGAAAAGTACATGGAGTTTAGCAGACTGTAAGTGGAAATGGACATCGTAGAGATCAGAACTGAGACCACATATATTTATGAAGTGAATGGGAAAGTGTTTGGGAGGGTTACATCTTTTTGCAGATAAGTTTGCTCTATTACCAATATTACCAATAAGCAAGTAGTGGAAAAGTAACATACAGAAAAAATCAAATGTGGGTGCACATTAAAAATACATGGGTCGTTTGAATAGTTCGTTGCCTGAATATGAAAGGGTAGTGGTACAGTGTTAAAAATTTCAGTACTTAATGTATAACACTTGAAATAGCAATCCACTAAGTTTCATACAGTCTCAGTAACTGTCTTTTTTTAATTACAGGTCCTGCAATACAAAAAAAATTGAGTGTCCCCTGTACGTACAAAAGATGTTTTATGTGTAAACATCTTTGACGACACCTACTAAATTTCGAACATCTAGAACTGAAATCACGAACGATGTAATTTATGTTCACGCCTGCTACTTACTCTACTGATAAATGTTAGTGATAAATAGGATACGCACACTTGCTGCTTACTCTACCAAATGAGCATTTGGAAGAGGTTAGGCCAATAGCCTAATTACTCATTTGATTGTAGCCATTTGTTGAATAGTATGATTGCAACAATACAAGTATTTGTATTGTTGTATTGTTACAATCATACTATTTTTATTTATTTATTTATTTTTTTGTTAGTTGTTGGCGCATAGGCTTCTGTGGCCATAATGCACCTCCCAAAGTTTTTGTATTTTACTCTGATCAAAGTCCGAGGCGGGATTTGAACCCACGACCTTTGGGTTGCCAGGCAGGCACTTAATCATACTATCCTGTTGGATCATGTTACTCTGTCATGCTTTGTCACAAATTACATGTGCAGTGTTAATGAGATCTGCAAGAAACGACACTATAGAAACTGACTTGGCTCAGGATCTCAGCGAGTACAAGTGCAAGACACTGCGCAGTCCATTTCGCAATGACAGAGATGAAATATGTCAAGATCTATGACAACAACAAAGAGCTTATACTAGATCATAAATTTTATGAATCTGACTTGGACATTTGCAAAACAATTGAAATATGTAAGACAACGATGATGGTGACTCTGACAAAGCATGCGGTAATGACATGACTTGTAACGCAACTGCGAGATGAATGAGGATCGAAACCAACTTGGCACAATTGCATAGAAATCCGAAAACTTGATGACCAATGAGGACTTCTGCAACTTAAAGAGAATGACCAATGACAAGCAAAAGATTCTACTCATGTAATTTGGAGTCTGTTAACTCCCAATCATGAACCAATTCAAATATTCTTGACCAGCTCAGCTGGTTGTGGAAAAACAATGATTTGTCTCTTGATGGAAATATACAGCCACTCAGTAATATAAATGGGTATTGTAATGCCTACATTACATACGCTTCTTATGTATGGTGCATCAATCTGGGTTTAGCCATACAATCAAAGTAACCAACACCAGAAAGCTCTAATCTATACATCGAGTTATGTTACTCAAAATGGTTATTTCCAGCAGAATGGGTTCCACAGATGCTTTGCAAGCGTTAGCTGGCAAAATTCCACCTGATTTGCAGTTAGTGTTTAGAAGCCTATCCTTTTATTTGAGAAGAGGTATAAAATCTGATTTGCTGGGCATTGAAATGAACACCTTAAATGACTTGAGAAATGAAAAGAAGAGGATTTGGGAGCTCCTTTTACAAAAATGGCAAAACAAATGGAATTGTGCAGAAAAAGGTAATAACATTCAATTTTTTTCCTTATGTTAATGGTGTCAATTATATCAAACCAATCTGGCTAGTACCTAATCTACGTTGTACATTCTTATTAACTATTAAAAATCAGAGCTACAGGGCTCTGATTTTTAATAGTTAATAAGAATGTATAACGTAGATTAGGTACAATGTACAATGTTAATATTCTTATTAACAGATCACGGATCATTTTTTGCTAAACTGAACAGTCTTGGAATTGTAGCAAGATGCAACTGTACGTGTGGTGATCTGGAACATGGGAACATGTTGTGTTTAATTGTTTGGAATATGCTGATTTATGTTTGGGTATACTGAATAATGCTCATAATGTAATTTGTCTGGTGGATAGGATTGAGCCAGTACTTATTAAAACAAGGGAAAATTTTACTGCCTTTCAAAATTTTGCAAATTCAGTTTTTGTGAGAAAGAATATTCTTTTACAATTGGAAGAGCTAAGACCTGAAATGTCCATCACTCCAGAAGTTGACAGTGTGCATGATTGGGTGATGAGTGACAGTTTGGTACACCGCCAGTTTCTCGTTATGAAAAAGGTAATCAAAAAGGTACAATAGTTGCAAGTCTAGTGAACATTTTCAAGTAGATCCAGCAAATTTCCTTACAAGGTCTATCACTTTCAGTCATAGTCCAAACAGCACAAACACAGCTCATCTCCCCTCCAAAGAAAGTCAAGTCAATTCCTTCTGCTGGCAAGGTGATGGCATTAGTTTTTCTTTCGAATGCTGATGGAGTGTTGCCAGTGAATCACCTTCAGAAAGGCCAGACAGTCACAAAGGCAATGGACAACAAATCTGTCCACAGGTCTGTCACTGCTATGGCTGCACTGCATGAGCATGGCTTGAAAATCTTGGACCATCCTCTATATTCGTCAGATCTCGCACCATTGGACATTCACCTATTTCCTAATTTGAAAAAATACCCAGCTGGAATCCATTTTTGAATAGTGACTTCATTTCAGTGGAGGCTCAAGAGAAAATCTTTCTCTTGAGCCTCCAGTTAATTCCAGCTGCAAAGAAAGATCTTCACAGCTGGAATTAATGGTGTCAATAGTGTATTAACTCCAAAGAAAACTACGTTGGTAACATGTTACCAGAATCCTGAAATAAACCCTTCATACTCAGGCCACAAACTTTTCAAAAAACCCTTCGTAAAACCATTAAGATGTAAGTGGAGGGAACAGAAATGGAAAGAAGTTGCAACCAGTGGCTTTAGCAAGGAACCAGAAAGCCTGACTGCTATTTGGTAAAGAAACAAATTTGGCACTCTTGCAACTTAAAAAAAATTAAGTCTAGAACTATTGTAAGCTTTAGCAAAAACAAAAAATTATGCTGGAATTTGACTTTGCCCATATGGAAGACAGACTACAGAAAGTCAGATTCAATGAGTAATAAAACAGCAAATGAACTTGGGGGGATAGGGAAAGAGGCAAAGTATATCAAAAAGTAAAATTCTACAATCATCTGTGGCCAAAGTTGTGATCTATTCCAATCAGCATGCTGTAAATCAGTTTTAATTTACTACAAATCACAAATAATAATAAGCTGATGATTCTACAACTTAGCATTTAATGTAACCAATGTCCAAGGGTCATAATCAAGCAGCTGGAACTTAAAACCCTCAGAGACAAAACCCTAAGTGATAGTGAAAATCTCAAACTTTTATTACCAATCCCCCCCCCCCGACAAATCACTTTTGTATCATCTGAAATATCTAAATTTTACATGTTCATACAAATCCATTGATTTGTTACTTTTATAAGTGTGCTTAACAAGACATGACTGCCTTACAATGGCAGCTGTGGGCATGGAAGCAATTTCACTTCCTTTTGTAGCCATCTCCTGGTATACCTCACATACCACCCATATTTAGTGACTAATCCTAATATGGCCCACATGGCATTTGACTGTACAAGCAAGTGTTCACAGGCAGGAAAACTATGTATAATTGTATTCACTCCCTGCCTATGACTGGCTAACTACATTTCAAACTGAAGAGGAGGCCCAAAGGCTTCCTCCAGCAGCAGGAGACAGGAATTAACCCAAACTTCTCCAAATAAGTGGTGGGTGGCAATGTATTGTGCCAAGCCAGATGCCACAGAGGACATAGGTGTGCACACTATAAATTCAATTATGGACATCCTTTATAGTATATGTATAAAAAAATTAGAAATAGGAGATAAAAAAAAAAACAACCCTACCTCTGAAATACCCCATGCTTGTGATACATCATACTGGCCAGAGCCCTGAAAAAATATTTTTAAAAATTATATTATTTAGATGTACTCTACTAACATATCAATACTAAAATTTTAATGATCAGCTTGTGCTTGAAATCTATCTTTGTATTTACAAATTTTCTTTATAAAATAATATGCTTCTGACACGTGACAGCAGCCGATAGAATTAACCTGATTCTGATAGCTCAGAGTGTGAAATAATTTGACATTTTTCAAATTACTGCAATTAAATTAAGCGATTTCTGATATCTGCTGCATACAAGGGCTTCAAAAAAGAATGTAACAAGCAATCCTATGTGAAGGACTTTGTTACACAGATGCATGTCTGACACAAGACTTTTGAACACATTACTTTTCAATATAGTTGCCACATATTTAATATGTGGTGGCAATACATTTGTCTCACTTGACCCCAAGACATATACCACAACATGGAAGAAATTGGTGTTAACGGTCTTTACCCACTAAATAAGTTTACTGCATACTGACATCTTGCAACTTACTTGCCAGACAGGTGCACCTTTAAGGAGTTCTAAGAGATAGAAATTATTTGGTGCAAGATTGGGACTGTATGGTAGGCAGAGAACCTTCTAATCACAGTGACATAAAAACTTGAGTGCAGAAGGCAGTGTTTGCAAAGACATAAAATGAGTGTAAGTTTACACCAAACCTACACTCATTTCTGTGACACAATGGGTTCCTATAGATCCACCGGTTTTTTCACCAGAATTTTCCACCCTTAATTACCCAGCAGTGATTGCACTCAAAAATTTGCAATTGTGAATTGCACAGCACCTGGCAGGTGGCCAACTTTGTTTTTCATTTATGGGAAATGTTTTTTGATTTTTTTTGAATTCTGCTTGCAGTATATCAATATATTAACTTTTCTTAAGAGATCTCAGTACTCATTGTATAATTTTGTTTATATTTTACATATATAACTGAAAAATGGAAGTGACTATTAGGAGCATGTTTTTATTTCCCTCCCAAGCAGAAAATGTGTTTGCAAATTTTTGCTTATTAGCATTAGCATTAGTAGAGGCATATGATGCAAGAAAGAAAGCTTGTATAGAATCAGCCAAAAAAAAAAAAAAAAATCCCATTTTAACCATCCATTCACCCCAAATGTCTGTCTAGTTCTGCCTTGAATTTTATTTAAGCTGTAAACTTCCATTTGTCATTATGGAAGTTGACAGCTTTTTTTTTTTTTTTTAATGAAAACCCCAAAAACGAGAATTATTAGAACCTATAGTACTTAGTACCATGCTTAGGTTGGAGGTTGAGAAGACCAGAGAACATATCTGTTGACATCAGACTTGAACTTCTGTAGACTGTAATTTTCAGGAAAGACATATGAAGGAAGGTTGTTCCAGAAAACGGCAGTTGAGTGAATAAACAAGAAAGATGAAAAGTTGGTTCTGTGAGTTTGAAATTGGACAGTAAATGGATGTCGGCTGGTGGCAGCACGTGTTTGGACTGTTTTGAAAGAGAGAGCAGGAATTATAGAAGCCAATTCAGAAGAACAGTGCCATTGGAAGTATATGTAGAAAAGGCATGCATGTTGGGAATGGTGGGAGGTGTTTTACCAAGATCATTAATACATCAGTTGGAAGAAAAATGGGATTCTAGTAGGTCAGCTTTATCCTTAGCTGAAGTGACAACAGAATCATCTGGTTTTGACAGAGGTGGGAGCAGAGATGGGCAAAAGTTGTGACCAATAGCTTTAGCAAGAGACCAAAATGCTCAGCTACCATTAGGGCAAGAAGCAAGTACTCTTAGCCTGTCAAAATCTAGTTTGGACTGATTAATAACTGCTTTACAATTGTTGCGAGCTTTGGTGTAGGCAGAAAATGAAACTGAAGAATTAGAAACAAGCCAATTACGATATGCAACATTCTTCTCTAGAACAGCCTAAGCACATTTATTGGAAAACCTAGGTTTAGATAAAGGACGAGATTTTAAAGTGGAGTGTGGAATAAAGGATTCCATTCCTACAAGAATAATTACACTGACACAATCTGAGCAAACGTTGACATCAGAAGTTTTGAAACAGTAGTCTGACCAAGGAAAAGAAGAAAGGAAATCTCGCAGGTCATCCCATTTTGCATTCTTGTAATACCAAACAACACGAGGTTGGGAATAGCCATGAGATAAAGGCTCCAATGGAGAAGAGACAACCACCAAGTTGTGATCCGAGGTGCCTAAAGGACCACTCACTTCGACCACACACTTAGAAGGATTGTTTGTGAGAAAAAGATCAAGCATGTTGGCTGTATGGTTAGGATTGTCCAGTATTCTTGTAGGTAAATGAACAATCTGTGCAAGTTATTAGTAATTGCAAAAGCCTCAGCATCTCGACAAGATGGGTCAGTGTGACTAGAAAATGGAAGCCAGCTGGAGTTGTGAACATTAAAATCACCAAGGAAAATTACTTCACTGTTAGGAAAGTTGGACTGGAGAAAGTCAAGTTGCAAAGAGAGGAAGTCAAAGAGCTCCAAGTGATTAGTGGAGTTGGGAGAATGGTAGAGACAACAGATGAATTTAAAACAATGAGGTAGAGAGATTTTAAGCCAGAGAAGATCAAAGAGAGGACATTCCAAATTACCAAGTCTCTGACAGGGAATATCAGAACGGACATATGCACAAGTACCACATTTGAAGCAAAAGGAATCACAGAGAATAATTTGGGCAACTGAGATGAGCAGTAGTTGAATCAACTGATAACTGAGATTCTGTCAGAAAAAGTACATGGGTTTTGGCAGACTGCAAGTGGAAATGGACACCCTTGAGAATAGAAATGAGACCACATATATTTGTGGAATGAACTAGGAAGTGTTTGGGAGGTTTAGATCTTTTTGCAGATAAGTCTACTCTATTAGTTTGACAATTCATGGCATATTCAATAGTTGACAATTCATGGCATATTCAACAGTAAGCAAAAGTGGCGAGGGGGGGGGAATGCTGTATGAAGTAATGAAATTTTTGGATATGGCATACACATGGTAAGAGTATACCCAGATCCTTGACATAATGTGGCCTCGACAATGCCCCCTGCATACACACTACTTAGACTCCCTCCAGTCACTATCTGGCAGAGTAGAGTAGAGGTAGAAAGATTATACACTTGCTGATCTGGAAGCCTCATAAAGAGTTACGAATAGGTTCGGTCCGGTGTACTACCTAGCAGCTGGCCCACAAACACCGTTTTAGAGTTGTACCCTGGAAATGTAAGGAAGATTGGATCTCGCCATGATGTCCATCATAACCTCAAAAGTCATCCGTCATACTGCATGATGGAAGAGATGGGGAAGGGTTTACCAGAATTTAGCTCTGGAGACTAGACATGGGTTTCACCATTCAAGACTCCAATAAGCAAAGTGGTGGTATTGCACTGGTTGATGAGAGTCATCTACCACCTAGCATTGCCTGGTAACACAGAGGGGGGGGGCAGCATTCCTCCATGTGGTGTGGGTGGCACACCTTGACCCCCTGCTTATGTTGGTTCACACTTGGGTGGTCACCCACAGTGTGCTTGTGCATGGGGGTTATACCCAGAATTACTAACAGTCCCACCATCGGGAAGGTGTAAGCAGAGGATTTGGCTGTCACAATTCCGGACTTCACCGAAATTGGGTCCACTTGACTTGAGTGTCCCCCGAATATCAGTTCCATCAGCGTTTTAGACTCCCAAGTAGCAAGTACAGCTTGTCTTGCACATCTGAGAGAATGTCTAACACAACCTCAAGGACCAAATAAATAAATTAAATATTTAATTAATTCATGCTTTTAAATAAATTCAAGGCAGAACTAGACAAACATTTGGGGTGAATGGATGGGAAGGATTTTTTTTTTTTTTTTTGGCTGATGCTATATAAGCTTTCTTTCTTGCATCATATGCTTCTACTAATGCTAATGAGCAAAAATTTGCAAACACTTTTTCTGCTAGGGAGGGAAATAAAAACATGCTCCTAATAGTCACTTCCATTTTTCAGTGTAGCAAACTGTGAAGAATCAGAAATTTCAAAATTAAGCATGTGCATATATTTTTGTTCATATATTATGCATGGAAGCAGAAATTTGCTGACACTTTTATTAAATCTCCTGAAAGTGAAAAGGAAATGTTGAAATTATAAAAGATAAACATGATCCTAATTTTTTAGTGCAAAATTTCCAAAATTTTAGACATGCATATATTCTGTTATGTATATTATGTAAGAAATCTGCAGAAACTTTTAATTCTGCTGAAAATAAAAAAATGTTCCGTTCATAAAATAGAAACATGAAACTAACAGTCACTTCCATTTTCCAGTGCATAAAACTTTTAAGAGCATGAAATTTCAAAACACATGCACACTTTTTCCCCACTTAGAATTGTTTGGTATTTTGCTAACAGAAATCTATGGAATTCAATATGTATTCAGTGATATTCCTTAATTCAAAACCTTTTAATATCAAAAGATTGAGCAGTTTTATACAAAAGAAAAAAAAAAAAAACCTATAGTACTAGTACTTATTATTTATTCACTTCACATGCTCTACACAAAAACATTACAAAATGGACTGCAGAGAACAATCCATTTGAGAGTTCTTATGTGTTTTCTGAATATATTCATTCAGCTAAATACTCACTGAAAGTCTTAAATGTTCCTCCCAAGGTTGATACAATGTATTATTTACATTAGAGAGAATAAAAGTTATCCTAAAACTAGAATGGCAACTATTCAATAAAGCAACCAAGATATCAGAACAGAACCTGTAAGGTCATGTGTGACACCTGCCTGGTAGCACTTTCACATAATTACTGTGAAAAAATAACAATATCGTATTCAAAAACAAGCAGAACTGGGTCAATATTCAAGAATGCAAAAAATAATATCAGTCATTAAGCCTGAACCAAAAAAAAAAAAAAAAAAAAAAAGTGTGCTTTTTTTTTTTTTTTTTTTTTCTGTGAGGTTGGTTGTTGTAGGGCAGGCCTTCTTAAACTATGGGTCGCGACCCCATTTGGGGTCGCGTAGCAAAATTCTGGGGTCGCGAGAGATTTTAATGTCAAATATTTAAATACACGATTTTATAACATCTAGATGTGTATTTGTGCAGAGTCACACTCACACACCTGCACACAAACAAAGGGAGGAATGCGCGTGCGCACACGTGCAGCGAGACTATGATTCAATAACACTGACTGTAATGTGAACTAGTGTAGTATTGACGCTCTTCTAGTGTAGTCAATTGTCAGTGTTCCGCCGTAACGAGATTTTAGTTTTTTTTATTTATTCGGTAATTAATAAATCAATTATTATATGCAATATGTTATTTTTATATATTTATTGTATTTTAGGATCAAAATAATTTTTGGCCATGGATAAATGGCTGAACTTAAATAAGAATAGCAATGACGCAGATAATAATGCTACAAACTCTTCTCAGGCAGGACAAAATATTGAAAAACAGGCATCTTATGTGCGAAAAAGAAAATATGATGAGTCTTTTCTTCAATTTGGCTTTACATTTCAAAATTGTAAGGGTAATGAACAACCTCTTTGTTTGATCTGCAATGAATTATTGGCTCCGGAGAGTATGAAACCATCAAAATTAAAAAGACATCTTGAATCAAAGCATGTTTCGTATGTCAATAAACCAAAAGAATATTTTGAAAGACTGTATAAATCTTTAAATAAAGAAAAAAAATCCTTTGAAAAATTTATAACCGTTAGTGAAAAATGTTTACTAGCGTCATATGAAGTTTCATACTGTATTGCTAAAAATAAAAAGCCATTCACCATTGGAGAAGATCTTGTATTACCTGCTGCTATTAAAATGGTAGAAATACTACATGGAAGTAAATATGGCGATGATATTCGAAAAATTCCTTTGTCGAATGACACTGTCTCGAATAGAATTTCTGATATTAACAAGGACCAATTAGTGCAACTTATTACAAGAATTAAAGAAAGCCCAAATTTTTCAATTCAGTTGGACGAAACAACTGATATTACTAAATTGGCTCAGTTGTTAGTATATGTCAGGTACGTTTATAAAGAAAGCGTGGAGGAAGAATTGTTATTTTGTCGTCCTATGGAAGACCATACTACAGGGAAAGACATATATTGTAAAGTTGACGAATTTTTAAAAACTGAAGGTTTAGAATGGAAAAATTGCTGTGGAATATGCACAGATGGTGCAAGAGCGATGACCGGCAAAAATTTTGGTTTTAAATCATTTTTTCAAGCTGCTCATTATGATCATATAACTTTTACTCACTGCCTTATTCACCGAGAGGCCCTTGCAGCAAAAAAATTAGCACCAGAATTGAACGATGTGCTTCAGGATGCTGTTAAGATTATAAATTTTATTAAGAGCCATGCCCTTAACAGTCGCTTATTTTCAAATCTCTGTAAGGATACGGATTCCAACTACACAACTTTATTATTACATGCAGAAGTAAGATGGTTGTCAAGAGGTCAAAGTTTAAGAAGATTATTGCTATTAAAGGACGAGATCGAAATATTTTTAACCGAACGAAAATGTGAACTTGCTGCTTTTTTTCAAAATGACTTATGGCTATCCAAGCTGCGTTATTTGTCAGATATTTTTGCGAAATTAAATGATCTCAACTTGTCTCTCCAAGGAAAAAATTGCAATATACAGTAAACCCCCACTATTCGCGGTATCTGTATTCGCGATCGCTGATTTAATATAAAATGAAACCTAAAAAAATGTGAATTTTAAATCGCCGTGAACATTTTCCGCCATAAAAAACATGGGCGTGGCTAAAATCTTTCCCGGTCAAAACAGCGCTCGGTGGGTGGGGGAAGAGGGGTGACAAAATCGCGAGCGTGGACGTTTCTCGCTAATCCTTGTTCAGTATGTGCTCTGCGCTTGTCATGAGTTTCGTCGTTTGCTTTAAATTTATATGCTTATAAATTGAATAAAGTTATCAATTTATAAATTGATATGCTTACAAAAGTGATAAATCTACCGTTTTGCAGTGTAAAACAGACTTTTTCGAGTGTGTTAATGGAAGAAAGTGACTTTATTGTTGACAAGTTCTTTCTAACCCGTACGTATTGTGGACAAGTTCTTTCTAACCCTTCTTTGAAAAGATCAAAGAAGGTGATGACATTAGCGAATAAAATTGAGTTATTAGACAAAATTTCTAATGGTGAAAGTGTCTCCTCAGTGGCAAAACATTATTAAATCAGTGAGTCAACGGTACGATCAATCAAGAAATCAGAAGAAAAAATCCGCCGTAGTGTCCGTGAAAACGCGCTAATTGCTTCAAAAATTTGCTCTGTAACTCGTGATGTTAAATTAGAAAAGATGGAAAAAGCTTTAAATCTGTGGATAGAAGACCGAACTCAAAATAAAATTCCCCTTTTCATCATTCGTGAAAGGGCAAAATACCTTTATCAACACTTTAACGAAACTGTTGATAGAACTGGCGGGATAAGTTTTTAAGCTATAGCAAAGGCCCTGGATTGAAAGATTTGTTTGAAATTTCTAATAAATATTACATTTAATAATATTAAATTGTTTCTTATTTTCATTTCGATACCATATGCTTGCATTTCACTAGGTACTGTCTATGTACATAGTCATATTATGAAGGTACATATAATACATACATAGACAAAATTTTAGACTACTTTTTCTTATATATTTCATACTTTGGAACGGAACCCCTTTATTACTATGGGAGCCATTACTCAGTATTCGCGGCATTTCTCAGGAACGTAACCCCAGCGAAAAGCGGGGGTTTACTGTATTTACTTCGAATGATAAAATTGAAAGTTTTATCAAAAAGATCAACATTTGGAAAAGTAGGGTAGAAAAAAATTCGTTCGAAATGTTTTCCAGTGTCAACAATTTTATAATCGAGAAAATTCATTGTAAAACTTTTATTGCAAAAATTATTGTAGATCACTTAAAAGCGCTAGAAACACAGTTCCGTACATATTTTAAATTAAATATTGATTTCCAAAAAATAGTTTGGATTCAAAAGCCGTTTTGGATTGGCTTAAGTGAGATTGATCACCTGCCACTTAAAGCTCAAGAGGAATTTGCTGAGCTTTCGAGTGATTCAAACTTAAAACTACAATTTCAAAAAAAGTCCTTGACTGAATTCTGGATCGGAACTAGAACTGAATTTCCCACAATCGCTGATATGGCGTTAAATGTACTTCTGCCATTCAACACCACATATTTATGTGAAGTCAGCTTTAACACATATTAAATCCCAGTATCGTTCAGCGCTAAAAAATGTTGAAGAGGTCTTATGTCCAGCAGTGTCAAACATTCCACCAAGATTTAATTTGTTATGCAATAAAAAACAGGCATATCCATCTCATTAAATTTTTTACTTTAATTTTAATTTAATACTTACCACTCAACGACTGCGTTCGAATATATTCGAGCGAACTAAGACGGTCAGAATCCCCTTTTATTTATGTTATTGCAAAAAATGCAATTTTGATGAAAAATATAGGGCATATAATTTTTGTAACTATAATAAATACAATTTTACAATTTTTTGTGCAATTTTTAATTTTAGAATGTTTCAAAACGAATTCTAAAACTATATATTTTCATATGTATATGTATATTGTTACCTAATAAATAAATCATCAAAAAATATTAATTTATCTTTCTTTTATATTTATATGGGGGTCGCCAAGAAACTCGCAATCATAAATGGGGTCGTGAATGAAAAAAGTTTAAGAAGCCCTGTTGTAGGGCATTAGACGCATCAGCTACTTAGGCTATTTTGCTCCATATATAATGTCTGTAAACTGAGAGTTCTGTGGTTGATTTGTGTTTGCTGGATGAAATACTCAAGTTTCTGGGAGAAAAAATATGCTACCCTTGAGTGAGACTGACTAACTCAGCCATGTTATGAAACCTATAAAAACCATCGCACCATTAACAGCATTCGAATTCAGGTCTTTTCTGAATGGTGTGGGGAGGATGGTGATTATATCAACTGTGCTACCCATGAGGAGTTCGTGAGGGATCTGGCAGGTCCTGACCAACATGCAGAAATAAGATAAAACAGCACACCTTTGAGAGAAAGAGATAACCAGAGAGACCCTGTTGTACCACACAAACCTACCTCTTACATTTGACCACATTTCTAGTAATTGTGACACCTGGTGACAGTGTGCAGTGACACAATGTGCATGAGGTGCTGTTTGTTTGTTTGTTTGTTTCGGAATTTATTGGGCGCATCGGCAACTATGGCCATAGTGCGCCAGCATGAGGTGCAATTTCATTGTAGTATGAGGAATGAGATGATGTATGCATTCCCTTTACCTGGCCAAAACCCCACTCCCCCCTTTCCCAAGAAATATGCTTTTACATGTGCAATTGTTGTTACCTTATTTTTTGATACAAAACCTTGTGTTTGCCACATGTATTATGCAGATGCTTACTAGTCTATATGTTCACTTCAAATAACAATAACTACATTTAATTAAACATGAGAAGGACATGACATGGAACTACTACAAAGTAGGTTTAGTAAAATCACTTTACCAAATGAAGTATCAATTAGTTTAATGGAATGAGAGGACAATTATTAAAATAGACCCAAACAGTCCCAACAACCAAATAAATAGGCTACGTTTCAGATTTCTGTATTGCAACCTGTCTATGGGCCTGGATTTTTGGTTTTTGGATAAGTTTATAACTCTGCTATAGAGAACCAAACTGTGTTGCAGGAAATACCAAGCTGTGCAACCAGAGGGACCCTATTGTACCAATAACACAGGAATGCCTCTCATTCATAACTTTAATTGCTGCATTATTAGTATGCTGTATTAGTATTATAGTAGTAGTAGTAGTAATGGAGGCATGCGATGCAAGAAAGCAAATGTATCAGCTTATGCAGGATTAGCCATAAAAAAAAAAAAAAAAAAAACACACACCTATTTCACACATCCATTCCCTCTAAAAGTTTGTCCAGTTCCTCCTTGAATTTATTTCAGCTATCAACGTCCACAACAACAGATGGAAGTTTGTTCCAGCAATTAGCATTAGTAGAGGCATTTGATGCAAGAAAGCAAGCTTATGCAGCATCAGCCAAAAAAAAAATAAAGTAAAATAAGTAAATAAAAAATAACCACTTATACTTCACCCCTCTGTTCGTTCGAAATACCTGTCCAGCTGAGCCTTAAACTTATTTAGGCTATCAACTTCCACGACAAGGGATGTAAGTCTGTTCCACCTACCAACCACCCACTGGCTAAAGGCAAATTTCCGCACGTCTATCCTACATCTGTCTTTCCTCAATTTGAATTTATGCCCTCTCAGGTGATTATTCTGAGCGAGAGGAAGAATCCCATCAGCATTGAGCATGCTCAAACCATTCAAGGCTTTGTACACCTCTATCAGATCACTTCGCTGGTGCCTAGTCTCCAGACACTGTAATTCGAAAACTTAAGCCTTTCTTCATAAGAGCACCCCTTTGTTCCATTCACTAATCTTGTTGCCCTTCTCTGTACTCGTTCCAGCAGCTCTACATCCTTCTTGAAATGAAGCCTCCAGACCTGTATACAGTACTCTAGGTGTGGCCTGACCATTGCCTTATTCAAGGGAATAATCACCTCCTTATCCTTGCTAGAAAAATTCCTATATATCATTGACAATACACCATGAGCTACTCTTGCAGCCCATCTGCACTGCTCAGAGAACTTCATATCTGCCTGCACAACCACCCCCAGGTCCCTTTCATTCTCTACCACTGTCAGTGTGGTATCACAGAGTTGATACGTTGCTCTGGGGGTGCTGTTTCCCATATGTAGTACTTTACATATGTCAATGTTAAACTTCATTTGCCACCTCTCAGCTCATCTGCTCAACCTTTCCAGATCCTGTTGCAGCAGCATAGTGTCAGTAGTGTCCTTGACAACCCTGCCAACCTTTGTATCGTCTGCAAACTTGGGCATTAAGCTTGATATACCATCATCAATATCATTTATAAATACAGAAAACAATAAAGGACCTCATACTGAACCCTGAGGAACTCCACTAATAACATTAGTCCACGATGAGCAGTGTCCATTGATTACCACTCTCTGTCTTCTCCCCCTCAACCACCCCTTTATCCATAGCAGCAATTTGCCTCCAATGCCACACTGCTCCAATTTGTGCAGCAGTCTTCCATGTGCAACAGTATCAAAAGCCTTTCTAAGATCCAAGTATATAATATCAAAGTTATACCCTGCATCCAGTTCTTTTGTGACTGCATCATAGTATCCAATCAAATTGGTCAGGCAAGACTTCCCCTTAACAAAACCATGCTGTGTCCGAGCTATAACTGAAGTCTTGTCTAGATGATGATCCTGCAGTGCTTCTTTAACCAGTGCCTCCATTAAATTTCCGGGAACAGAAGTTAAACTCACAGGTCTATAATTACTTGTGTCATTTGCACATCTCCAGTCCATGGGTACCTCCCCTGAGTCCAAGGAAGCTCTCATAATTATGGCTAAGGGTTTGCTTACTTCCTTTGCTGCCTCCTTTAATATAACTGGATAGATCCCATCCACCCCAGGTGCCTTTCTTGTATTTATCTTCAACAATTTCTCCTCCACTTTACTCTCAGTTATTACAAGATTCTCTAGCTTACTGCCAGAGTTGAATACACCTCTGGCATTCCCCTCGCTGAATAACTCCTCATGTGTGAATGTCGATGCAAAATATTCATTCAGTTTGTTAGCTACCTGAGCAGGATCATCAACAGTTGACCCATCGATGTCAAGTGGACCAATCTGATTCATCCCCTTCCTTCTAGAGTTTACATAAGTAAAGAACTCTTTGCTGTTTTTCTTTGCATCCCTTGCCAAGGATTTCTTGTAATCTGCCTTCGCCTGCCTAACCTCCTTTGTAACTTGGTTACAGATCAACTTGTATCTATCATAGGCTTCTGTGTCACGCGTTAATTTGTATGTATCCCATGCATTTTTCTTCTCTGCCATATGCCTCATTAGTTCATCGGACATCCATTTAGGCCTAAACCTTGAACAATATTTCTTAGTTGGTATGTAAAGCCTAGTAGCTTCCAATATAAGTTCTTTGAATGCTTCCCATTTTGAATTTGCTGTTGGTAACATCATCAGTTGATCCCACTGTATAGAATTTAAATACTGTCTCAGACCATCGTAGTCGCCTTTACGAAAGCAATAACCCTTCCCTTTACCCCTAATGGTAGTTACCTCTTTGAGTAAATCCCACTTCAGAACATTGTGATCACTGCCACCTAGTGGTTCATTTATCTGCAGATTCTTAATGCATGAAGAATCACTACTGATAATCAGGTCAAGAGTATTACTCCCTCTAGTTGCCTCCGAACATGCTGATGTAGAAAACAATCATCCAATAAATCTACAAAAGCCTTGCTAGTGTGTGAGTGACCAGCCCCCAAATTCCAGTCAATATCTGGGAAATTAAAAAGACTCTCTGATTTACTGGCCCACGCTATTTCTCTGTACAGTTTCTTATTATACTCATCAGAGTCATTAGGCCTATAGCACACTCCTACTCTCAATTTTGATCTCCCAATGTTTATGTCACACCAAACTGACTCGATACTGCACTGTCCAGTGATGTCGACTGGCTTCACTTCCTTGGATTTTATGTGTTTCTTAAATAATAGCATAACCCCTCCTCCCTTCCTATCCTGTCTATCCTTTCTGTAGACATTGTACTCCCCAAATTCCAGTTCTGCATTCCTTATATCTATGTGACACCACGTCTCTGAAATCCCAACAATATCTGCCTTTGATGTTTTGAGCAATACCTCAAATTCATCAAATTTATTTACTAAACTCCTAGCATTGGTGTACACGCAAGTATACATGCACCTGCTCTTCCTCTTAGCCACCCTAACACAACCCATGTGTTTACTTGTACCCCCATGATTCCCAGCAGTCTCTGAAATATCCTGCATCTTATTTTCCAGGCTGCTGCTCATTCCAATAGAAGCAGTGCAAGAATCACTTTCTCCTCTGCCAGTGGCTACTGTTAATCTATTAGTCCTTGTATCCTCCCAATCTAGCAGTTTTCCGACCCACCTAACACTGCCTCGATAGCATCAGCAAATATTCTTGCACCCTTTCTATTTAAGTGTATCCCATCCCTGTAGAAGCAGTCTCTCCTGTTAACAAGTACAGACCAGGCTAAAAAAAATTCTACCCCTTGAGCCTTGCACAATCTTTCCAGGGCAGAATTGATCGACAGGGCTCTCATCATATACTCCCTCCTATCGTGTCTGGGCAGAACTGCAGACACTTTCAAATTCAACCCTAATTCACGGCTTTTTTTCATCAGTGACCTGTACTTGTTAAGTAATTCCGCCGGTCTCCTACTCTTAATATCATTAGTGCCAACGTGTACAACTATATCACCTTTTGTGCCCTTAAAAGATGATATCCGCTCTAAAACGTCATCAACCTTTGCCCCTTGCAGATATACCCTGGTCTTGTTCCACCTATCCTTTTTACAAAGCATGTTTCCCGTTTCCCTGACAATACAGTCACCAACAACTACTAGATCCTTTGGGACCAGCGCATTATGCCTTGGGGGTTGCCGCTGTGTTGCGCGATGACCAAGTGCAAGCTCTGGAATTGGTGTGGGCAGCTGAGAGCTTGATGGGCCCCTCACTTGTAATCCTTCAAGGGTATCCACCCTGTCCTTTAAGCTCTCATATAGGCCCATAACAACGCTGAGTTGTCGCCTGATTTCCTTACACTCCTTGCATTGCGCACATACAAAGACATCCCCCATGGCAGTATCATGTCCCATACCTGACTGCTCCGCAAACATCAAGCAAATAGTGCATCTTAAAAAGTTGTGATTCAGAGGGCAACTGCCCCCCTCAGTTCTCCCCTGAGCCACAGCATTCCCATTAGTTTGAGCCTTTTGCTTTGCTGCTCTGGTTTGAGTCATGATTTTGATTTACTTTCAATAAAATTTCAATTTCAGTACAAAATTAAATCCTAAACTTGTATCCCAACACAGTTATAACGCTATATTTATGTTTCAGTAACGAGTGTTATCTACGAAATCCCTTTATATAACTTCCGTATCAAGTTATGTATTAATTATTTATTTTTACTAATTATTTATGTTACGTAACCTAAGTGGCTATATGTATAGTTAAAAGTACAATTTAATTGCCAATGAAGTTCGACAAGATTAATAGATTTTACTGATTAATTTTCGCGTAACAATGGCGGCTATTTACGAACAGTAAACACGTGGATTTGATACCCTTTCCGATACTAAGTAATACCTACAAAATCTCTATCTAAGTTACTTTAAACTTAAGTACCGTAAATAGGAATATAAAGCTACTCTAGAAAATAAGTTAATATGTCAATTTAAACTAATAAAGCAGAAAATAAATCAGAACAAACTTCTCTGTTCCAAGAGCGGCAGAAAGGCACGTCCGCACAGGCAACTCTCATCCTCAGAATTGAATTAACCACCCACTGGCTAAAGGCAAATTTCCACACATCTATTCTACAACTGTTTTCCTTCAATTTGAATTTATGCCTCTCAGGCTTGTAATCTGAGCAAGAGGAAGCATCCCATCAGAATTCGGAATGCTCAACCCATTCAAGGCCTTATACACCTCAATCAGATCACATCGCAGGTGCCTAGTCTCCAGCTGCTGCAATTTGCAGAACTTAAGCCTTTCTTGGTGAGAGGGACCCCTTTGTTCCCCTCACCAATCTTGTTGGCCTTCTCTGTACACGCTCAAGCAACGCAACATCCTTCCTAAAATGAGGCCTCCAGACCTGTACACAGTACTCAAGGTGTGGCCTGACCATTGCCTTATACAAAGGGATAATCACCTCCTTTTCTCTACTGGCAGAATTCCTGTATATCATTTATAATACCCCATGACCTGCTCTAGCAGCCTGTCTGCACTGCTCAGAAAACTTCATATCTGACTGCAGAATTACACCCAGATCTTTTTCATTTTTTACCACCCTCAGTGTAGTACCACACAGTTGATATGTTTCTCTGGGATTACTTCTACCCATATGCAGTGCTTTGCCTTTGTCAATGTTAAACTTCAGTTGCCACTTCTCACCAGTAGCAGGAAGTGATCACAGAGTTCCACGGTGGACGATGAAGAGAGAGAGGTAGCAGTAGTTAAAGGCAAAGGGTTATAATTCCAGGAAAAGAAATTACAATGGCTTAAGGTGATACATGGCCTCCATTAACTGGGTAAATATCTCAGAGAGCATATACAACTGAATTATGGTATATTTTTAAAACATTAATTATAGAAGCCCTAAATGTGCATATACCATTAAAAAAATACTCCACAAGGAGGATTCCAAGTTGGATGAATAATGAAATTTCCAGATTACTTGAGCAGAAAGAAATGGCGTGGAAAAGTTACAGAGCAATAAAAAGTACTGAAGCCTATAACAGCTACAAATTGATCTGTAATAGTGCCACAGAAAAGGTTAGGCTGGCAAAGGCAGATTATGAGAAATCTAATGTCAAAGAGAGCAAGAGTGGGGATAAGGAATTCTTCACCTATATAAATGCAAAGAAGAGAAAGACAAATCAGATTGGACCCTTTTGTAATGGATGTGAATAGTATTAGATACTCCAACTGATGTTGATGAACTCATAATTTATTTTTGCATCAATATTTACAAAAGAAAAAACCCTTTATGTCAATGAGAAATTATAACAGTGAAGTTGAAAAATATGTAATTAATGATACTGAAATTTCACGATTATTTAATAAAAAAAACTTTCGAATCTACAGGTGAGTAAGGCTCTGAGGTTGATGGCATATACACTATAATTTTAAGGGTGGTGGCAAGTAAGTGCACTGAACCATTAAGGTTAATGATGAGAGCATCACTGTACTCAAGAGATTACTTTGGATTGGAAAAGTGTCAATATATCTCCAATACATAAAGGCGGTTCTAAGAATGTAGTGTGAAATTACTGACCAGTCAGTCTAACTTCAATAGTAGGGAGGCAATGATCAAGGGATCGTTTGGATAGAAATGGAATTCTGAAAGATACACAGCTTGATTTTGTAAAGGAAAAATCATGTTTAACAAATCCGGTTAGCTATTCTGACAGGGTCACTCATGAGCTGGATTTAGGGAATAATTTTGACATTGTTTATTTCGATTACAGCAAAGCATTTGACTCAGTCCCACATGAGTGGTTACTTTATAAGTTGGAACATGTTGGAATCATGGGAAAATCCTTAAATGGACAGCAGGATGGCTTCAGGGAAGGAGGGTTGTGATAAATGGTTATTCCTCAGTTGGATTAATGTAAGAAGTGAGGTTCCCCAAGGATCAATGTTAGGACCACTGTTGTTTTTTTATTTTCATAAATGACATCGATGAAGGAATAGAGGGTATTGATGTCGTATACAGATGATGTAAAGATCATTAGAGGAGTTAATGATCACCACCAAACAGAACTTCTTCAGAGTGACCTAGATAGACTTCGGGGATGGTCAGAGAAGTGGTAGCTATGCTTTAATTCAGCAAAATGCAAGTTCTTACACCTGGGGAACAGTAACCCCAAAATAACTTATAGACTTGGTGGAGTTGCACCAAAGTCAGTAGTGGAAGAAAGGGAATAAAGGAACTTGGAGTTACGATATGGTCAGACACGAAGTCAGCCAAGCATTGTAGACAGGTTGCGAGGTGGGCCGATGGTCTCCTATCGATGATTTATCAAACATTTGCTAGTAGAGATAAGGACATCATAATCCCAGTATATAAGACCACACTTGAAATACTGTGTTCAAGTATGGAGACTGCACCTAAAAAAAAGATATTCAGCTTCTTGAAAGAGTCCAAAAGATGGGTAACTGGGCACCTCAGAGAAGACTTGATTGAGATGTTTAAGGCTCTGAGTGGCCAAAGTAAAATGAACAAGGATGAAATTTTCATGGTAATAAATGATTCTACTAGGGACCATAAATTCAAGTTACAGGGAGAAGTTTAGACTAGATTGCAGGAAGTTTTATTTTAGTCAGCAAGTTACTAGAAGGGTGGTCGAGGCTAACAATTTGGGGAAATTCAAAGGTCAGCCGGATAGTTACCTAAGGAAAATGCATAGGCTGTTTATTTCCTTTTATTTATTTTATTTATTAATTATTTATTTTATATATACTATTTTACTTCTTTTTTTTTGGCTGGTGCAGCATAAGCCTTAGGCTTCCTTGCATCGTGTGGCCATTACTAATACTACACAATGATATATGCTCCAACATTGCAATAAGATTTTTATGCATATTTGTAGAAATATGTATTCAGTCTTCAAAATGTGTGTTTTAAAATTCTATTGTTAATGATAGTAAATCAGTTATAAAAATTACCTGTTCTGTAGAAGTTGATAATTCAGTAAGAAGAGGAGGTTCAAAGTTCATACTTTCCACTAAAAATAAATGAATAAATAAAAATTAATTGAAATGTAAAATAGTAAAACAATGTATTTTATATTCAGATATGGCTATTATATTTTAACATTCTCAGAGTGAGTTTCTTGAACGTGCCTGGGCCCTGAGCAGTGAATTTTTTGTGAGGTGCGTTTTCATCAAATTTTGGAAATCATAAAAGTTTGGATATAAATGCTTTTAAATATTAATTTGTTTCATTTTTACTTAACCGTTCAATATTAGAGTGAAATTGTTTTCAAAAGTCACAAAAAATTTTTTTAAAATTTCATCAGTACTTATTTTGTTATGTATTACTGTCTTTTACATCTATTGAAATGCTTGATTCAATTAATCAACTTCTGGATCTGAACTGCAGAGAATTTCGGCTTTTGTAAAGAAACAATGACTGACAGATGCAATTCCTCTCTCCTCCAATCATAAAATCTATTTTCGTGTTACCATTTATAAAGGGTGATCATTTAATTCGCAGACTGGTGGAAGATTTCATGTGTACTGCATGAACTTTCCATAACTGCTGTTACAGGCACTCTCCCTGATCGCTACTGAGCAGATTCTACGTGTGCATGCCAGTATTTTTCAAGCTAGTGTTGAGTGAAGAGAGTTTTTTTAGCCGTGTATCACTGACGATCGTTTTGAAGTAAGTATCGTGACACCTCCAGGACTGCCTCGCGGAGCAGGATAGGTTCATCTGCCTGGACAGCAAGCGATCGACCAATCGCTGCACTACTATAACCGCTTATGGTTGGAGTCCCTAAACATAGCTAGCTGTCACAAAGTTTTAAATTGCAGTAGAGATACAAGACTACACCCAATTTTGGAGTCTGTAATATTAAAACATGACAAACGCTGGCAGTCATCCCATTATACACGCCGGATACCAACAACAATCACCTGATCTGACATAGTAAGTGATTGAACATTCTCATGTGCACTCTCCCAGCAATCTGAGCACTCCCTGCTTATTTAGTTTATTCCATTTCTAACATTTTATGTTATGTTTACATTTCTGTGTATTTGCTGAGGAAGGGGTTCGTTACCCCGAAAGCTTCTTTACCATATTAAAATTCATTTAGTTACCGTATCCACTGGTTCTACTGTAGTCTTCTTTTTCAAACATGAAATTTCTTATCAATATTTTTGAGCAGTGGTACTGTTGTTCAAGAAAATAAGTTTCCATAATGAATATTTCTGCAAGGAGAGAGAGAATTTCTTATACTAGACTGAAATCTGTTTGTAAAAGAATCCATTAAAACTGAAATAATATCAACCTACTGAAGAGAGGATATTATTTCTCATCTTGGATGGAAACAGGGTTGTTGAAATATGAAATATGAAGGCAACAGTCTAAATTGTGTTCTGTTCAAGTTTTACTTTCACCTAAAAGTACTGTGGTATACATGACATCTAAGGACACTAAACTATCTCTCTGATGGAGGTTGGTAGGTTTGAGGGGGTTGACTTCTGAATTTTGTACTGGGTGGGGATTACTGAGGGAAAGAGTGGGGAGTAGTTTAGTGAGCAAAGAGGAATGAGCTTGACAGGGTGGTATCAGACATTCATGCAGTATCAGTAGTCACAGAATCAGTATACAAATTCCAAACTGCTCTGTAAAGAGCATCATCAATAAGAGCCATCTAACAACCCCATGCATTCCCAGAATAACCAGCTGCATTTCTAAGACAGCCAGGGAGCACAGCAAATTGTTCTTTGTTCCTGTCATGCATAGAATTTTCACCCTGAGCCAGACAACTCCTACAGCAGAATGAAATCAAAAAATCATAAAAAGTAACCCATACTTTCCACTGCAGAGGAATCTGGAATTTTAAACAATTTTTTTTTTTTTTTTTTTTTATGTGAACCCCAAACACGAGAGGTATTAGAACCTATAGTACTTAGAACTGTGCTTGGGTTGGAG
The DNA here is from genome assembly GCF_048544385.1 of Mastigoproctus giganteus. NCBI lineage: Eukaryota > Metazoa > Arthropoda > Arachnida > Uropygi > Thelyphonidae > Mastigoproctus > Mastigoproctus giganteus. The sequence goes on along the minus strand of NC_143580.1, from coordinate 212,825,572 downwards.
GTTGAGATGATGAAAGTAGATATTTGTTGACATTGGACTTGAACTTCTGTAGATTGTAATTTTCAGGAAATACGTATGAATGAAGGTTGTTCCAGAAAATGGCAGTTGAATGAATAAATGAGGATGATGAAAAGTTGGTTCTGTGCGTTTGAAGTTGGACAGTAAATGGATGTTGGCTGGTGGCGGCACGTGTTCGGACTGTTTTGAAAGAGAGAGCGGGAATTATAGAAGTCAATTCAGAAGAACAGTGCCCATGGAAGTATCTGTAGAAGAGGCATGCAGCAGAAACAGTATGTCTATGAGAAAGCGAGTGGAGAGATTCTGTTAGAGATGAATCATTAATTAACCTAACTGCCCTCTTCTGAATGGAATCAAGAAGCCTGAGAGAGGTTTTGGGGGCAGAACCCCAGATGTGGGAACAATATTCCATGGCAGGATGGATTTGTGATTTATACAGAGTGAGCAGCTGTTTGGAAGAAATGTAATGCTGAGAGCGAAAGAGAAAACCAAGTTTTTTAAATGCAGAGGAAGCAATATTTGTAATGTGCTTGTGCCAAGAGAGATTAGAAGTCAGGGTAATCCCCAAAAGAGATATATCATTTTGCCTAGAAATGGAGTGTCACTAAAGATAAGTGACACTCCATTCGGAGTGTCACTAAAGATAAGCATAGGAGCAGAAGAATCCTTTTTGTGAGATATAAGACAAGACTGAGTTTTAGAAGGGTTGAAATCAACTAAGTTGTCTTTGCCCCACTGGAGAATTACCTGAAGATCGGCATTTAAGGAATTGGTAGCAGATTTTCGACAAGTTGAAGCTGATTGAGCAGGACAAGGTTTCTCAAATTGGAAAGTGGAATGCAATGTGCTATCATCGGCAAAACTATGGATAGGATTTCCAGTCAATGGAAGAAGGTCATTAATATACAAGAGGAAAAGAGTGGGGAAAAGAACTGAACCTTGGGGGACACCGGCATTAGTGGAGAAGTCAGAAGACAGAGAGCTATCTACCATCACCCTCAGTGAGCGATCGGAGAGAAAACTGAATAACCAATTACTAAAAACAGTTGGCAAACCATAAGATGGAAGCTTGTTTAGAAGACCCTTATGCCAAACACGATCAAAAGCCTTTGAGATGTCAAGAGCAAACCTCACCGAACCTTTCCATTGAATTAGTCCATAAATGGGTAACATAAGCCAGAAGAATATCACCAGTGGATCGACACTGACGGAATCCATACTGCCGATCGTTGATCAGACGGAAGGTTTCTAGGTAGTTCAAGAGTTGGCGGTTAATTGATTTCTCCATTACTTTAGAAAGAGTAGAAGTAATTGCAATGGGACGATAATTGGATGGGAGGGATTTGTCACCCTTTTAGGAACTGGCTGGATATGAGCAAATTTCCAAGCAGAAGGAGAAACACCTTTGGAATAAGAAAGTGAAAAAAGGCAGCAAAGAATAGGAGTAAGTTCAGGAGCACAGATTTTGAGAACAAGTGGAGAAATACCATCAGGACCTGGAGTTTTCTTAGCATCAAGATTCGACAAAATCCTTCTGACATCCTTTTGACGAAAGACCACAGGGGGCATTGAATGCAGCGTGTTGGGAATGGTGGGAGGTGTTTTATCAAGATCATTAATACATGAGTTGGAAGAAAAATGGGATGCTAGCAGGTCAGCTTTATCCTTGGCTGAAGTGACAACAGAACCATCTGGTTTGGACAGAGGTGGGAGCAGAGATGGGCAAAAGTTGTGGCCAACAGCTTTGGCAAGAGACCAGAATGCTTGGCTACCATTAGGGCAAGAAGCAAGTTTTCTACTCTTAGCCTGTTCAAACTCCAGTTTGGACTGATTAATAACTGCTTTACAATTGTTGCGAGCTTTGGTGTAGGCAGAAAATGACACTGAAGAATTAGAAACAAGCCAATTACGATATGCAACATTCTTCTCTTGAACAGCCTTAGCACATTTATTGGAAAACCAAGGTTTAGATAAAGTATGAGATTTTACAGTGGAGTGTGGGATAAAGGATTCCATTCCTGCTAGAATAATTTCACTGACACGATCTGAGCAAATGTTGACATCAGAAGTTTTGAAACAGAATTATCCGACCAAGGAAAAGAAGAAAAGAAGTCTCGCAGGTCATCCCATTTTGCATTCTTGTAATACTAAACAACACGAGGTTGTCAATAGCCATGAGATAAATGTTCCATTGGAGAAGAGACAATCACCAAGTTGTGATCTGAAGTGGCTAAAAGACCTCTCACTTCGACCGTGTACTTAGAAGGGTTGTTTGTGAGAAAAAGATCAAGCGTATTGGCTGTATGATTAGGATTGTCCGGTATTCTTGTAGGTAAAGAACAATCTGTGCTAGGTCATTAGTAATTGTAAAAGCTTCAGCATCTCGACCGGCTGGGTCGGTGTGACTAGAAAATGGAAGCCAGCTGGAGTTGTGAACATTAAAATCACCAAGGAAAATTACCTCACTGTTAGGAAAGTTGGACTGGAGAAAGTCAAGCTGCAAAGAGAGGAAGTCAAAGACCTTCAAGTGATTAGTGGAGTTGGGAGAACGGTAGAGACAACAGATGAATTTAACACAATGAGGTAGAGAGATTTTAAGCCAGAGAAGATCAAAGAGAGGAGATTCCAAATTGCCAAGTCTCTGACAGGGAATATCAGAACGGACATATGCACAAGTACCACCTTTGAGGCGAAAGGAATCATACAGCGAATAATTTGGGCATCTGAGATGAGCAGTAGTTGAATCAACCGATAACTGAGATTCTGTCAGAAAAAGTACATGGGGTTTGGCAGACTGCAAGTGAAAATGGACATCATTGAGATTAGAATTGAGACCACGTATATTTGTGAAATGAATTAGGAAGTCCTTGGGAGGTTTAGATCTTTTTACAGATAAGCTTGCTCTATTAGTTTGACAATTCATGGTGTATTCAATGGTAAGAAAAAGTGGGTGGGACATGCTGTATGAAGTAATGAAATTTTAGGATATGGCATACATGTGGTAAGAATATACCCAGATCCTTGACATAACGTGGCCTCGACAATGCTCCCCGCATACACACTACTCGGACTCTCTCCAGTCACTATCTGGCAGAGTAGAGATAGCAAGATTATACACTAGTTGATCCGGAAGCCTCCTAGAGAGTTACCAATAGGTTCGGTCCAATGTACTAACTAGCGGCCGGCCTACGAACACCGTTTTAGAGCTGTACCCTCGAAATGTAAGGAATATTGGATCTCGTCACGACGTTCATCATAACCTCAAAAGTCATCAATCATACTGCATGATGGAAGAGATAGGAAAGGAAAAATGCATACAAATGCACTTCTAAGGTTGCTAAGGTTAATTTTTGCCACAATCACACCTAAACAGTTTGATGTAGACATCTACTCATGATATTATGTGTAACATATTAACTTGTCAATATGAGAAAGATAACATCTGTGCCTCAGAGAAATTCAATAAATTTTTCACACATGAATGAATGCTAAGTTTTGTTATTTGCTTCATTACTAGTCGCACAGTTCAACATACAATACCTTAAAATAAGCATCATAAGTGTGTGATTACAGCTGTAAAATTTTACCTATCAAGAGAGAGAGAGAGATCATGTCTTTGGATACTTCTGTTCTTTAATACTTGTAATTTGTGCAAAATAAAAAAATAAATAAATAAAAAGAACCATATATTTTTTGTGTTATTGCATTCTTTTTTTTTTTTTTTTTTTTTTTTGTTAGTTGTTGGCGCATTGGCTTCTGTGGCCATAATGCACCTCCCAATGTTTTTGCATTTTCTACTCTCATCCAAGCCCGAGGCGGGATTCGAACCCGCGACTGGGTTGCCAGGCAGGCACTTTATCCACCCGGCTATTGCATTCTGTAAACTAAGTAACGAAATGCAAACTGACTTGCTAATTACACTATGTGACATGCTTGACATCACTTTAGCATAGCAGAGAATGGTAGGCAGAAAATGCCCAATGTCTAGGTACATCAAACCCTGGATTCCCCCAGGGTTCAGTGCTGGACCCATTGTTGTTTTGTTTATTTATTAATGATATCAATAAAGGTATAATCAGGTTTAATGTCCAAGTTTGCAGATGATACAAATGTTGACAGGGTTGTTAATGACAGTAAAGACAGTATGCTATTGCAACAGGATCTAGATGAGGTTTTCTGAGCAGTGTAGACAGGCTGCCAGAGCAGGTCATGAAGTTTTTTTTGCCAATGATATATAGGAATTTTGCTAGCAGAGACAAGGAGGTAATTACACCTTTGTATAAATCAATGGGTACTATGTACAGGTCTGGGGGCCTCATTTTAGGAAGGATGTAGAGTTGACTAGAACGAGTACAGAGAAGTGCAACAAGATTGGTGAGAGAAACAAATGGGTTCTCTTACCAGGAGAGGCTTAAATTCTTTAAGTTACAGCATCTGGGGACTAGGCACCTGTGAGGTGATCTGATTGAGATGTACAAGGCCTTGAATGGTTTGAGCAGGCTCAATGCTGATGGGATACTTACACTTGCTCAGATTAAGAACCTGAGGTGCATAAATTAAAATTGAGGAAAGACAGTTGTAAAATAGATGTGTGGAAGTTTGCCTTTAGCCAGTGGGTAGTTGATTGCTGGAAAAGGCTTCCATCTGTTGTTGTGGAAGTTGATAGCTTAAATAAATTTAAGGCTGAACTAAATAAACATTCGGAGTGACTGGATGGGTGGAATGGGAAGTTTTTTTTGGCTGATACTCTATAAGCTTGCTTTCTTGCATCATATGCTTCAACTAATGCTAATGCTACACCTCAAGAAAAGTGTCTGATTACAGTTGTAAAAATTACCTAGATTGTGTGGAACTAAATCTGTTGTGTGTGTGTGTGTGTGTGTGTGTGTGTGTGTGTGTGTGTGTGTGTGTGTGTGTGTGTGTGTGTTTTGTGCACAAAAATAAGTCACTATGTACAGAAAAAATTAACCACAAAAACTTTCTTGAAAGGAAAATATAGAAGCAAGTGTATACTGATATAAATAAATCTATTCATGTTATCTATCTGTAATCGGCTGTGCATGAACAGTAAGTACAGGCTGAACCAATTATTCCCACAGTTTAGTTCCCCTCACCAGCACTGTTTCAGAGTAGGCCATGCATATGGTCCCTTCCTTGTTTCACAACAGTTTCCATTTTGTATTAATATCAAACTGATGTTGTTCTTATGTCTTCAGCATCATCAGTTTATATAATTAATGTTATCCATTCACAAACATTTTGAAAAAAGATGCATGCATTTCTTAGTAGCTCATAATAGCTGTACTACTAAAATTTTTCTCAAAGAAAATGAGATGTCATTCTTAGTGAGTTTATGCATTAATAACAAAAATAAGAAAACTTACTGTGCAATTCTGACTGTGTTTTCTGTCTATTACGTGCTGAGCGTTTTGAAGCAATCCTTTGTGGCACATTCATTAATACCTAAAGTTAAAAAAAAAAGTTAAATTGCATGAAGTAAGGACAGTTTTTTGTCTGTATATTATTTTAACAATTTATAAAAATTATATGTAACATACCTTCAATGACTACATAAGTTTTTTGAAACTGCCTCATTTTCCGAAATCCTAGCCTTCCATCTGATTCTTATCTCACACACACAGCATATAACTGCTACAATCACAAATTGAACAACAAAAAAGAACACAGACATACATATTCAGAAACCTTCTGTTTTGAGGAGCATTTTGATGGTATTAAATATTAATACCAGTGTTAATTTCATTGCTGACCACATGGGAAGTTCATTTGGATTCTCCCACTTTTTATTTTAATAGCACTCTAAAATCATTTTGTTTGCTCTAGAGCAGTGGTTCCCAAACTTCTTTGACAGGCGAACCCCTTTCAACATAATATTTTTTATTGCGAATCACTTTCAATATAATATTTTTAATGTGACACACTAAGCCTATATTCTCTGAAATCTATTAAAAAGTAAGAGATTACCTCAATCTTTTTCATGGAATGCTTCCGGTCAATTCTTTCCCATATGTGATGAATAAAATAAGATGAAAAAAGGTGAAAAAAATGAATTAATGAATTCCCTCACTCATAGAGATACGACCAAATCTGATGCACAAAGGAATCGAAAGCCGAGAGCCCCAACCCTACCCCGAAACACATCAAACCACCACAGCAAGACCTTGAGTGCGAGAAGACATTGTGTCAGAATAAATAGCTAAAACTGCTTCCGATAATAAATAATTAAAATCACAATTAAAAAGATTAAAAACACTATTAAAATTAAAAGGATTAAAAATTACAATTTGGATGAATACTCCAATTAAACTAAATGCACAGCTGTTTCCCTTCCTTAAGCAGACCACACTTTTCGGTTGATCACCATGTTCACAAGATGGGAATATCGTGAAGTGTTTGTGTGCGTATTTGACTCTGAAATAGAGAGATTATTTATATTGGCGCATGCACAAAAAAGACCAAAAATCCAAAATTAGGTAAGGCCATCACACATTGATAGAATTTTCGTGTAGTTTCATTTCAAGCGTTTCAGCGATCAATAATTTTATGTAATTGTGTTGTATATTTAAAATTACCACTTCATTGAATAGGAATACATGATCATCGTTGACCGCATGAAAGGGCAACTCCGATGCGTTTGCACTTAACGTGTGGACAGAAGCAGCATGTTGCTTTACATGTAAATCTAACGTGCAGCGAGTGGAACCCTCGTACGATGAATCACACTGACTACACGAAATCTTGTATACAAAATTATTTACTTGCGCCAAGCAAGAAGGAAGAATTGTGTGATTTTTTAATATATTATGGAGCTTCTGCATGGGCCTGGTTATAATTTTGAATTCAGTATTTCTAAAGAGTTTATTAAGCTGCCTGTATCATTGTTCAACTTATGGTATGGAAATAAAGTGTTTTATCGGTATTATTAATGGGTATCATAGTTGCTGTTTTATTTTTAGCCTGTAGTAGTAGTAGTGGCATGTGATGCAAGAAAGCAAGTGTATGAGCTTATGCAGCATTAGCCAAAAAAAAAAAAAAAAACACACCATTCTCTCCAAATGCCAGTCCAGTTCCTCGTTAACTTCCACAATGACAGATGGAAGTTTGTTCCAGCAATTAACCACCCGCTGGCTAAAGGCAAATTTCCGCACATCTGATTCTGTAATCTGATTTGATTTATAATGGAGTGAGGATAGCCTCTATTTAAAAACCTGTCAGTTAGTGTAACAATTTCTAAGTGTAAGGTGGGTTCAGATGTGGAATATTTGAAAGCGTTGAAAAACTGGCTAAATATAATAGATCTCTTATACATAAATGGATGATAATTTTGGTAATGCAGGTACATCCCCGAATAGGTGGGTTTTTGGTAAATGCTAAATTGGATTTTTTGCACGTCACGTGTGAGAGTGAAATTTAAGAAATTCAGGGCTTTTGTTTCTATTTGTTCCTCCTCCAGTTTAAAATGTACTCTCGTGTGAATATTATTGAATAACCGTAGAATGTCCTGAGTGGTGTTGTGATATGTTATAACAAGCATATCGTCAATATATCTCCCATAGTAAGTAATGCAGGAGAGAAACAGTGTTAAATGAATGTCCTCGATAATGGCAAGATAGATTTCTGCTATAAGACCGTTCAAGTTCAAACCCATTGGTAAACAGAAAACCTGTTTGTATATAGTCTCTTTAAATGCGAAATAGTTAGCTTCAAGAATAAGTTTTATTAATTTAAAAATTTCTTTTTTGGGTAATTTAGTTTGATTTATCACAATAGAATCTTTGTTTAACAGTTCCCAAATTACAGCGAGAGCGTAGTCCACATTGAGTAGTACAGCTCTGATTCATACTATACATTTACATTGGTGCACAAAGAGGTAACATCTAATGAAAATAATTTATCATGAGTGCCAAGCGTAATATCTTTAATACTATTAAATAAAGTGTCATAATTTTTTATGCCAAACTTAATCAACTGTCTAAATGATTTAATGATGTTGTATAAGTGAGCGGCTAAGTGTGAAAACACTGAATTTTTGTACGATACAATCGGTCAGGCATGAGTTAACAAGGTCTTTGCAGTGCCCCAAGATGGCTGCACGTGCCAATTTACCAACTATCAGTCAGCACACACACGCAGCCATCTTCTTGAGGCACTGCACAGACCTTGTTAACTTGTGCCTGGACACACTCTAGTTTTGTGGATGAGAGGTGCACCGAGATTGCAAAGGTCAAGACAGATCTTGAGAGGTGTGGCTATCCCACCAGTACCCTAGACAGGTGTGACCTACAGGCACGTGACTACGTAGCGACCAACAGGAACATTCAAGGTAATGACTCTGCCGCGAGCACCTTTATCCCATACTACTCGAACCTATCATAGCAGGTTTCTAGGGTTCTGAAATCTCATGGGATAAAATGTGTACAGCTCCCTGGCAGGAAATTGCGATCCTTCATCTCTAATGTGAAAACACTGGTTCCCACCTTACTACAAAGTGGTCCAGTCTACTGCATTTCTTGCTGTGACTGCACTAACTGCTACATCGGAGAAACTTTTCAGTTTCTCCGATGATTGGAGATACGTTTTCCGAGAAGGCTCGGAAAACGTATCTCAGAACACGAAAAAGCCATCCGCTTAGCGGACATAGAACACTCGGCCATTGCTGAGCACTTCTGGTTAACCCGACACGACACTGACCCGCACCACAATGTTGTGGTTATCGATCGGTCCCGCCATTACCGACACCACGACTGGTTGGAATCATTACACATCACATGCTCTAATACTTCGGTCAACAGAAGCAGTGGATGTCGTGTCCACCCTATTATTGAAACAACTATTCTCATGACTGACAAACGTTGGCAACGTTTGTATACGTCGCAACCACAGGCTTCAACATCAAACAGTTAACTATTACATCACGCACTTTACTGTGCATGACTGGCACTACATGCCCTTATGTTTCACGTTCCTCAACTGTCAGTTTGACTGAAGGTTACCATAATAACCGAAAGCTTTTTGTACTGTATGTATTTAACATATTGTGCTTTACAATTTAACATTAAACTTGTCATTTATTTTATTTTGTCTTCCATTTTGCTGTGCTTAACAAAATGATTCAAATTAAATAGAAATTTAAAACAAATATTGTTGCTTACCCCTTCATCATCTGGATCTAACTCTGCATAACTGTGCTGTGGATTATTAACTTTTTCAAGCATTTCCCTTGCTAACCTTTTACTTAAATCTCCTTGAAAAAATGGATGCTAAGAGAGAAAGAAAAGAAATTTCATTATCCCTACCCATATAGAAATTTATTGGTGATTCTAATAGAGCTTAAAGTTTGATTTTGGTAAGTTTACACTACAAATTGGAACCATTTAAATTCATCAAAAGGGTTTATTAAAAAAAGCTATAAAAATCTAACTGAGAGGTTCAACTAACTCAGGGTTCAACTGAGCTAAGAAAAAAAGCATGAGAAAGTTACTGATTTATATGAGTGTTATAAGTGTGTAAGGAAAAAAACCCATTGAGGAATAAGACAGGTGAGAGCTGAGTATGAGAAATCACTAGCAAACAGAGCTAAAAATGGAGACAAATGGTTATTTTTGTATGTGAATACAAAAAAGAAAGAGATTGAATGGTCTTTAAAATTGAAAGACCATTCACCACGAGGATCAGTGGCAAAGAGTTACTATACAGCAGTAAGTGATATATCAACCTTGAGGAAGAGTATATGGGAAAAACTATGGAAGCTGATAAAAGATAAAGCTGCAGGTGTGGATATCTACATCCTGTTATTCTACAAAAGGCTGCACATAAATGCACTTCAATGGTATGATAAGATAATTAGGCTCCAGGGAGATCTCCATCCCTCTCCCAACCTGGACTGGAGAAATGCTGTTTCCTGAATCCACAAAGGGGGTTCGAAAGACATGATGGGCAACTATAGATCGGTGAGTTTGATTTCAGTGTGTGAGTAAGATCATGGACTCTCTGATTAAGAATACAATACAGTAATATTTTGATAGGAATGGCATTCTTAATGGATCACAGCATGGGTTTGTGACGGGGAAGCTTGCCTGACCAATCTAGTTAACTATTATGAAGAAGTCATAAAACAGTCGGATGCACAAAACAACTTTGACATTATTTACCTTAATTTCACTAAAGTTTTGGATATGGCTCCCCATGAAAGGCTATCACATAAATGGGAACAAAGAGGTATTAGTGGCAAGATCGTTGTGTCAAGGGGTGACTAAAAGATGGAGACAGAGAGTAGTCATAAATGGATATACATAAAGATGGACCACTGTAGTAAGTGAAGTCCCTCAGGGATCAGTGTTGGGGCTACTTCTCTTATCTTCTTTAATGACATTGATTAGGGAGTGCAGGAGAAGTTGTCCAAGTTTACTGATGAATTAAATGTGGAAAAGACGGTTAACAGCCAGAACCAGGCTATTTTGATTGATTGCAAAATGGTTTGTAAAATGAAGTTTATTGGTTCCAAGTGTAAGGTTTTGCATCTAGGGAACAGAAATACAGGTTTTACAAGCTGGAGGAGGAGGAGGAGTAGTAGTAGTAGTATGTGATGCAAGAAAGCAAGTGTATGAGCTTATGCAGCACCAGCCAAAAAAAAAAAAAAAAAAAAAAAAAATCACACCATTCTCTCCAAATGCCTGTCCAGTTCCTACTTAAATTTATTTAACCTATCAACTTCCACAACGACAGATGGAAGTTTGTTCCAGCAATTAACCAGCAATTTTTCTACATCTGTCTTTTCTTAATTTGCATTTATGCCCCCTCAGGTTCGTAATCTGAACAAGTGGAAGGATCCCATCAGAATTCAGCGTGCTCAATCCATACAAGGCCTTATACACCTCAATCAGATCACCGTGCAGGTGCCTAGTCACCAGCCACTGCAATTTGCAGAATTTAAGCCTCTCTTGGTAAGAGGATCCCTTCATTCCCCTCACCAATCTTGTTGCCCTTCTCTGTACACACTCAAGCAAATCTACATCGTTCCTAAAATGAGGCCTCCAGACCTGTACACAATACTCAAGGCGTGGCCTGACCACTGCCTTATACAGAGGGACAATCACCACCTTTTCCCTGCTAGAAAAATTCCTATAAATCATTGACAAAACCCCATGACCTGTCCTGGCAGCCTGTCTTCTGCATTGCTCAGAAAACTTCATAACTGACTGCACAATTACTCCCAGGTCTTTTTCATTTTCTACACACAGTTGGTACATTTCTCTGAGGTTACTTCTATCCATATGCAGTACTTTGCATTTGTCAAGGTTAAACTTCAGTTGCCACTTCTTAGCCCATCTGCCCAAATTATCTAGATCCTGTTGCAGTAGCACACTGCCATTACTGTCATTAACAACCCTGCCAACCTTTGTATCATCTGCAAACTTCGACATTAAGCCTGATATACCTTCATCAATATCATTGATAAATATACAAAACAACAGAGGACCCAACATCGAACCCTGTGGGACTCCACTAATAACATTAGTCCACGAAGAGCAGCAACCATTAATTATCACCCTCTGTCTTCTCCCACTCAACCATCTTTTTATCCATTGTAGCAACTTACCCTTAATACCATTCTGCTCCAATTTGTACAATAGTCTTCCATGCGCAACAGTGTTAAAAGCTTTCCTGAAATCCAAATATATGATATCAAAATTATTTTTTGCATCCAGTTCCTTTGTAACCACATCATAATATCCTATCAAATTTGTCAGACAAGACTTTCAATTAACAAACCCATGCTGTGTCTGAATTATTTCTGCAGTCTTGTCTAGATGATCCTACAATGCATCTTTAACCAGTGACTCCATTATTTTACCCGGAACAGAAGTACAGAAGTTAAACTAACTGGTCTGTAATTACTCGTGTCACCCTTCAATCCCCCTTTGTGAATTGGGGATACATTGGCACATCTCCAGTCCATGGGGGACCTTCCCCCGAGTCCAAGGATTCTCATAATCATGGCTAAGGGTTGCTTAGTTCCTTTGCCGCCTCCTTTAATATAACTGGATAGATCCCATCCACCCCAGGTGCCTTTCTTATGTTTAACTTGAACAATTTCTCCTCCACTTTGCTCTCAGTTATTACAAAATTATTAAGTATCCTACTACAATTTGATAACCTTCTGCCATTTTCAAACCTTAATAGCTCCTGATGTGTGAATGTAGATGCAAAATACTCATTCAGTTTGTTTGCTATCTGAGCAGGATCATTAACAGTCGAACCATCGATATCAAGTGGACCGATCAGATTCATCCCCATCCTTTTAGAGTTTATATAAGTAGAGAAATCCTTGCTGTTTTTCTTAGTATCTTTTGCCAAAGATTTCTCGTAATCTGCCTTCGCCTGCCTAACCTCCTTTGTGACCTGATTACAGACTAGCTTATATATGCCATAGGCTTCTAAGTCGCTTGATAATTTATATGCATCCCATGCATTTTTCTTCTCTGTCATGAATCTCATTAGTTCATTTGATAACCATTTAGGCCTAAACCTTGGACAACATTTCTTAATAGGTATGAAACTTTTAGTAGCATCCACGATTAATTCCTTGAATGCTTCCCACTTAGAATTTACTGTTGGTAACATCGTCAGTTGATCCCACTGTACAAAATTTAAAAACTGTCTGAGACCACTGTACTCACCTTTACGGAAGCAAAAACCCTTTCCTTTACCCCTGATGGTAATTATATCTTTAAGCAAATCCCACATCAGTCCACTGTGGTCACTGCCACCTAGTGGTTTCTTTATCTGCAAATTCTTAATACACGAATGATCACTGCTGATAACCAGATCAAGAGTATTGATCTGGTTATCATATATAATACCCTCTCTGGTTGCCTCTCGAACATGCTGCTGCAGAAAACAATCATCCAATAAATCCCCAAAAGTCTTACTAGTGTGTGAGTGACCAAACCACAAGTTCCAGTCAATATCTGGGAAGTTAAAATCCCCCATTATAAGACATTCTGATTTACTAGCCCACTCTATTTCTCTGTACAATTGTTCATTGTACTCATAAACAGGTAGCAAGGAAAGCAAATTGTGCCTTGTCTATGACCCTATATATCATAATGACATCCTTTTGTCTTCACAAGAAAAGAAAAGGATAAGACAATGGTGAGATCACATTTACAATATTGTGTTGAAGTCTGGAGGCTGCACTCGAAGAAAAATACTCTAGAAAGGGTTTTGAAAAAAAAAGGTAACAAAACTAGTGAGGGGTAGTAATTGATGTCCATATAAAAAACATTGTTGGAAAGTTCAGACTGCAAAGCTTGGCAAATAGACATCTTCGGTAAATCTGATAGAGGTAACAAAGCTCTTAAAGAAATAAGTAAAATGAATGAGGGAGGTATATTTTCACTGGCAAAAGAGAAAATCAGAGGGCACAAATACAAAATTTTGGGGAGTAACAGAAAGCTGGATTGCACGAAGTTCACTTTCGGACACCATGTTGTAGACCACTGGAATGAATTGCCTGCAACAGTAGTTGAGGTTGACAGTTTTGTAAAGTGGAATCTGGTATGCAATTTTTGGTTATGTGGAAGGTATGAATGATAGAATTGCATATGTTTTTGGCAGATACAGAAAAAAACCTGCATCCTTACGTCATTTATCCATTATAATATAAGTTTATTAATTATAATTTTTTTAACTATTTAATTCTAATTCGAGTGTATATTTAAGCCTATTATGGATTGAATTAAACTGCCAGAAAAAAAGTATGTTAATGGTTTATTGATCAAAATCAATAGTATATCATCTACATACTCATTCCCCTTAACATTTAAGAGGAATAAGTTTTAAAAAAAAATTCCCAAGTCCATTAGCAGTCCATATTGGATTTATGGACTGCTAATGCTTGGTTCGGATTTATATCTGTTTATATAAATCCGAACCAAGTCTAAATTGCTTTACTTGGACATTGTTATCTTCTAAAGTTTTTTTTTTTTTTTTTTTTTTTGTAATGAAATAACCTATTAGATTTAATCCATTTTGCAATACAAATCACTTTTCAACTTCTTACTTCTGTTGAAAATCATTAAAAAACATTAACAACATACTGGTTCGTATAGCAAAGATCACTTAAAACTATGAGGAAAGTTAAGCATTTTTGTTACTTTTCTTTACTTCATAAAAATAAGACTACAGAAAAATAATAAAGTTTACTGGATTAAGTAGAATACATTATTTGTGTTAATTATGTTCAATTAAATGCCAGGTTACTTCAACTCGGTAAAATCAGTTTGGCATTTGGTACAAAATATACCTGTAAAAGCCTTTCTGCAGTTGGCCTTTTCTTTGGATTTTTTGTGAGTGCTACCTTAACAAAGTGATGGAAGATGGGAGACCTAAATAAATGAAAAAAATAGATGACATTAAATAACTCTATTAAAACAACTGTTTTGTAATAATTTTTAAAAGCTTCAATAAAATAATATTAATAATTTAAAATAACTTCAGTTTTTAAAACTTTTCTGATTAAGCCATTGTATTAATGTTACCATGGAAAAAACAGTCTACAAAAGGCAACACAAAATTTAGTAAATTACAGATGACTTTTAATTATCTGTAAACTTAAGGCAATAATATTCACAGGAGGCAATAAATTAAAAACAAGAAAATTAAAAATTGGATAAAAATTACCACAAAGTATGAATAATGTTGAAGTTTCTTAGTCTGTGCACTTCTCTTCCATCACCATTTGGTTTCTCATTAACTCTTAAGATTACATTGTACTTAGAGAACCACTGTTAAACAACTTCAGTTTCCATTTTAATCTTGAATCCTCTTGCAGTCTGCATATTTAATAAGTTCATCAATTTTGTATAACCTAGTTTCATTAACAGGCCTTGAGAGACGAGAGTAGCCTTGTGCAGGAGACGTTTTTACTGCTGAGGAACACAGAGAAGTTTTTTCTGTTTTATTAACTTAAATTGGCTTGGATTGGCACATTAACTTATTTTCTAGAGTAGCTCTATATTCCTAGTTAACATACTTAGTTTAAATTTTAACATAGATAGAGATTTCGTAAGTTATTACTTAGTATCGGTAAGGGTATCCAATCCACGTGTTTTACAAATTTTGCAGAGCCGGTGAACCAGAAGTTTTTAACTATAGTTAGCCGCTTTATTGACCAATTGTTATATTAAATTATTTTCTGTAAGTAGCTTATAGACGTAGGCAAGATCTTTGATTTATTCTGAATTGAGACAGCGAGATTTTGGAAGTTAATTAATATTTAAGTGTCCGTAGATTTACTGTTCGTAACTTGCCGCCATTGTTATTCGATACAACATTATATCCCGAACTAGATAGCATTAGCTTAGTATAGTATATAATATTATCAATTAATCAGTAAATTTATTAATCTTGTTGAACTTCATTGTCAGTTAAATTGTACTTTTAATTAAATACATATAATGACTTAGATTTTACGAACATAACAAAATTAATTAATACATAACTTGATATGGAACTTATATAAAGAAACTCGAAGATAATACTTGACACTTAAAAAATATATATAGATATACAGTGTTACAACTGCATTGGGATACAAGTTTAGGGTTAAAATTTTGTACTGAAATTGAAATTTTATTGAAATTGAATCGGAATCATGACTCAGACCAGAGCAGCAAAGCAAAAGGCTCAAGCTAAATGGAGTGCTGTGGCTCAGGGTAGAACTAAGAGGGGCAGTTGCCCTCTGAATCACAGCCTTTTAAAATTCACTGCTTGCTTGATGTGGCTTTGTGTGCGTGCAATGAAAGGAGTGTGAAGAAATGAGGCGACAACTCACGTTGTTATGGGCCTATATGAGAGCTTGAAGGACAGGGTGGATGCCCTCGAAGAATCTAAATTGAGGGGACCATAAAGCTCTCAGCAGCCCACATCAATGCCAGAGCTTGCACTTGATGATCACGCAACACAGCAGCAACCCCCAAGACAGAATGTGCTGATCCAACAGGAACTAGTAGTGGTTGGTGACTCTATTGTCAGGGAAACATGCTATGTAAAAAGGATAGGTGGAACAGGACCAGGGTATGTCTGCCAGGGGCATAGGTTGATGACGTTGTACAGCAGATATCATCTCTCAAGGGCACAAATTGTGATATTGTTGTGCACGTTGGCACTAATGATATTAAGAGTAGGAGACCAGCAGAATTACTTAACAAGTACAGGTCACTATTGAAAAAAAAGCGGTGAATTAGGGTTGAATTTGAAAGTGTCTGCAATTCCGCCCAGACACAATAGGAGGGAGTATATGATGAGAGCCTTGTCGATCAATTCGGCCCTGGAAAGGCTGTGCAAGGCTCAAGGGGTAGAATTTTTTTCAGCCTGGTCTGTACTTGTTAAGTACAGACCCATCCCTGTAGAAGCAGGAGAAACCGCTTCTACAGGGATGGGATACACTTAAATAGTTGTTGTTATTTGGTTTTTAGGAGCATTAGTAACTAAGGCCATATTGCTATGGGGATATGTGGTGGTCATTCCCTGACCTTTCCGCATCCTCCGTATTTGGTGGGACACAAATAGAAAGGGTGCAAGAATATTTGCTGATGCTATCGAGGCAGTGCTAAGTGTGTCAGAAAACTGCTAACTTGGGGGGGGGGATACAAGGACTAATAGATTAATAGCCACTGGCAGAGGTGAAAGTGATTCTTGCACTGCTTCTAGTGAAATGGGCAGCAGCCTGGAAAACAAGATGCAGGGTATTTCAGAGACTGCTGGGAGTCGTTGCGGTACAAGTAAACACATAGGTTGCGTTAGGGTAGCTAAGAATAGGAACAGGTCGGTTGGTTATTGGAAGTTTAATGATGCATCAGCATCTAAGGCTATTCAAAATGGGAAGCATTCAAAGAATTTATCTTGGAAGCTACTAGGCTCTACATAAAAACTAAGAAATATTGTACAGGTGCAGGTATACTTCCACGTACACCAATGCTAGGAGTTTGGTAAATAAATTTGATGAATTTGAGGTACTGCTCAGAACATCAAAGGCAGATATTGTTGGGATATCAGAGATGTGGTGTCACACAGATATAAGAAACAGAACTGGAATTTGGGGAGTACAATGTGTACAGGAAGGATAGACAAAATAGGAATGGAGGAGGGGTTATACTATTAGTTAAGAAACATAAAATCCAAGGAAGTGAAGCCAATCGACATCTCTGGACAGTGCAGTGTCGAGTCAGTTTGGTGTGACATAAGCATTGGGAGATCAAAATTGAGAATAGGAGTGTGTTATAGACCTAATGACTCTGATGAGTATAATAAGGAACTGTACAAGAAAATAGAGTTGGCCAGTAAATCAGAGTCTTATAATGGGGGATTTTAATTTCTCAGATATTGACTAGAATTTGTGGGTTGGTCACTCACACACTAGCAAGGGTTTTCTGGATTTATTGGATAATTGTTTTCTACATCAGCATGTTTGGGAGGTAACTAAAGGGAGTAATACTCTTGATCTGATTATCAGTAGTGATTCTTCATGCACTAAGAATCTGCAGATAAAGGAACCAATAGGTGGCAGTGATCACAGTGTGCTGAACTACCATCAGGGATAAAGAGTTTTTGCTTTCGTAAAGGTGACTACGGTGGTCTGAGACAGTATTTAAATTCTGTACGGTGGGACCAACTGATGATGTTACCAACAGCAAATTCAAAATGGGAAGCATTCAAAGAATTTATCTTGGAAGCTACTAGGCTCTACATAAAAACTAAGAAATATTGTTCAAGGTTTAGGCCTAAATGGATGTCAGATGAACTAATGAGACATGCGGCAGAGAAGAAAAATGCATGGGATACATATAAATTAATGGGTAACATGGAAGCCTATGATAGATATAAGCTGGTCTGTAACCAAGTCACAAAGGAGATTAGGCAAGCAAAGGCAGATTATGAGAAATCCTTGGCAAAGGGTTCAAAGAAAAACAACAAAGAGTTCTTTACTTATGTAAATTCTAGAAGGAAAAGGATGAATCAGATTGGTCCACTGGATATTGATGGTTCAACTGCTGATGATCCTGCTCAGGTGGCTAAGAAACTAAGTGAGTATTTTGCATCTACATTCACCCATGAGGAGTTATTCAGGAAGGGCAATGCCAGAGGTGAGTTAAACTCTGGCAGTGAGCTGGATGATTTTGTAATAACTGAGAGAAAAGTTGAGGAGAAATTATTGAAGATAAACATAAAAAAGGCACCTGAGGTGGACAGGATCTATCCAGTTATATTAAAGGAGGTAGCAAAGGAAATAAGCAAACCCTTAGCCATAATTTTGAGAACATCTTTAGACTCAGTGAAGGTACCCATGGACTGGAGATGTGCAAATGTGACACCAATACACAAAGGGGGATCTCAAAGGGCAACACAAGGAATTATAGACCTGATAGTTTAACTTCTGTTCCAGGAAAATTAATGGAGACACTGGTTAAAGAAGCACTGCAGGATCATCTATACAAGACTTCAGTTATAGCTTGGACACAGCATGGTTTTGTTAAGAGAAAGTCTTGCCTGACCAATCTGATTGGATACTATGATGTGGTCACAAAAGAACTGGATGCAGGGAATAGCTTTGATTTCATATATTTGGATCTTAGAAAGGCTTGTGATACTGTTGCACATGGAAGACTGCTGCACAAATTGGAGCAGTCTGGCATTGGAGGCAAATTGCTGCTATGGATAAAGGGATGGTTGAGTGGGAGAAGACAGAGTGGTAATCAATGGACACTGCTCATAGAGGACTAATGTTATTAGTGGAGTCCCTCAGGGTTCAGTATTGGGTCCTTTATTGTTTTCTGTATTTATAAATGATATTGATGATGGTATATCAAGCTTAATGTCCAAGTTTGCAGACGATACAAAGGTTGGCAGGGTTGTTAAGGATACTGATGACAGTACGGTGCTGCAACAGGATCTAGAAAAGTTGAGCAGATGGGCTGAGAGGTGGCAAATGAAGTTTAACATTGACAAATGTAAAGTACTACACATGGGAAGCAGCAACTCGAGTGACGTATCAACTCTGTGGTACTACACTGACAGTGGTAGAGAACGAAAAGGACCTGGATGTAATTGTTCAAGCAGATATGAAGTTTTCTGAGCAGTGCAGACGATCTGCAAGAGTAGCTCATGGTGTCTTGTCAATGATATACAGGAATTTTTCTTGCAGGGATAAGGAGGTGATTATCCCCTTATATAAGGCAATGGTCAGGCCACACCTTGTGTATTGTATTGTATACAGGTCTGGAGGCCTCATTTTAAGAAGGATGTAGAGCTGTTGGAACGAGTACAGAGAAGGGCAACAAGATTAGTGAATGGAACTAAGGGTTGCGCTTACGAAGGAAGGCTTAAATTTTGCAAATTACAGCATCTGGAGACTAGGAAACTGCAAGGTGATCTGATTTAGGTGTATAAAGCCTTGAATGGCTTGAGCATGCTCAGTGCTGATGGAATTCTTCCTCTTGCTCAGAATAATCATTTGAGAGGGCATAAATTCAAACTGAGGAAATACAGATGTAGGATAGATGTGCAGAAGTTTGCCTTTAGCTAGCGGGTGGCTGGTTGGTTGGCAGAACAGACTTCCATCCTTTGTTGTGGAAGTTGATATCCTAAATAAATTTAAGGCTGAGCCGGACAGGTACTTGGAACGAACGGAGGGGTAAAATGGGAGAGTGTTTTTTTTTTTTTTTTTTTTTTTTGCTGTTGCTGCATAAGCTTGTTTTCTTGCATCATATGCCTCTACTAAATGCTAATGCTAAGGCTAATATCCCCATACATAGGCCTGATGACAGAAATCAGAAACTGTAACTCTCTCCAGCGCAAAGTTTACTTTATGACAGCTTACACTGTTTAGGTGTAAATTGTCATAATTAGTATCAACCTTACTTTATATTAATTTTTTATAAAGAACTATGTAATGCCTTCTCAACACATTAGCTTTTACTACATTTTGCTGTATATACTGATATTCTCATTAAGGAGAAAAATAACCGTAGTCACATATTCTTCTAAGATTTGTAATAATTTGTGTATGTACAGTCAGTCCTCGTATAGCATGATAGTTGCGTTCCTAGAAACCCTCGTGCAATATAAACAACAGGCCCTATGGGAAAAATGGGGTTAGGTGCCGATCACCCAAGTTTGAACACACACTTGTAACCAAAACATTACCAAACACAATAAATAATCGTAATAAAATACTTACACATTTTATTACGACTATTACGTAATAAAATATTACTAATGCTTTTACTTCTATCGTAAGCAAACTTGGTTTTTGTTTGATTTTCTATCCAAACAGATGACAGCCGTTCCATCTCTTCCAATTCTTTGTGTCTTAATCTAATGGATGTTTATTACACTTTGAGTTGTTCCTGCTATGAAAGTTGTTTTTATTTTCTCTGCATTCTTTGTAATTCTCGGCGTTGCCTCATTTAGGTCTGTAGCATGTGCAATATCACATGGTCTTTCATTGAACTCAAAGCGTTTCACAATTTCATATTTTTTCTCTATCAACAAAGGCGGACTGGCCATAATAAGCCTTACCGGGGAAACCCCGGTGGGCCTGAGGCCGGTGTGATTTTGGCCATAAACCATAGTATGAAGCCACTATAAATTTTCCCGGGTAAGAATTTTTGACCCAGTCCGCCTCTGTTTATCAATATTGCTTTTCTTTTTCTTTCTGAATCTGCAGTGTCTTCACCAGGACGCTTCCTTTTCACACCTTTTAAGAATATTTTACTCATTTTTAGGGAATAAAGCGCAATTACAAAACGAGGAGGCACGCTTGATACGCATAAACAAAGCTGCGCGAGTGTAGCAACTGAATAAACAACACCATAAAGGCAGAGATACACTATTAACACCTCACATTTTACTAAAGCACATTTCTAGGGGTTACTACCATAAAACAATAAAAACAATTTCCAGTTGCGTTTCTGCTAGTGGAATCTGTTATAAACTGGTAGTAAACTCGATCTAATTGCATTTGCGATTATACCGATAGCTGGAATTGTGTCGGTTTTGTTTCTCCTTCACTGATATAAAAAACATAAATACATTTTCAGAATCTTCTCTTCATTCCTATCGTGTTGCGTTCGGTTGGGGTGATTCTGCGTTCGACTGCCATTTCTTGTAAACACAAAGGCGAATCGTGCATAAGCGAATTCGGTTCGTATTATATAAGATATCGTTCCCCTATTCATAAATCGTGTATGATCGAACTCGTGTAAACACGTGTTATACGAGGACTGACTGTACTATATCATATGTGTACATGTAAACCATTACTATTGAAAATACAATGCACTCTGCTTATTAGAATCACACTGGAAAACTGAAACGGGATACATGATCATGCCCAGCTGACTTGTGCTATTGTAACCATCAATATATACTGAAGTACACCATTCACAGACTAGCTGATGAAGAGGCACTTCACTTTGAAAGCTCCTATCTATGTATTTTAATGCTTTTATTATATATATTTTAACTCTTTTATCTTATTGTATTTTAAAGCTTTTATCTTATTTTATTTCTGTTTTATCTTATGTATATATCATTTTTATTTTAATAAATTTATTTTAATCAGTTAGTCGGTTGTTGCAAGAAATTTGATGATACCATAATGCAAATTTTTAAATTATTTTATTTGTTTATGTTCTAAAATTACTTTTTTTTTTTATTTGGTCAATTACACAAGATTTGCTACTGAAATTTTTGCCTTCCAGCAACTATTTCATTATGGCAGGGGTTTCAAAAAAATAATAAAAAAAATTCCTGAAAAGTATATAGTTATAAAATAGTCAAAATCATTAATTAATGGTATTTACAAAGACAAACATTAAAATTAAAAGATAAATCTTAACTAAAATTTCAACCGAAACATACATTAGCATTAGTAGAGGCATATGACACAAGAAAGCAAGGTTAAGCAGCATCCACAAAAAAAAAAAAAAAAAAAAAAACTTGCTCCCAAAAATTTGTCCAGTTCATCCTTGAATTTATTTAAGCTATCAACTTCCATAACAACAGATGGAAGTTTGTTCCAGCAATCAACAACCTACCCACTGGCTAAAGGCAGATTTCCACACATCTATTCTATAACTGTCTTTTCTCGATTTAAGTTTATAGCCCCTCAGGTTTGTAATCTAAGCAAGAGAAAGAATCCCATCAGCATTGAGCTTGCGCAAACCATTCAAGGCCTTATACACCTCAATAACATTACTTTGCAGGTGCTTAGTCTCCAGATGCTGCAATCTGCAGAACTTAAGCCTTTCTTGGTAAGAGCCCCCCTTTTTTCCCCTCACCAATGTTGCCATTCTCTGTACTCGTTCTAGCAACTCCACATCCATCCTAAAATGAGGCCTACAGAAGTGTATGCAGTGTTAGTGTAGCCTGACCATTGCCTTATACAATGGGACAATCATCTCCTTATCCTGCTGACAAAATTTCTGTATATCATTGACAAGACCCCATGACCTGCTCTGGCAGCCTATCTGCAATGCTCAAAAAACTCCATATCTGACTGCACAATAAACCCCAGGACTTTTTCATTCTCCACTACTCTGAGTGTAACACCACATAGTTGGTACACTTTTCTGTTCATCAGGATGAAGGCCTCTCCAGCAACTTTGCAGTTCCTTCTGTTTTGTGTGATGGCCATCCATTTCCTAACCACAAACTGTTGAACCCATCTTCGTTGTTGTCTTCGAGGTTTTCTTTTAGCTCCTCTTGGGTACCATTCTGTTATTTTCTTAGTCCACCTATCATCATGTCTTTGAACAATGCATCCTGCCCAAGTCAATTCAGTTCTTTAGTTTAAAAAGAATGCCCTTTACTTGAGTTTGCTGCCTAATCCATGTGTTTCTCTTCTTATCTAACAGTCTGATTCCTAATATAATTCATTCCATTGTTTGCTGTTTAGTTTTCAGCTTCTCTTCCATTCTTTTGGTGAGTGCCCAAGTTTCACTTCCATACGTCATGGTGGGGCGTATACATTGATTATTTTAGTTTCAGACAAATTAGGATATTGCTCCTCGGTACGTGACTATATTTCCTGAATTTTCCTATTTTTCGAAATTTATTCTTCTCTTGATTTCCAGCCAGTTATCACTGTTACAGCTAATAACTTGTCCAAGATAAGTATATGAATCCACCTTTTCAATTTCTACTCCTTCAACGATTATATCCCTTTCTGTGGCATACTTGTTCATCATTATTTTTGTTTTAGTCATATTCATCTTTAGGCCGAAATCCTTACTAACTCTGCACAGCAGATTTTCCTTAATTCTTTGGGATTGTGGCTTATGATCACAATGTCATGTGCAAATCGTAAATGCTCTCCATTCACATTAGCTCCTGTCTGTAACCAGTTGAGTCTTCTGAAAGCTTCCTCAAGGGCAGCAGTAAACAACTTTGGAGATACTGTCTCCTTGATGAACACTTCTCTCAATTTTAAATTTGCTACTGTCTTTGTTTAGTTTAATAAAGGAGGAAGCATTCTCATATATTTTCTTCAAAATCACAATGTATGGGCTGTCTATGCCTTGTCTTTCCAGTGCCCGAAAACATTGCCTTATGCTGTATGGAGTCAAATTGCATTTTCATAATCCACAAATGCCAGGCATAATGGTGTTTTACATTCATTTGCTTTCTCCATTAGCTGTGATATTACGTGAAGGTGATCCGTAGTTGAGAATCCTGTCCTAAAGCCAGCTTGCTCTTTCGGTTGATTCTCATCAAGTATTCTTTCTAATCTGTTAGTAATGACCCTTGTGAACAACTTGTAGATGTGGGATAACAAGCTAATTGGTCTATAATTTTCAATTTCTGATTTGTCTCCTTACTTATGCAGTAAAATCATGATTGCATTATTCCACTCCTTTGGAGCTATGCCTTTCCTAATGTATTTTGTGAAGTCTTGCCAGTGTGTCTCACGTCTCTTCCTCTAATTTTAACAACTCTACAGAAACTTAATCTTCACCCAGGGCTTTTTTGATCTTCATTTTCTTCAATGCATGTTCTATCTCATCAGGAAGGATATTGGGTATGTTGTATGTGTTGCAAATTTGTGATCCATCTTCCTCAATGCTGGCATCATTCATTCGCTCTTTGTATAATTCTCTATAGTAGTCTTCTGCTATTTTGAATTATGCTTTCTCTGATATTTATAAATGCACCATCACTATTCTTCAGATTCAGTATCAATTGTCTTTCAGTATTACTGCTGATTTAAGTCCTTTGTTTTCCCTTAATGCTTGCTCCCCTTTTCTTGTGTTAAATCTGCTTATGTCCTTGGCTTTGCATAACTCAGTATAGTCAATTTTATCCTTGTCAGTGTTTATCTTGCTCTTCATTTCTCATCTTAACAAGGTGCATCACGACGAGTGCTCTTGACTAATTTTTTATTCTTTGGATTCCTTTTTACCTATAGGTTTCTGGGGGTTTATCACTTTCAGAAAGTTGTATTCCACATTGATATCTTGGTTCTGAAAAGTCTGCAAAAGCTCAAACTTGTTCTTAAGTTCCAGTACATACTGCTTTTTCTACTCTTCTGTTATCTCAAAGACCTTTGTATTATTTACTCAACTCAGTTTTTTTCCTTTCTTTTCTTACATCAACATCAAGCATGCATCTTACCATTTACCTTGTTCAGAATGGTAACATCATTCACAATATATCTTTTGTTAGTGAGGATGAAGTCAATTTCATTAGTTGTTAATCCATTATTTCTGGAGTTACTGCTACCCAAATGTAGTACTTTGCATTTTGAATGCTAAACTTCAGTTGCCACTTCTTGGCCCATCTGCCCAACTTTTCTAGATCCTGTTGCAGTAGCATACTGTCATTACCAACTCTGCCAACTTTGTATCATCTGCAAACTTGGACATTAAGCCTGATATATCTTCATCAATATCATCGATAAATATAAAAAACAACATGGGCCCACCACCGAAACTTGGGAGACTCCACTAATAACATTAGTCCACGAAGAGCAGTGTCCACTGATTACTGCTCTCTGTCTTCTTCCACTCAGCCATCCTTTTATCCATTGTAGCAACTTGCTCTTAATGCATACTGCTCCAATTTGTACAGTAGTCTTCAAAAGCTTTCCTGATATTGTTGCACGATATCAAAATTATTTTTTGCATTCAGTTCCTTTGTGACCACATCATAGTATCCAATCGAATTGGTTAGACAAGACTTCCCCTGAACAAACCCATGCTGTATCTGAACTATAACTGAAGTCTTGTCTAGATGATCCTGCAGTGCTTCTTTAACCAGTGTCTCCATTAATTTCTCCGGAACAGAAGTTAAACTAACAGGTCAGTAATTACTTGTGTCACCCTTTGATACACCTTTGTGAATGGGGGTGACATTTGCACATCTCCAGTCCATGGGTACCTTCCTTGAGTCCAAGAATGCTCTCATAATCTAAGGGTAATGGCTAAGGGTTTGCTTACTTCCTTTGCCGCCTCCTTTAATATAACTGGATATATCCTATCCACCCCATGTGCCTTTCGTATGTTTAACTTCAACAAGTTCTCTTCTACTATCCTCTCACTTATTACAAAATCATTTAGCTCACTGTTAGAGTTAAATAAACTTCTGGCAACCACTCCACTAAAGAATTCCTCATGAGTGAATGTAGATGCAAAATACTGATTCAGCTTGTCAGCAACCTGAACAGGACCATCTACAGTTGAACCATCAATATTAAGTGGCCCAATTTGATCTATCCCCTTCCTTCTAGTGTTTACTAAGTAAATACTAGAAGTAAAGAAGTCTTTGCTGTTTATATTTGCATCCGTTGCCAATGATTTATTGTAATCTGCCTTCGCCTGCCTAACCTCCTTTGTGACTTGATTACAGACTAGTTTATATCTACCATAGACTTATGTGTCGCCTGATAATTTATATGCAACCCACGCATTTGTGTTCTCTGCCACGAGTCTCATTAGTTTATCTGACATTCATTTGGGCCTAAACCTTGAACAGTATTTCTTGGTATGAAAAGCCTAGTAGCTTCCAAGATTAATTCCTTGAATGCTTCCCATTAAAATTTGCTATTGGTAACATCATCAGTATAGAATTTACAAACTGTCTGAGACCTCTTCCCTTTACCCCTGATTGTAGTTCCATCTTTAAGTAAATTCCACATGAGTACATTGTGATTTCTGCCACCTGGTGGTTCCTTTATCTGCAGATTCTTAATGCATGAATACTAATGAAAATACATGCCAAAACATATGTGAAATATCGAGTAAATAAATTTACATTTGCATTCTGTGAGGCCACACTAGCTAGAGGTATTTACAACTTCATTATAACTGGTTTAGAACCTACATAGAAAAATTCTTAACAGGTAAACCAATGCAATAGTTGATAATGTGCATGCCACTGTCTGCATACATTACCCTAGAATCTACTGTCTTGATGTGGAACATGTAGTAACATTAGCCTTCTTCACTTTATTCAGGAAATCCAATTCTGTTCACTGAATTAAAAACAGTCCACGCTGTGAATAATCTGAATTCTACTTTCTTTGATTGCTGAAAATAATACATCTTGCCTTCATCACCTGGCATTTTTGTTTGTATTTTAAATGCAATAACTCTGTTTTTTCACACCCCACAAAAAAAGACAATAACAAATGATTTAAAGCATATTGCCTAGTGAAGAATACTTTTAATGAAAATATTGCCATATATGAAATGGTAAATTAATTTAGAAAAACCAGACATGTATATACATGAATAAAAAACATAAAACTGCCACTACTATAAAACAGGCAAAACAAAACAATTGCAGATTATATTGTATGCATAATCTTGTACTAAATACGAGCAGAACCATTGCCACCACTTAAATGGCAGCTTTAAAGTCACACCAACAAACATTGCAGGTCCATATTTGAAAAACATAACGTGTAGGTACTTGAAAGGCTGAAATCTGGAACAACACGGGGAGCCCAACACCGAACAAGATTGAAATCTGGAAGAAAAGTACACTTTCTGTAAAACAAAACAAAAAAAAAAAGCCTATGTGTACCCTGTACGCATGAAAGATATTTTATGTGATAACATCTTTGACGAAAATGTGAAACGAAAATGATGTAAATTACATCACTTCCTAAATGACATCAATGTTGTCACTAATGTTGATTCAGTAGAGTAAGTAGGAGGTGTGAGCCCGCTATTTGCCAGTGGAAGGTCAAAGGTGTCGTTACCAATTTCGGCCCATTTGAACTTATTCCTCATCATCCTTTTCTTGTACTTATCAAATCAATTCTCCTTCCAAATGTCAGTAGAATTGTCACCCATCTTTTCTTGTTCCATTTCTTTGTTCAATTTTTTATGCTGTCGCTTGATAAGTCACACAGTAGGTATATAAGTTACAACTGAACTCTCAGACATCAGTTGATGAAGCAAAATACCAAGCAGCCTCTTGATTAGTAATTTCGATAGAGTTGAGCATGTCAATGCTTAATTTTCTTGTAATCTCAATGATGCCAAACTCAGGATACTCATTCATAATTTCACGTTGTAAACCGGTAATCCTGCGATTGGTCTTATTTACGTATTTGATGACATGAGTAGCAGAAGAATATTCTTCCGTGATGCAGAGCCATGCCGAGGGTGAGGCGAACGAAGCTCTTGCCTCAGGTTAAAAGCTGAAAGGGGCACCAAAAGAAAGATTAAATAATTGCAAACGTTGCCATCATTAACAGTAGGGTGCAATTTTTCATTCTTGCCTCAGTACTAAAATGGCTCAGCAAGACCCTGCCATGATGAATTGAATGTCCATGTTAGACTTTAAAACGCTAAACACAAAAGAATTGAAGGGGTTATGCCATTTTTTAATGAGGTTCTCATTTCAGAAAGATTTTTGGCCGAGTAATACCAGCTCAAAGTAAATCGATATAATATGATTTCGAATGAATGTGATTTTCTTTAAAGAAGTGATCGATGCTAGTATATTCGTTGTTCTCTAGATTAATCCACAATTTCTTGTATTCAGCATTAATTTGACTCGTTGAGTGTCTGCTTTTGGCATGGGAATTAAATCATTGTAGATCATGATGGCATAAATGGAACTTTAAACTCATAAACAAGTAAAAGTACGTTTATGAGTTTGGAGTGTGATATTACCAGAGGCTTTTGCAGCAGAAATGGACATGAGCCATTTTATCATAGCTATCATTACATTCATAGTTTCCCATAAGTTCTTTAGAAGCATTATTAAGCCACAAAATAATGTGAGCATGTGGACTACCCAATGTTGAAATTCGATTCGTTTCAAATAGTTGACAATGTAATATTGTCGAAATGGACTGAAACGCTTAGACTGAAATAAAGTTAAAAATGTTAAAATAAAGTTAAAATTCACAAGTTTATTTAAATGAATTGCACACATTATGGCATCTTCAATAACTAATGTCTACTTTTCCACAAAATGAAGAGCTTCTGCTCGCTCATCAGGGATATCCAAACCATCGTGCTTTAATTTGTATAAAATTTTTATCAATTTAGGCCAACTGATTTTGTTTGCACTCAAAGTTAAGAAGAACGTAGGTTTACCCAATTGTCTGATCATCGCAAACAGATCACTTTTACGTTGTGTCCAGTAATTGATTTCAAAAACAATAAATTCTTTTCTATGCAGTTACTGACGTATTCTCAAGATCGGATTTGTTCTTTGGTGAGCTTAGTGTCTTTTCTAATGTATTTAAAAGCAACTGTTAACGAATCTCGAGTTCTCAGTCTCATTATTTCAATGGCCATATAAAGAAGATGATAAGGAGTTACTCCACGCCGATCTGAACGACAAAGTTCACTCGATGCCATCATAAACGGCGTAACTTTTAAATTATCAGTAAACTCTCGACACTCACCGAGGTAAATTCTGGAAGAGGCCAAGTCTTCGGTATGTTCATCAAAAAGTAAACTTTGTGGAACATTTCCTTCAGCAGGAGATATTCATAAATATTTGTCATCACTCCACAAAAGAGTTTGTTGTTGAGCAATTAAACTGTCTTCAATAGGAAACTATTTGAAGAAATACTAT
Source organism: Mastigoproctus giganteus (assembly GCF_048544385.1). Taxonomy (NCBI): domain Eukaryota; kingdom Metazoa; phylum Arthropoda; class Arachnida; order Uropygi; family Thelyphonidae; genus Mastigoproctus; species Mastigoproctus giganteus. Next base: position 212,796,427 of record NC_143580.1, on the reverse strand, counting down.
TTCTTCAAATAGTTTCACTCATTTCACCATGTGTAAGAGCATAATTGTGTTCCATGTCTTCATCGAAGAATACTTTGTCAATCTCGACAAAGTAAGTAGATACTTTCTCCTAACCCTTACATCTCGTTAAAGAATCAAGCCCTTTAAATTACTCGATTTGTGAATTTTTTCTTACGTTTGATATGAACATTAATGCAACAATCATCTGTTCTCTGTGGCAAATAATCGATCATCGAATTAAAATTTACAGGAACATTTATAATGTGGCCCCAAAAATTCCATACTGGCCGAAAAATGTTTTTGAACTCATGCCTTAGTCTTCTAATTTGCATGAATGGTATACAAGGAGAAATGAGCCCCTCTGTCACTAAATCCAATAGAGGCAGACGAGGTGGAATAATAGGATAAACGAAACCGTTGCTCTTCGAAATGTTGGAAGGGAATCATTTTTTGAGAGATGCTCTACAAGTATTACAAGCCTTCATAGTCGTTACAACTTTAAATTTTAAAATTTACAACTGCAGATGTAAATCTGCAGTTGTAAATTTTAGAAGTAACAGGCTCCAAATGTATTTTTTAGAGTTTAATAAAATCTGCTTCTCAAGATTTTGAGAAGCAGATTTTATTAAACTCTGCATTTTTTTTTTTCGTTCTCTATGTTTTTGTACTCTTTCTTTTGTCAACACGGGAGGCTTCTTTCGTGCTTTGAAGCTTCTCTTGCACACTTATCTTATAGGTTGTTAACTGAAATTAGATTTGATATTTTCACAATTCAATAGTTAGTAAAATCCATTTGTAGACTGGTATGACATCATAACCAAAAACTACTGCAAGAAGTGATTGTTGTTTGTTCAAGTGATTGTTTTATTGTTGCGTTCTTGAATCAAACCACTTAAATTTTTAAACGATTTAATTGAAACTTACTTACTTATGCTATTTAGAAGGTTGACGTTGATCAAAACCTCGAGAAGCAGATTTTATTAGTCAGCATTTTTTTCATTCTCTGTTTTTGAACTCATTACTTTTCGACACAAGAGGCTTATTCGGTGGCTTCGAAGCTTTTATTCTTGCATAATATTACTACCCGCTGCTTACTTTACCGAATCAACATTAGTGACTGAGTTAGCGTCATTTAGGAAGTGACGTCATTTCCGTCTCTTAGTATGAACGATGCAACGTTTTTTCTCATGCCAGCTACTTATTCTACCGAATCAATGTTAATGACATTTAGGAAGTGACGTCATTTCTATTACTAATCGATTTTACTCCAGTGCCACTATAGATGTTTTCACATCAAAAGGTTTATAGGTATGTGCAAATATTCATTAAACAGTAATGATGTATTAGACATCAAAGATAGACCGTATTCTAATAGTCATTAAAATTTAAATATGAAACAGCCTATCCTATTGAACTTTTAAAACTTACCACTTATTTTTGTCCTTAAGTTGAGGAGACTTAAAGCCAGACTTAGACATAAGAAAAAGTGCTCTCATTGGATGCAAATCAAACATAGGAGGCTGTAACTCAGCCAATTCAATTGCAGTAATTCCAACTGCCCATATATCACACTGCTGATTATATCCACCTTTTCTTTCAACAGCTGCAACTTCAGGAGCCATCCTAAACATTTTTACACAAATATAAAAATATATTATATACTTTGTCCTAAAGATGCATCTTTCACAAATTAATTTTTTGCTTATATTTTGCCTTACACAAACAAAATAATATTTGGGCAACTGAATATTATTTAGTATACATATATGAGAAATAAGCCTGTTTCAGAATAATACTTTAAATTAAACTACTAACTCACCTTTATATCCTTATGGCATTCCCTGAAAATCTCAAATTTTAAAATACAAAAGAAGTCATACTTTTGTAATCTCTGTAGTTCAAATTGATTATTAATGCACTCAAATTAATGGTGAATTATGAAAAGAAGCTTTTTTTTGTTGTTGTTGCAGCCCTTATCAATACTTACATATAATCTAGAACCTGATATGCAACAAAGGAGAGGCATTTAACTACATTTAACTAATATATTTTAGTAATATATTAGTAATATAATTTGCAATATTTTAGTAATATATTAGTGATATATATATATATAGAGAGAGAGAGGATTTGTATGCATTAAAATGCAAAATACACTTAAAATTTAGTATATTTTTATGCAAAAAAACTTACAATATCTTACAAAGATAATAAAAATGAATACACGAAAATTTTTTATAAGTTGTTTGAAATGAAATTGCACTTTTTGTCTGTGAGAATTAGTTTGCAAAAGCAGAAAGTTTTTTTATACCAATGGATGTGATCAGACAGTATTGGTATCATGATACCAATAATGGACACACACAAGAAGAAAGAACTGTGCTGCTGTTGTGCCATCCAGATATGTGCTGATTGCCATCATTTGCCAGGATTCCTGGAAATGACTTCATAATTTGTTTCAATTTTGTTCCACATTTGCATGTTGTTGACTGCAGGTTATTCACAGCAACTAACAAATCATATAACAATGTATGTCTCAAAAATTTTGATATCAGTTGAACAGGAAAAATATGCTGCATTTGAATTTTATAATGTACTCTAAGCATCCACAATACAAACAGAATCATTTGCATCAAAGTGAAAAACTAAATGGAAAATTCCTTGGCATCATCAAAACATTCACACAGAGTTTTCATACTGTTTTATGTGCAGAGGGAACTTTATAAACACTTTTTTTGATAGACAAAATGAAATTATTCATTCTGGGTTAAGTACATCTCAACTGCTCTACAACTGATTTAGGGAATAAGCCAAACAAACAAGTTATTTGAGTCAGGTTCAGATAGAAAACTTCTTGTGATTCTGCAGGCTTAGCCACACATACAGTAGCACTATTTACCACTGTGAGTACTTTTCATCATTCTGTGTTTAAGCTATAAACATTTAAGAAAATCATTAATATTAAGGGAATAATATATGCACTATTTTCTTCAGCATTTTACAGGCTACATGTCAAACCTTACTACTTCAGCATAAAGCTTTCCATAATCATGTATACTACAAGCCTTCCATATGCATTAATAACTTCATTTGCCACTAGCCACACAAAACCATCAGCAATCTCCTAACAGACATATCATAAAAAAAAATTAATATTCTTACAAAGATAATTAAAATTAACTCACACATTAACATTAAAATAATACATTAAATTTTGTGCAGGTTTCAAATGCTGCCTCCAGTATGGGTATTGCAATTGTGTAGGTATATTCATCCAAAACTGATTGATTAACATTGTATTTCTCTAGAAATGAAATGAAAGATGATTCAAGAGTTCTTTCAAAGGTATGGTGCTACAAATTAGAGCAATGTATACTTTTTGAGAAAACATACAAGATTTAGAAGAGGTATGTTCAATCTGAGTCAACAGAAACAACTAAAAAATTTTACCTTTATTCTCCTTTGCAGCCGAATGAACAATAGCAGAGCTTCCACATATCTTCAAATTATTTATTTATTTATTTTGTTTAACACAGTTCACCACTTCTGAGTAAACCTAACAAAATAAAGTACCTCATATCTAGTATTCTCGGGATCAAGCATATGTAAGATTTTTAAAAATTCCGGCTTTTCGAAAGTTATGGACATAGTCTAAGTACTCAGAGTAATTCGTTTTTTTTATTAGATAATACAGTAAGACTGATCATCCCTATAATCTCCACATAATGACGATCACCAGCATTAAGTCAAAATGTTAACTTGTAGTGCCAGATTGCTCCAGTGGTCAATGTACTTGCCTAAGAAATAAAAGTTGTAGGTTTGAATGCTGTCTCCAGTACAAGCACTGCAATCATTCAATATAATTTAATATGGAGTATAAATGGGATTGATATAATTTCAACAATCAAACTGCATTAACCCGTTGACTGCTACGGCTTATTTGGATAAATGGGTCTCCGATGCCAATCTGAGTTAGGCATGTTAAATTATTCAAAACCCAGATTATATATACTCATTACCAAAACTCATAAAAAAAGCTTATTGTTGTAAAAAAGAGCTTATCGAATTATCTTGTAGATGGCATGTGTAATAGAAAATTCCTCGCAGCAGCCAACTACAAGTTAACTTGATTACCTGAGATGTATTGTTACCTGCAGAATTCGCCGTATATGAGTCAGAGCTGTGCATAAATCCGTAGTATGATACAGACTGTACGTGTACGTTGTATTTAGTAATTTGTGATTTAGTAATATTTGTATTTAGTAATTTAGAAAATGTGTTTTTGTTTTTTTACAAAACAAAAAAAAAAAAAAACACACACCTAAAACATGGATAAGAAGAGACCACTGACTGAAGAAGAGCTTGAGTTCTATGCTAAAATGAGTGACTCAGAATTTGAAGAGATTTTTGACGAGCCGTACGGTTCTGGTTCCGACAGTGACAATTATGAACCTTCTGATGATTCAAGTGAGGATAGCAAAGATGAGGCCAGCTCCCAGCCTGAAGATAATCCTAATTCTCCACAGGCAAGTACATCAAATAATGACAATAATTTGTGAAATGAAATAGCACTAGATCCTCCACAATTTATTTTTGAAGAGAACGTTGGTTTGAAAATGGACACAACAGAACTTAGTGTATAAAAATTGGTAGACCTATATTTTTCGGAAGAATTTCTTATATCATTAGTCAAACAAACTAATTTATAGGCTTTGCAAGAAATTGAAAAATGTGGACAATCGCGAAAATATGCCAGGTCATCAAGATGGAAGGACACTGACATCTCAGAAATGAAAGTGTTTCTTGGACTTTTGTTACAAATGGGTCCTTCTTTTTCTTCAATAGAGCATTACTGGAGTGCAAGTGCATTCTACAATGTTACGTTTTGATGATCATTTATGAGTCGAAATAGATTCCAGTTGATATTAAAATATTTTCACTTTGCAGATGTTGTTTGTTGTTGTTGTTGTTATTTGGTTTTTTTAGGAGCATTAGCAACTAAGGCCATATTGCTCCGGGCGGGACATGTGGTGGTCATTCCCTGACCTTTCCACATCCTCCGTATTTGGTGGTGACGGGCTCGAACCCCAGTCTAATCAAGAAGCGCATGCTACGCACTGCTGCTCCTTCCCACCTGGCTACGGAGGTGCCACTTTGCAGATAAGTCATTACAATCTGCTGACAGGCTTAAGAACGATTTTAAATCATTCCAATAATGTTATGCACAATAATTACATACCAAATAAAAACATCTGATGAGTCGATGATGTTGTGGCATGGGAGACTGAATTTCCACCGGTACATTAAAAAAAAAAAAAAAAAAAAAAACCGGACAAATACAGAATCAAACTTTACAAACTGTGCAAGTCCAACAAGGCCTTGTTCTGAAAATAAAAATTTACTCCAATAAATCAGAAACTGAACAAAACAAAGGTCATACTTCTGAAGTTGTACTATACTTGCTTGACGACTTCTCAGACAAGGGATATGTATTATGTATGGGCAATTTTTATAATTCTGTTGCTCTGATGAAATTGTCTGCTTATGTGGAACATTACGCACCAACAGAAAAGAAAATCCAAAAGATTTGGTGATGCGAAAATTGAAGAAAGGGGAAGTTGCATGGTAGCGAAATGACCCCGTCATAGTATGTAAGTGGAGGGATAAAAAAGAAGTTCTCACTATTTCTAACAAACACGTTATTGAAATGGTCGAGGTACATAACTGGAATGGAAAAATTTCAATAAAAACAAATGTAATTCGAGATTACAACAGCAGAATGTTTGACATAGATCGATCGGATCAAATGCTCTCATATTATTCAGCGCTAAGAACAACCATCATATGGCCAAAAAAAATTGCATTACATATTTCAGAAATATATACAGGGTGATTCACTACCAATGCGACAAACTTGCAGGAGGTGTAGGGGGCAACAAAGACGAAACGGAATCACATAGCATTGCAGGGTCCGAAATGCCTTCGTCATGCGGTAGAGGACATTGAACGGGAGGTCGCGTGAACAGCGATCCCGCTGGAAGTCAGCATTTGCAAACCGTTTCTGTTGAAGAAACCAAGTAGCAAAAGTCCTCCGGAGTGGGTAATCCACAGGCTCCAATGATTGGACGCGTTGCAGATGATATGAACTCATTTGGTTTGTTTACAGTATCCTCCATACAGTGGATTGGGAAATACCCAATCGTTGGCCTATCGCTCGAGTACTCGGATTGCCTTCTGCAAGACGTAGGACATTCTCCTCATTGTCTGGCGTCGTCATTGTTCGCTCTCGATTCATGGTACCTCTCGTGAAACAACCAGTCTCACGTAACCTTCTGTGCACACATGCGAAAATCGTATGATGAGGAGCACGCCTGTGCAGGAAACGTTCCTGGTACAAGCGCAGAGCGCGCACACCGTTACAGTCTGCAGCTCCATACGTGAGGTGCATGTCGGCCAGTTCAACGTTTGAATACTGCCTCGGCAACCGGTTTGCAAATGCTGACTTCCAGCGGGATCGCTGTTCACGCAACCTCCCGTTCAATGTCCTCTACTGCATGACAAAGGCTTTTCGGACCCTGAAATGCTATGTGATTCCAATTCGTCTTTGTGTCCCCTACACCTCCTGCAAGTTTGTCGCACTGGTAGTGAATCACCCTGTATATATAACACACACACCCTTTTCCGTCAAGTTACAGGTTCCACCAAAAAATCTCTAAAATTCAGAGAAACATTCATTCAACCTTTGATTGGAGAAAAAGTTCTAAATGTTCCAAAGAAGATTAAGTCTGAACGTGGAATTCATTATTTAGAGTCTATACCACCAACTGAAAAAAAAAAAAAAAAAACCACCCGACTAAGCCGTGTCGAGTATGCACGAGGAATAAAAAATGCCGCGAAACGCATTATTATTGTCCACTGTGCCAAGAAAATGCCTGATCTTTGTATAGAAGAATGTTTCAAGAAATATCACAAATAAACAATATTATCACAAATAAACAATATTATTTTTCGTAGTGTCTTAGTAATACACTTCATGTATTTGTGAATAAAATATTTTTTTTGGGAATAAATTTTCTGTTTTCTTATGCCATGGTTGGTTTTTCATTCTTATCCCAGAAGTCTACTATCCATCAGTTGCACGTATTTGCTACAAATATACTCGTAGCTGTGCCTGAAAGGCAAGTCATACCAGTCCGAGTTAACTCGTATTTGGCAGCCAACGTGTTAAAAACAAAATATATATTATTGCATGTTTTTAGTTTTTAAGTACCACACTGTGTACTAGTTTTTTACTATGAGCACATTCATTGGCAATAAATTTAATAACAGTTAACTAATAGACACACAATTATGAACACACATTCCAGTTCCTATCTTGAAACCAGAACATGTGATTATTATTATTATTTTAGACTAATCTTAGTAAAAATTTAATATCCCTATTAAATTTATTTCCAATGAATTGAGTTGCATATTGTTTGGGATTCATCAATTGAATGAGTTAATGTCTAAATTTACATTTTGTTTGTTATGCTTCCTTATTTATTCTATAGAGGGCAGCAGCCAAACGGAATATTTTATTCCGTTTGGCTGCTGCCCGAAATAAGTTGGTTCATTATTTCTCTTAATGTCCAAGGCATATTGGGACATCCACTGATAATTGGCTGAGATAGTCATCAGTGATTGAAATACAGTGCATTTCAGAGTTCACAAGTCTGGTGTTCTTTAAAAAAGACAGTATTTTTTTTTTTCTTTTTTTTTGTAGTATTTTAGTAATACTGTTGAAAAAAACATGTGAGTTAGGGTTGAATTTGAAAGTGTCTGCAATTCTGCCCAGACACAATAGTAGGCAGTATATGATGAGAGCTTTGTCAATCAATTTGACCCTGGAGAGTTTGTGCAAGACCCATGAGCCAGAATTTTTCTCAGCCTGGTCTGAGCTTGTTAACAGGAGAGACTGCTTCTAAAGGGATGAGATACACTTAAGTAGAAAGGGTGCAAGAATATTTGCTGATGCTATCGAGGCAGTGTTAGGTGGGTCGGGAAACTGCTAGCTTGGGGGCCTACATGGACTAATAGATTAACAGTAGCCGCTGGCAGAGATGAAAGTGATTCTTGCACTGCTTCTATTGGAATGAGCAGCATCCTGGAAAACAAGGTGCAGGGGATTCCAGAGACTGCTGGGAGTCATTGCAGAACAAGCAAATACATGGGTTGTGTTAGGCTGGCTAAGAATAGGAACAGGTGCATGTATACTTGCATGTACACCAATGTCAGGAGTTTGGTAAATAAATTTGAGGTGTTGGTCAAAACATCAAAGGCAGATATTCTTGGGATATCAGATACATGGTGTCACACAGATATAACGATTGCAGAACTGATATTTGGGGAGTACAATGTGTACAGGAAGGGTAGACAGGGCAGGAAGGGAGGAGGGATTATGCTATTAGTTAAGAAACACAAAATACAAGGAAGTACAGCCAGTCAACATGGCTGGACAGTGCAGTTTCGAGTCAGTTTGATGTGACATAATCACTGGGAAAGCAAAATTGAGAATAGGAGTGTGTTATAGGCCTAATGACTCTGATGAGTATAATAAACAGCTGTACAGAGAAATAGAGTGAGCCAGTAAATCAGAGTGTCTTATAAAGGAGGACTTTAATTTCCCAGATATTGACTAGAATTTGTGGGTTGGTCACTCACACACTAGCAAGGCTTCTGTGGGTTTATTGGATGATTGTTTTAGTATTAGTATTAGTGATGGCTGCATGGTGCAATAAAGCCTATGGCTTATGCTGCACCAGCCAAAAAAAAAAAAAATATCTGAACAAAACAATGATAAAAACAAAAAAATAAATAAATAAAAAAAAATAATAATTAATAAAAAAAAAAAGGAAATTAAACCTATCATCCTATGTGCTTCCCATACCCAAAGGTACAATCCAGATGACCTTTGAATTCCCCTAAACTGTCAGCCTCTACCACCCATGAAGGCAACTTATTCCAGTAATTTATAACTCGCTGGCTAAAATAAAACTTCCTGCAGTCCAATCTAAACATTTCCAACCGTAACTTTAATTTATGTCCCCTAGTTCTAGCATCATTTATAATCTTGAAAATTTCGTCCTCATTCATTTTACTGATGCCTCTCAGAGCCTTAAACACCTCAATCAAATCTCCTCTAAGGTGTCTAGTTTCCAAACTCTGCAACCCACATATTCAAAGTCTTTCTTCATAAGGACGCCCTTTTGCTGATCTCACCAGGCGAGTTACCCTTCTTTGCACCCTTTCAAGAAGCTCGATGTCTTTCTTTAGGTGCGGTCTCCATACTTGAACACAGTATTCCAAGTGTGGTCTAACATAAGCCTTATATAATGGGATTATCACGTCCCTATCTCTACTTGCAAAAGTTCGATAGATCATCGATAGGACACCATGGGCCTTCCTTGCAACCTGTTTACAATGCTCAGAGAATTTCATATCTGACCGTATCGTAACACCCAAGTCCCTTTCCTCCAGTACTGGGTTTATTTGAACTCCACCAAGTGAATAAGTTTTTTTTGGGATTACTGTTTCCCAGGTGTAATACCTTACACTTTGTTGGATTAAAGCACAGCTGCCATTTTTCTGACCATTCCTGAAGTCTATCTAGGTCTCTCTGAAGAAGCTCAGCTTGACAGTGATCATTAACTACTCTACCAATTTTAACATCATCTGCAAATTTAGACATCACGCCCTCTATCCCTTCATCAATGTCGTTTATGAAAATTAAAAACAACAGTGGTCCTAATACTGATCCTTGGGGAACCCCACTTCTTACATCAACCCAATCTGAGGAACAGCCATTTATCACAACCCTCTGTCTCCTGCCCTGAAGCCATCCTTCTATCCATCTAAGGATTTTCCCAGTGATTCCAACCTGTTCCAGCTTATAAAGCAACCGCTCATGTGGGACTGAGTCAAAAGCTTTGCTGAAATCTAAATAAACAATGTCGAAATTATTCCCTAAATCCAGCTCGTGAGTGACCCTTTCGAAATAGCGAACCAGATTTGTTAAACATGATTTTCCCTTTACAAAACCATGCTGAGTATCCTTGAGAATTTCAATTCGATCCAAATGATCCTGAATTCCACCCTTGATCATTGCCTCCATGATTTTCCCTACTACTGAAGTCAGACTGACAGGTCGATAATTTCCAACTTCACTTTTAGAGCCACCCTTATGTATGGGAGATACATTTGCACTTTTCCAATCCAAGGGAATCTCCCCAGAGTCTAGTGATGCTCGCATAATTAGCCTCAATGGTTCAATGCACTCGCTTGCCGCCTCTCTTAAGATTATAGGGTATATTCCATCAACTCCAGGAGCTTTACTGGTCTGTAGGCTCGAAAGTTTTTTCATTAAATAATCTTGCGAAATTTCAATATCATTAATTACATATTTTTTAACTTCGCTCCCACAATTTCCCTTTGCCACAAAAGGCTTTTCATTTGTAAATATCGATGCAAAATAACTGTTGAGTTCATCTGCAACGGCAGCTGGTGTATTTATTACTATCCCCTTTCCCTTACGTAAAGGTCTGATCTGGTTTGTCCTGCTCTTCTTGGCATTTATATATGTGAAGAATTCTTTATCCCCCCTCTTTGCTCTGTTTGCTAGTGATTTCTCATAAACTGCCTTTGCCTGTCGAACCTTTTCTGTGGCTCTATTACACATCACCTTGTAGCTGTTATAGGCTTCAGTACTTTTTATTGCTCTGTAACCTTTCCATGCCACCTTTTTCTGCTCAAGTAATGCGGCAACTTCACTATTCATCCAACTTGGAACCCTCCTCATGGAGTATTTTTTTAATGGTATATACGCATTCAAGGCATCTGTGATTAATGTTTTAAAAGCGTACCACAGTTCAATTGTATTCATTCTCTGAGCGATATCTACCCAGTTAATAGAGGCCATGTAGTACCTTAAGGCATCGTAATTTCCTTTTCTGAAATTAAAACCCATTCCTTTGCCTTTTACTTCTGCTACCTCTCTCGTCATCATCCACCGTAGAACTTCATAATCACTTCCTGCTACTGGTTCCTCTACTGTCAGCCCTGTTATGTCATCTGATTCATGTGTGATGATGAGGTCTAGGATATTCTTTTCTCTAGTACTTTCCCTGACATGTTGATACAAATAACAGTCATCTAGTTGATTTAAAAATTTTGTTCCCCATGTCGAGTTTCCTTCCCATTTACTCCAATCAATTAGAGGCAAATTGAAATCACCCATAATAAGGCATTATTATGACGCTTACTTGCCCATTCCATTTGCATGTAGAGGCTTTTGTCATAATCTTCACAATCACCTGGTCTGTAGATTACTCCTACTCGCATTATACATCACCTTGTATTACCCATACAGTAACCCAAGGATGCCCCAGGGCTCAGTTAAAAATAGCCTTTGTGACAGAACTCAAGTATCTATAATGTATCTAAGATGGCTCCCAGATATCAAGTGTCTGGGAGCCATCTTAGCAAACTGACATTCTATCCCCATCTAGTGCATATTGCCAAAAGGTGAGAAATTACACTGGAATAACAGCAAGAATCAGCTGTGCCGACTATTTAAAGAGGAAGACACTTGCACTTATTTATAAGGCAATCTTCTTCCCAGTGGTTTTATATGGTTTTAGCCCTGTAAAACCTTCATATGGTTTTACTGGGCTATCTTGGATAAAAACAAAAAGAAACTGGACTCTATACAACAGGTCATGAGGGTGTGCTGCACTGTCAGTACACCTGCTTTGCAGGTCCTGGCAGGGGCACTGCCACTAGATATAAAAGTGATAAGAAGAGGCCTCAAATATAGAATTAAGAGCCAAATCCCAACTAATATCCTAGGATTACAACAGATCTTGAAACCGATGTCCAAAAAGAAATGAAAATAATAATCACACTCTATTGGCAATGACAGACCAGATGTGAAGAGTCAACTAAAGGAGAAGTCAAAGACGGTTCCTGCCTCAGGCAGCCCTAGCTTCCCCAGAATTATATGCCACCTACTTGCTTACTGGGCATGGTTCCCTAAGTGCAAAGTTGTGCCAACTGGGATCCCAAATGTACCCAGGATCACAAATGTACCAGTGGAGCTGATGAGGATTGGCTCGTGTCCTTTATGACTGCTCCAATTACCATCCCCACAGATGTAGACTTATGGCCAAAATTGGAGCCATAACTCGCAGAGATGAGCAACTGCTCATCTCTGATGACATGCATTATGTGGCCTTCTCTAAATTCAAAAAGCTTTTGAGACTAGGAGAAGCAACCACACTATAATCCAGACTGTGACACCTCTGCCTCCTACTTAGACAGATGCTCCTACCTAATTGTGACAACTACTGAGAGTAACAAATCCAAATGAGACTTGTCTGTTAGAATGTTTTCTCTCCCAGGGAAAATGTTCGTGTTAGAAATTATATTAGTTTATGTGTTTGACCTCTGTGCATAACTTCATAAATATATATGCACAATTTCATAAATATATATGTTATATGTTTGTATAACTAATTTAGGTATTATATTAACAATATAAATGTTATAGATTCATAGTGCTTAGTTCAAGTGCTTTTAGTGCATTTATTTTTGAGAGAGTGATTGTATATATTGTGTGAATATTAATTGTTTGTATAATTATGTGTGCAAGGCAATTTTGCTTGATAGGGGTTCTCTGTTGCATCTGCATTGCTGGATGTGATGCAGAGTTCTAGTCTGTGTTTCTGCATCTGTGTGTATGTACGGGTAATGAGTAAAAATGTGCATAGTAATGTGTACTTACTGGCAGCTCTCAAATTCACAACATCCACATTGTTGCACTTGGATACGGATTTGCAAAAATATATTCCCTTCCCCCTAATATGTAGAAACAAATACATGTTTTAATTAAAAGTAAATAGTGTGGATTAAATGTAAAAATTAATCATGTAAACAAAGTAATATCTGATAGTCTAAGTATGCATGGGTGATTGATTAGCTATATGTGATTATATGTGTGAGAAAGTATAGGTATGGAAGACTGAATGTTTTGATTGTATATGCATAAGTCACTAAGTAATTAAAATAGTGTTATTATTATCTCATATGTGTATCTCTATTCAAGTGATGGGTGAGAAATGTGTCTGCTCAACCTGAAAAAAAAAAAAAAAAAAAAGTGTTAAGTGTAGTCCTATTCAGGGTACTGTAATGAGTGGGATAAGTGAGTAAAAAGGATAGCTGAATGTGAATGTCCTATATACGTAGAATGTCCCTGAATATGTATATATAAAAAAATAATAATAATAATAAAGTAATAAAAAATGATAAAATAAAATAAAAAATAAATAATAGAGTTGTACCTGCAGGTTCAGTTGTGTGTGTGTGTGTGTGTGTGTGTGTGTGTGTGTGTGTGTGTGTGTGTGTGTGTGTGTGTGTGTGTGTGTGCGCGCGCGCGCGCGCGCGCGTGTGTGTGTGTGTGCGCGCGCTGCGCGCGCGCGCGTGTGTGTGTGTGTGCAAGTGAATGTCAGATCACCTGTGTAAACTATGTGGTGACTAAGCAAATGTCTGTAAATAGAATAAAAAAATTTAAAAAAAAAATAATAAATAAAAATGTCATGTCTCTTCCCTCAGACGTGTTAACTGCTGACACCGGCCCAGCTGGTCTGGTTGGGTGGGATCTTCCACAGAGAGCCACTGTGCACCTACAGTGTGATCTCCCCCACCCCAGTAGCACTCCCTGGCCCTGTGACTTTGTCCCCAACCAACCCCACATTCCTTTCCCCACCTCCCCACTCAAAATTTTCACCTAGTAGAGTACCACCACAAAATCTTTACTGTCCTAGACAGTTCCCCTGCTGCCTGGAGGATTTGCTACCCCCCAACTTCCTATTTCCAGGTGGACAGTCTTCCTATCATCCACCTTCCTTATCTTCATCTGTTCCCTCCTACCCTCACTCTCCTTTTACCTTTTCACCTCCAGAGTTCTCTCCAACCCTCCTAGGGCCCTCCCTGGAAGGCTCAGGCACAGACTAGAGGTCGCTCATACCAGAGACTATATCTATCTCCTACTATACCCAGTTGCCTCCTTGGGGCAGTGAATGGGCAACATGGGATCCCACTAGGGTTGGTTTGTTGTTCCTCCAGTAAATGCTGGAGGAACGACAGACCCAACACCTCATTATGCAGATCAACACCAAAACTTCACTACCTCTAACATTTGAAGAGTTTGTACTGCGACCCAGAGAATACTATTTAGTTTTAGGGGAGACCCAGTGCCACTTGACAATAAACACTATATACTATGCCCCTTATAGAATAAATAAAGAAGCATAACAAACAAAATGTAAATTTAGAGATCAATACAATTGGTGAATCCCAAACAATATGAAAATATGCAACTCAAAATTAAGAAATCATAATAAACAGAGAACTGTTTAATTTTTTTTATTTAATTAATTAAATAAAAATTACTAATATAAACCAAATTATAGGATAAATTAAAACAATAAAGAATCTAAGTGGTAGACATAAGCATTTATGTTAAACTAAAAAGGTGAAAAATAGGAGCAGTTCATAGAAGAATAGCACCTTGCCTTAACTAAAACCCTATTTACAGTATTAATTAATTTGCTGAATTTATTTGGTGGTTCAAGTGTTTTCTAAATTTAATTTAATTTAAAATGATATAACCATGTTTTCACTTGCCATTAAAATTCTTACTTAGAGCTAACATCATAAATTCTGTAACCCTATGCAATCTTGGAGAAGCAATTACAGGCAGTTCTCGCTTTACGAGTTCCTGGGTTTACGTTTTTTTTTTTTTTTTTTCATGTATCAAGTATCAACAAAATCGAAGATATTAATTGCAAAAAATTAATGTTAAACATTCATAAATACTGCATTTCAAACCACACATAGCTATATAATACATTGTACCCCATTTTATGATATTAATCAGTTACCATCATATAGCAAAAAATCGTAATATAAACCCAATAACATTGTTTTTTGGTAATTCATTCCACGACTCGGAAGTTCAAATTTTCGCTATATTTATATTATTTACCAATTCAAATCATTAAACGCACTACACTTTCGTCGTTATCATATGTTATAAGAACCAATTTTGAATGGCTTTGTGATATTTTTCTGAAACACATTTCTGGAAATAATGACCATAAAACAATAAAAACAATTTGCACTTTCCGGTTTACTGGGCTTTTCTGTTACTACAAGCAATTATAAACGGGGAGGAAACTCGATGCTATTGCATTTGCGAAAATACCAACAGCTGGAATTGTGCGGGTTTTTACGTTATTATGGTGAAATGTGTTGCCCTTTACTGAAACCTTCAATCGTATAAAAAACAAATAAATTTTCACAATCTTCTCTTCATTCCTTTTTTTTTAAGCTTCGTAAACTTGTTACTCAGCGCAAATTGTGTTAGTTGCAATTTGTGCGTTCCGTTAAAAAATGCTTATGCCTGCTATCGAAATTTATAAAGAAAAGAGAAGATTATCTTGGAAATAAATGCCTCTTGAAGCATTTCTGAAGAAGACAACTCCTTGTGCAACAAACCAACAAGTGCCAAGCCAATAATGAGTGATCAGCCAGTGAGCATTTAGTCAATAATGATGATGAAGAATAAACATTCTTTAACATTTGTTAGTCATAAATAATTTCTCTATTATTATAATTTGCTTGATTTTACAGGCTAGGTTTTCATTTCTTTGGATAAATCAATCATTGTTTAAACATAAACTAATTTCATTGTTGATAATTTAACTCCTATTTTTAACATTATGTCTACGGGAAATAAATCCCGCTTTATGAGTTTTCACTTTACAAGTGTGAGTGCTAGGAACAAATTAACTCGTAAAGTCGAGAACTACCTGTATACCCTGGAGACAACATCACAGCACTAGATGTGGTTAGTGCCATGAAGAATTACTACGGTTAGAAATGGAAATGGTTCCATGACTGATTTGTTGATCTGTGATAAACCACTCAGAGGTCAAGGTATCTGTACAACACAATAATATGAATGGCAGATTGTTCTTTCTCCCATCTTCAACAAAGTCAAGTTGCTGATGGTAACAGACATTTCCCCATGTTTGAGATAAGATTGTACAAGTATCTGGGTATTATTTTGAAAGAACATAACTATTAATCATGTTGCCACTATCTTTTGTGAACAGCCCTAATATCACAAAGATGAGAGAAGAGAACAATCTTAAATTATGTTGTAACAGACATAATCTAAATTTAAAATGGTAAAAATCTGAAACTTATGAATGCAAACTGACAGGTAATTTAACAAATTCCTACTTATATATACATATGTAATCATTTTAATTTAATTTAAGTTCATTTCTTATTTCTCTTATTTTTAATGTAATTTAAGCTAATTAAAATCAAGTTTTACAATAAATACTGACATCATGAATAAAAAATATAATTACTAATAAGTTTAGTACACCGACAGCATAAATTTCTGAAAAGAAAACTTCACTACATAACATTGTTTATCTGTCTAATCTAAATTAATAAAAATTTTATAGTGAAGCGCTCTTTTCAGTAGTAAAAAAATATAACATGAAATTTAGAACTAGCAAAATCTAAAATAATTCTAATAGAATATAATAATATATCAAAGAAAAGTTTACAATCTTAAGAAATTTCTATTTATTTATTTCAACATTATGTTTTAATTATAAGCCCAAATGTAAAAATTTAATGGTACCCTAATACTATGAATGGTTTAAAAGCCAGAAGAAACCTGCTGAAGTTAGAACTGAATTTCTGTAGGTTGTAACTTCCAGGAAATAAAAATATATGAAATACAGTACAAAAGGTCATACCATTGTTAAACATGACATAAAATAAATCTTAGGGGAAAAGAGGTGTTATGTTCTTCAACTTTTGTGATTCTCCCACCCTACAAAGAACTATTTTCATGCCTCACTAATGTACTTCTAGAAACACAAAAGCAATATCTAAAACAAGTCATAATGTATATACAGTTTAAATGTTTGTAACAATTAAAACCATAGTTGGCCTTCTGATAGGCCTACCCTCAACTAGTGCTTTCTGTTACAGTGTCAGCAACTAACACTGATGATATTTGAATATACGAGGGGTGATCATTTAATTTGCAGACTGGTGCAAGATCTTATCTTAATTGTCATCATTTGAATTTTCTGTGGATTTCTCCTTCTCAAAATACTCTCCCTTCAACTTTACACACTTTCGGCACCCATGCATTAAATGCTTCTTGCAGGCCATTTTTCGAAAGACTGCAAAGTGTTTCCGTTGTGGCTCTGTGGGCATCATTACTGGATGCAAATCACTTGCCTTTCAGAGCTTTCTTCAGACATGGAAAGGGGAAGAAATCACATTGGGCTAAGTCCCTAAAAATAAGGGGCATGTGACAGAACCTCGGCACTTATGGTAGTGATCACTGGCTGCACAATATTAGCCGTATGGGGCTTGGCATTGTCTTGATGGAGAACCCATTTCACCATTTGAAAGTTCTTGATGTTTCTCACAAATGGCATGGCAAAGTTTGACTCTGAGAACCACAGAGTATGCTTCCTTATTCATAGTTGTTCCACGAGGCACAAAATGTGTAACAAGAATGCCTTTTATGTCAAAAAACATGAAACCATTTGTTTGTCAGCTGAATGACAAGCTTGAAATTTCTTAGGTCTTGGTGAATCAGAATGCATCCACTCACTTGACTGTTGTTTTGTCTCCAGATTATAATGAAAAATCCAATTTACATCGCAAGTCAATATTTGATTTAAGAAGTTCACCCTGTGTTTCAAAACGATCAAACATTTCTTTGCACAAGTCTACTCTTTGCTGTTTTTGTTCTGGAGTCAAATTGTGTGGAATCCAGCAGGCACAGATCTGCGACATTTTCAGGTGATCTTTCACAGCATTGTGAGTACTAGCGTATGAAATAGACATTCTAACAGCTAATTCATGAAGTGCAATTCGCCCATCTTCATCCAAGATTTCCTGGGCTTTTGAGATTTGCTCAGGAGTAGTTGAGGAGGAGGCTGACCAGGTCTTGGATCATCTGCAACAGGCTCACGACCTTCACTGAATCACCTGTGCCATTTAAATATGGCCGTCCTACCAAGACCCTCAATATCATAAGCTTCATTCATCTCTAATTTCCAATGCATTTAAGCCCTGTCTGACACAATAACAAATCACATATCGCTGTTCAATCTGTATGTCAAACATGATACTTGTTGCCAAAACGATTGTCAGTGACACGCAGCTAAAAAATCTCTCTTCACACAACACTAGCTCGACAAGTAGTGGCATTGTGCACACAACCTGCTCAGTAGTGATTAGGGAGAGTACCTCTAGTGGCGCTTATGGAAAGTTCGCACAGTAAACATAGAATCTTGCACAAGACTGCAAATTAAATGATCACCCCTTATGTATTATATTAAGATGTTACTTCAGCAACAAATGTTGTATTATAGTATTGTATTACATACAGTATATACATTCTGGAATCAGCACAGTAATACTTTTGTCATGCCTCTCATTCTTACAGCTACATTTTCCTTACGTATACTAGCACAGGAACATAAATATTTTGTCATCTTTATTTTTACTAGTTGGATTCATTCATTTACTTATTTTATTATTTTTTTGATTCTATATATTAGAAAAGCCCAGTTATTTTGAATGTATGGAGGTTGAGGGGTGTGGCTGAATGATACATTTTCTTATACAAGCCTTATACATTTGCAATATACAGCACCTATAATGTGATATTCTCAATATACAGCACCTACAGAAATATGAACAGGCATTTCCATGGGTGTTGTTCTTCTGAACTAGTATTTGTAATTCAACTCTTTCTTCTAATCCAATTTGAATATGTTTCAAATACAATGGTATCTCAGGTCACGAACAAATCGGCCCACGAACACAATTTTCGAACAAATTTTGACTCGACCCGCGAACAATGCCTCGGCGCACGAACGCACAAACATGGCTTTGGCGCCATGTTTTCGGCTCGCGAACAGCATCAGTTGTACTCAGGTTTGCGCACTGTGAACATTGTTTGTTGTTGCGTTGTTCTTGATACAATTTTTTTTTTGCTTTTTGCATTAAATTATGGCTCCCAAGAAAGTGTTAGTGAAGAAAAGGTGTAAAGAAGCCTAAGCGCATTACAGTAGAAACGAAGAAGGAAATAATAACTAAACATGAGAATGGTATTCGTGTTTCTGATCTTGCCAAGCAGTACGACATGGCTAAATCTACGATCTGTACTATCTTAAAGAACAAAGATGCGCTAAAGATGGCTGATGTAGCTAAAGGAGTGACTATGTTAATGAAGCAAAGGTCTCAAGTGTTAGAAGAAGTAGAAAAATTATTGTTAGTTTGGATTAATGAAAAGCAGCTTGTTGGAGATAGTGTTAGCAAGGCCCTAATATGCGAAAAGGCTTTACTTTTGCACGGCGATTTAGTGGTGAAAACGCCGAATTCAAGTGATGCTAGCGTTGACGAATTTAAAGTAAGTAGAGGCTGGTTCGAGAAGTTTCGTGGAGGAATTTGCAAACTTTATCAACTGTGAAGGTTATGTACCGCATCAAGTTTTTAATTGCGATGAAACACGACTTTTTTGGAAAAAAATGCCAAGAAGGACCTACATGACCCAAGAGGAAAAGTCACTGCCTGGCCACAAACCAATGAAGGATAAGCTTACACTTTTATTGTGCACTAATGCAAGTGGGGATTGTAAGATTAAGCCTCCTCCTCTACCATCTACCTGTGCCAGCAACTATCAACCATAAAGGTAAAGTTATACTGTATATTTTATATTATATATTTTTGCCACACATAAATCCATAAAAAAGTCAAAAAACAATATGTTTCTGGGGCGGGCAAATGGATTTCAATGGGAAAAATTGTTTTGGTTCGTGAACGGAGTCAAAGAACGAATTAAGTTCGTGACCCAAGGTACCACTGTAGTCAAAATCCACTCACAGTGAATCTCCATTTTGTCATTCATTCGCTCTACTTCTGATATTTGGAACAACCTTCCTATATGTACACTATATGACCAAAAGTATTTGGACACACATAAGTAGCTATATAAAGGGTTTTTAATTCAAAAAGCTAATATAAGGAAGGCTGTCTTATGCCTGCATGACAATCTCATTCATGATGGACATACTTTCCATCAACTTCCAACAGGTGCCAGCTAGAATTTTCTTCCATTCCTCTTGCAGATCTGCTACCACAGCCTGTCTGGAAGAAGGCCATTCTGGCTGCAACCTAATCCACCAATCCAATTCTACTACAGATTTTCAGCAGGGATGAGGCCTGAACTCTGAATTAGCCAGTCCAACTTTTCAATGTAATTGCACAAAAACCAGTCTTGTAGGACCGTCAGTGTATGACATGTCATGTTGTTGTGCTGATGACAACACCTGCTTTCTATAGTATGGCCACAGTGCAAGTAGTAAATAGGTCTTGGACTGCTTGATTTCAGACACTAACCACCAAAGGAGCAAACCAGCTAAAACAGCCCCAATACCAATAACCCAATTCCACCAAACTTCACAGTTGAGACTATACACTCCTATAAGAAATGCTCTCTAGGCAATCCCCACACCAACACACATTCATCATAACAAAAGATTGTGTCTAGAAATGACCACCCCAAATGCTGATTCACATGAGTGAATGTGATATTGGGTCTACTTGTAGCTGTTTTATCAGAAAACTTACTATGCGGCTGCCTACAGCTGACTGGCATTCTGATGTACTAATTCTTGTTATGTTATGTAGGTTCAAGAGTCCTGTTACTGGGCTCTTGAACCTGCTCTGTGATATTTTTCAGAGAAACCATGCCCGAGGCACAAACTACTGCTTTATGGTTCATCATTCATGTTCTGTGAGTTCAGAGTTGAACAGTGAATGGATGATTCTCTAGATGAAGAATATTTTTGAACTAGTTTGAAAGAAAGAGAGGGAATTACAGATGCCAATTCAAAAGAACAGGTTGGTCTGTAGGCAACAGTCCATGCAAAAATATCTAAATCAAAGTTATGTGGTGTTTAACATGTGCAAGAAAGCACTATAAGATTGTGTGACCTGACTAGTGCCCAAATCAGTATACCAGACTTCAAAGAGGTATGATTTTTAGTACACGTTTAGCAGGTGTTATAGCAGAGAGGATGGCTACACTCAAGTGTTCAAAGACTCGTTCCATTCAAATCTTTAATAAATGGGGAAATATAACCAGAAAACATCTGTGAACAGACAATTGCAGCCAAAAGTGTAAGCAGACAGAATAAGGTGCTCTACATTTGGATGGATTTTCATGTGTAATTGTCACAAAATGGCAGAAATTAACCTCTGCATTTATTGTGAGAACACCACAAGGCATCAGTATCAGTACCTATGCAAAGGGTGCAATACAGCAGAAGAGCTTTTACAGAGCAAGTTCAAGTCAATGTTGCATGTTTACCCCCCTGAAGATAGGGGTATTTTCAAGATAACAATGAAGCAACTGTCCATTGTGCCAGATGTGTAAAAGAGTGGTTTGAGGAACACAAGAAAGACTTCAAGCATCTGCCCTGAGCAATCCAAGTGATGAACTGGAAATTCAGGTTCACCCGCACAATTCTCTGCCCACATCACTCCAGGAAGTGAGGAATTCCTGGAGTAATGTTTGAATATTTTCTATGTCATTTTTCAAAACTTTGTTAACCACATGCTGGAGCAGTGATATGGGCCAACAGTGGTCCAACATATATATACGCAGGACCACTGTTCAGCTAATTATTTTGCAGTCCTAATAAAGTGGCCAAACAATGTATACGAGATACCACACAGACAGAGCACATTGCATATCCAACTACGAAGTAAACAAAAAAATGAAGCTACTTTTAACAAATTTCATGATTTAACCTTTGTTTCTGGTTCATACAGTATTTCTAACATAGTCTAAGCTTTTAAATACTGAGAAACAATAACTTACCAGTAAGGTGTGCCAATAAAGGATTTTCTTTTACTGATTGTTGCTGTGATTTGTGCAGAAACCCCAAAATCAGCTGCAAGTATATATCGACATTTAAATAAATTCATAGCAAAATCAATAAAGGATATCAATTATCTATTAACAAGAACTAGTACTCCAAACATATGACTACCACATTTACCACTGAATAGTTATTAAACACATTTGCTAAATCATATATGAGATAGGATAAAAAAATTACAGGACTGAATTTCTTTAAAAAAATCTGAACACTGAATGAGAAAAATGTATATATTTTGTGACCTAAAATGTCTAGAATTTTTTTACAGTAAATAGACATTTTAGTTACATCTTCAAAAGTTTATTTTTATTCACTGTTGTTAGTAAATAATATTTTAGAATATTGTTTTCTGAACAAAGTTCCATAAAATTTTACTTTTTGTTGAAATTGGGAGACGTCATTGCCAGTAGTAGTGAGGATGTCAATGGAATGACAGCTAAAATTGGCTTCCAGAAAAAAATCAGATGGAATTATTCTAACTAATGAAAATTTCTGAAGTTATTAATAATGCAATCATTTTCCATTTGATATGTAGCTTGCCTTTATACTGACAAAAACTAAAGTGGAGCCTCCAAATTATGTATGTATTAATTTTAAATTCATAGTACTTGAAAGCAAAAAATCTACTTGCCAGCAAATGAAAGTTACTTATTATGAAGTGGATATTTTTGAACTTTATTCTTGGGTATGCGATATGCTGAATGAATTTTAATTTACTATCGAATATTAGGCCTAAAAATTGAATTATAGTGGTAAGAGGTATGATGTAATTTTTCATCATGTAATTCAGGTTCAAATGTATCGAACTTTTTTTTTTTTCAGAAATTAATAAATACTGGTAGATTGATGAGCTGGTAAATGATAATGCTTATGGGATGTCCAAATTTCAAATAAGTTGTTAATTGAGATCTCAAACCGTCAACTGATGAAATGTCAACTGATGAAATTTGTGCTTGACAAGAAACCAAGTGATCATCAGTATATTAGTAAATTTTCCTGTATTTGGGGTAGCCTGTGTGTGAATTTTTACTGAAAACAGGCAACACTTAATACCGATCCTGTGTTGTGAGGTGGGGGGCATTCAGATAACGTTTTAGGAAGCACTGAATATAAAGGAAACTTGCCTCAAAGTCCAATTTGTCCTATGGTAGTAAGACAAATCAATCCTTCTGCACTATCAGCCCCTTCTAGTCACTGGTTTCTTCCATGCTATGCTATTTCCTGTTATATTATTAGTTCTAGCTACAGTATACAGGTCCACAAGAAACATTTTAGGATGTTGATCTGTTGGAGTTGGTGCAAAGAATGGCAATGAGATGAGGGTAAAAAAAGCTTTTACCAAGGCTTCAGATCAGCAAATTACAGTACTCACCCTCTCTTTTTTCCTAATGATTGCTTGACATCATAAATCTAGCTTTCCTCTTGGACTGCCTTTTGCTTTGAATATCTGTTTAACTAATTTCTCTCCTCTCATCTTTTTTTACATACCCACATCGTCTCAAGTCTGCTTCGCTTACCTTTAATTACATATCTGTTACCCATAGATTTTTTTTTTTAAGCTGTTTAGATATATTATCATATGCTTTTCAAGATCAACAAATTCTTCATATAGGTTCTTGTTATGCTCTCATTTTTCTATAATCTGTCGCAGTGTGATTATTTGATCATGGCGTCACATGCCATGAATATTCTCAAGGTTACATTCTATACTACTTCTAACCCACTTCTCTAAGACACTTGCACAGACATTACATGATATGCTAAGAAGTAAAATTCCTCTGTACTTTTCACATTTAACTTTATTTCCCTTTTTTACATATTAGTACAATTAATGCCTTAGTCTTCACTACACCTTATGCCTTTCAATAAATTATATTTTCCACAACCTTTTCTAACTCAGTAACAGAGACAGTATTCATTTCAACTTTTTTCTCTTCTTCAGTGATGTCTTTATACACTTTGTCCAACAACTCAAAGTATCTACTCAACACTTTTAAAATATCCTTCCTGCCTGTTTTAGTTTTTTACCTTTTTTGAGGTCTCAACTGAATCTCAAATTATTTTTTCATCTTCTGATAGTTTTGTGATATTTCTCATATTTCATATATTTCTCAAAATTCTCCCAAGATTCTTTATTATCTTGCCTTCTTCCTTATATTTCCATAAAGATTCATTACATTTTTATTTACCAAAAATTCCATATAATGCATTTTCTTTTGTGTAATTGGATCCAACATGCTATTTTCAATTTCCTATCTTTACAACATTTTCCCATGTGTATTTTGAAGCTTCCACTAAAGATCTCAATAAAATTTGTTATTCTTCATCAAAAGTCATATTAGCATTAGGAATGCCACTTCATTTTTGAGGAAGGAGGTTTCTATTTAGTTGGTAAAACAAATCTTTTTGACTTTTGACTGCTGTAATACTCTTTTGTATCTCTTATTTTTGGTGCTAATTATCATTTTTAATTTGCTCAATACAAGGTGATGATCACTTCCAATCTCAAACCCCCTATATATCAACTATAGTCAATAGCAGAATATAAAGGCTACAGAAATCCAACTAGTTGTTCAAGATCCTTTTCTTTAATGATGCAGTCAATTATGCCTTGTTTCTGTTATGTTTTTCCACATAAACTTGTGGCTATCTTTATGTTGAAATATTGTTGTTATTTGGTTTTTAGGAGCATTAGCAACTAAGGCCATATTGCTCCGGGAATATGCGGTGGTCATTCCCTGACCTTTCCGCATCCTCCGTATTTGGTGGTGATGGGCTCGAACCCCGGTCTAATCAAGAAGTGTGTGCTACACACTGTTGAAATATTGTGTTTATAATTAAGAATGCATGGCTTTCTCCAAATTCTAGTAAGTAACCTTTTACCATTATTGTTAGGTTTAACTTTCTCTACAAATTTTCCTAATATCTATGATGGCAAAACTGCATTTCCTATCCTGCTATTTAAATACCCAACCAAAATGTTATTTCTTTGTCAGAAGTTTCTACTGTTATTTCTAAGCCATTAAAGAACTCTTCCAATTCATCTTTTTCTGAATCATCAAATAGGCAACACAGGCAAGTTCCATCACTGCATTTTCTGTCTTATAATTTGTCTTCATAATTCTACTAGATAATGCTTTTCAGCCAATTAAACTTTCCTCAAAACTAATTCAAAAGGATACCATACAAATTCTTTGCACTGTTAATTAGTGTTTATCTGTAACTCACCTATATTCATTCTACTGCTTTCTGTGATATCTGCTATTCTAGTATCATATTAACTAGCATGGCATATTACATATTTAGCACACAGTATGTGCTGGTCCCTGCAATCAGAGAATGGATCGTGTTAACTTGAAAAATATCTCTGCCAGTGTATCTCAATTGTTGCACATGTAAGAATGCTGCACAAATTGGAGCAGTGTGGCATTGGAGGCAAATTGCTGCTATGGATAAAGGGATGGTTCAGTGGGTTGTTTTGGTTTTTAGGAGCATTAGCAACTAAGGCCATATTGCTCCGGGAATATGCAGTGGTCATTCCCTGACCTTTCCGCATCCTCCATATTTGGTGGTGATGGGCTCGAACCCCGGTCTAATCAAGAAGCATGTGCTACGCACTGCTGGTCCTGCCCACCTCGTATGGAGGCGCCTGGTTGAGTGGGAGAAGACAGAGAGTGGTAATCAATGGACACTGCTCTTCGTGGAGTCCCCCAGGGTTCAGTGTTCGGTCAATTGTTGTTTTCTGTATTCATCAATGATATTGATGATGATATATCAGGCTTAATGTCCAAGTTTGCAGACAATACAAAGGTCGGCAGGGTTGTTAATGACACTAATTGTAGTACGGTGCTGCAACAGGATCTAGAAAAGTTGAGCAGGTGGCAACTGAAGTTTAACATTGACAAATGTAATGTACTGCATACGGGAAGCAGTAACCCCAGAGTAACGTATCAACTGGGTGGTACTACACTGACAGTGGTAGAGAGTGAAAAGGATTGGTGGTAATTGTGCGGGCAGATATGAAGTTTTCTGAGCAGTGCAGATGGTCTGCAAGAGTAGCCCATGGGTCTTGTCAATGATATACAGGAATTTTTCTAGCAGGGATAAGAAGAATTATCCCCTTGTATAAGGCAATGGTCAGGCCACACCTTGAGTACTGTATACAGGTCTGGAGCTCATTTTAAGAAGGATGTAGAGCTGTTGGAACGAGTACAGAGAAAGGCAACAAGATTAGTGAATGGAACAAAGGGTTGCTCTTACGAAGAAAGGCTTAAGTTTTGCAAATTACAGTGTCTGGAGACTGGGCACCTGTGAGGTGATCTGATTGAGGTGTATAAAGCTTTGAATGGTTTGAGCATGCTCAATGCTGATGGGATTCTTCCTCTTGCTCAGAATAATCACCTGAGCGGGCATAATTCAAATTGAGGAAAGACAGTTGTAGGAAAGATGTGCGGAAGTTTGCCTTTAGTCAGTGGGTGGTTGATTGCTGGAACAAACTTCCATCTGTTGTAGAAGTTGATAGCTTAAATAGATTCAAGGCAGAACTAGAGGAGTGAGTGGATGGGTGAAATAAGAAGAGTGAGTTTTTTTTTTTTTTTTTGGCTGATGCTATATAAGTAGTAGTAGTGGCATGTGATGCAAGAAACCAAGTGTATGAGCTTATGCAGCATCAGCCAAAAAAAAAAAAAAAAAAATCACACCATTCCCTCCAAATGCCTGTCCAGTTCCTCCTCAAATTTATGATCATGGAAGTTTGTTCCAGCAATTAACCACCCGCTGGCTAAAGGCAAATTTCCGCACATCTATTCAAATTAAGTTTCTTTTCTTAATTTGAATTTATGCCCCCTTAGGTTCGTAATCTGAACAAGTGGAAGGATCCCATTAGAATTCAGCGTGCTCAACCCATTCAAGGCCTTATACACCTCAATCAGACCACCGCGCAGGTGCCTAGTCTCCAGCCAATGCAATTTGCAGAACTTAAGCCTCTCTTGGTAAGAGGATCTCTTCATTCCCCTCACCAATCTTGTTGCCCTTCTCTGTACACACTCAAGTAAATCTACATCCTTCCTAAAATGAGGCCTCCAGACCTGATGATGCAAGAAAGCTTGCTTTCTTGCATCATCATGTCCTACCATGTTGATAAGGTTTTAGCTGCAATTTACCAAATTTATTCAAATTCCATATTTGCAGTCTATCCTGATTTGTTCAATAGCCAAATAGCTGGCTCTCCGCAAGCCTAGTTTTAAAGAAATATAGGGGGTTACATGGGTTGACAAATTCAGACCGTTCAATAACAAAATTTAATTTAATTTAATTTAAAACGCTTTTCAGTCTCCTTTTGAGATATTTGTCTGCAGAAGAAAAGAACCAAAGGACTAAAAACTTACATAATAACATATTGGGCAATATGTAAGTTTTATTCTTTTGGTTCTTTTCTAATCTCAAAATCAAAACAGAGTCATAACATATAGTTTAACTTAAATCTTATCTTATCTTATCACGTATTAGGCGATACGCCTGTTCCGATCTCGAAGAGGTCTGCCCACCTTTTCTTTGGTCTTCCTCTGTCTCTTTTTCCTTTTGCTCTATATGTGTAAGCTAATTTAGGGAATCTATTATCTTCCATTCTTTCTACATGTTCTTTCCATTTTTGTCTATATTCTATAATTTTTTCATTAATTGAGTAAATCTTTAATTCCTTTCTAATATTTACATTTGGTATTTTATCTAATTTTGTACATCCTTTAGCATATCTTAAAAATTTCATTTCTGCAACTTGTATTCTATTAATGTCTCTTTGTTTCGGTATCCATGTTTCAGAAAAAAAGAAGTGTTGATATTGCCATTACTTTGTAAAATTTCAATTGTGTTTCTTTCCTTGTTTTCTTAGCCAGAGTTCTTTTTATCGTTCCATATATTTTTTGAAATTTTGCCAATTTCTGGTTCATATCTTCTTCGACATCATATGTTATATCACATCCTAGATATTTAAAATGTTTTACTTGTTCTAATATTTTATTGTCTATAACTACTTTTGTTCTCACCATATTTTTCCCCTTAAAAGCCATTGTTCTAGTTTCCATTGTTGATTTTAACTTTATATTCTTCTGTTATTTGGTTTAATTTAAATACTGCTCTGTGTAAATTATCTTCACTATCTTGAATAATTACTTGATCATCTGCAAATAACAGTGTATTAATCATATTCTTTGTATTTAAATATAAACCTGTATTAATTTCTTCTTTCCATTTACATATCATATCCTCGATATATATGTTAAACAACGTTGGTGACAAGTTACATCCCTGTCTAACTCCTTGATTTATTATACTTTCTTTTGTTAATTTATTACCTGTATCTATTATTATTGTTCCTTGATATAAACTCTGTATTATTTTTGTAAGATGCTTTGGGTATCCTTTATTACTCAATATGTCCCATAGTTTTCATCTGCTTACTCGATCAAATGCTTTTTCATAATCTATAAATGCTAAATGTATTTCTAAATTAAACTCTTTTCGTTTTTATATTATTTGTTTTAATATAAATATACAAAATCTGTACATGATCTTCCTTTTCTGAATCCTGCCTGTTCTTCTATTAATATTTCATCAGAGATCATTTTAATTCTATTATTTATTATTTTGCTATACATTTTATATACTGTATTTAGAATGCTAATCCCTCTATAATTCTTTGTATCATTTCTATTTCCTTTTTTAAATAATTTTTGCTATCCTCCATTCTTCTGGTATTTTACTGTTCCCAATGTTCCCAATATTTATTAAATGAATTTAGTATCCTGTCTTTTAAAAAACTTCCTCCATACTTGATCAGTTAGCATTAGCATTAGCATTAGCAGAGGCATATGATGCAAGAAAGCAAGCTTATTCAGCATCAGCCAAAAAAAAAAAAAAAAAAACCACTCCCATTTCACCCCTCCGTTCGTTCGAAATACCTGTCCAGTTGAGCTTTAAATTTGTTTAGGCTATCAACTTCAACAACAAGTGATGGAAGTCGGTTCCACCAACCAACCACCCGCTGGCCAAAGGCAAATTTCCGCACATCTATCCGACATCCGTCCTTCCTCAATTTGAATTTATGCCCTCTGAGGTGATTATTCTGAGAAAGATGAAGAATCCCATTGGCATTGAGCATGCTCAAACCATTCAAAGCCTTATACACCTCTATCAGATCACCTCGCCGGTGCCTTGTCTCCAAACTCTGTAATTTGCAAAACTTAAGCCTTTCTTCGTAAGAGCAACCCTTTGTTCCATTTACTAATCTTGTTGCCCTTCTCTGTACCCGTTCCAGCAGCTCTACATCCTTTTTGAAATGAGGCCTCCAGACCTGTATACAGTACTCAAGATGTGGCCTTACCATTGCCTTATACAAGGGAATAATCACCTCCTTATCCCTGCTAGAAAAATTCCTGTATATCATTGACAAGACACCATGAGCTACTCTTGCAGCTCGTCTGCACTGCTCAGAGAACTTCATATCTGCCTGCACAATTACCCCCAGGTCCTTTTCATTCTCCACCACTGTCAGTGTAGTACCGCAGAGTTGATACGTTGCTCTGGGGTTACTGTTTCCCATATGCAGCACTTTACATTTGTCGATGTTAAACCTCATTTGCCACCTCTCAGCCCATCTGTTCAACCTTTCCAGATCCTGTTGCAGCAGCATAGCGTCAGTATTGTCCTTAACGACCCTGCCAACCTTTGTATCATCTGCAAACTTGGACATTAAACTTGATATCCCATCATCAATATCATTCATAAACACCGAAAACAACAACGGACCCAACACTGAACCTTGAGGAACTCCACTAATAACATTAGTCCACGTTGAGCAGTGTCCATTGATTACCACTCTCTGTCTTCTGCCACTCAACCATCCCCTTATCCATAGCAGCAATTTGCCTCCAATGCCACACTGCTCCAATTTGTGCAGCAGTCTTCCATGTGCAACAGTATCAAAAGCCTTTCTAAGATCCAAATATATAATATCAAAGTTATTCCCTGCATCCAGTTCTTTTGTGACTACATCATAGTATCCAATCAAATTGGTCAGGCAAGACCTGCCCTTAACAAAACCATGCTGCGTCTGAGCTATAAATGAATTCTTGTCTAGATGATCCTGCAGTGCTTCTTTAACCAGTGCCTCCATTAATTTACCTGGAACAGAAGTTAAACTAACAGGTCTATAATTACTTGTGTCAGCCTTTGATCCTCCTTTGTGAATTGGGGTTACATTTGCACATCTCCAGTCTATGGGCACCTCCCCTGAGTCCAAAGAAGCTCTCATAATTATGGCTAGGGGTTTGCATACTTCCTTTGCTGCCTCCTTTAATATAACTGGATAGATCCCATCCACCCCAGGTGCCTTTTTTATGTTTATCCTCAACAATCTCTCCTCCACTTTCCTCTCAGTTATTACAAAATCATCCAGCTCACTGCCAATGTTTACTTTACCTACATCATTCTCCTTCCTGAATAACTCCTCATGCGTGAATGTAGATGCAAAATACTCGTTTAGATTGTTAGCCACCTGAGCAGGATCCTCAACTGTTGTACCATCAATATCCAGTGGACCAATCTGATTCATCCCTTTCCTTTTCGAGTTCAAGTATGTAAAGAACTCTTTTCTGTTTTTCTTTGCATCCTTTGCCAAGGATTTTTCATAGTCTGCCTTTGCCTGCCTAATCTCCTTTGTGACTTGGTTACAGACCAACTTATATCTATCATAGGCTTCCATGTCACCCATTAATTTGTATGTATCCCATGCATTTTTCTTCTCTGCCACATGTCTCATTAGTTCATCTGACAACCATTTAGGCCTAAACCTTGAACAATATTTCTTAGTTGGTATGTAAAGCCTGGTAGCCTCCAAGATTAGTTCCTTGAATGCTTCCCATTTTGAGTTTGCTGTTGGTAACATCATCAGTTGGTCCCACTGTATAGAATTTAAATACTGTCTCAGACCATCATAGTCGCCTTTACGAAAACAAAAACCCTTCCCTTTACCTCTGATGGTAGTTACCTCCTTGAGTAAATCCCACTTCAACACACTGTGATCACTGCCACCTAGTGGTTCATTTATCTGCAGGTTCTTAATGCATGAAGAATCACTACTGATAATCAGATCAAGAGTATTGCTCCCTCTTGTTGCCTCACGAACATGCTGATGTAGAAAACAATCATCCAATAAATCCACAAAAGCCTTGCTAGTGTGCGAGTGACCAACCCACAAATTCCAGTCAATATCTGGGAAATTAAAGTCCCCCATTATAAGACTCTCTGATTTACTGGCCCACTCTATTTCCCTGTACAATATCTTATTATACTCATCAGAGTCATTAGGCCTATAGCACACTCCTACTCTCAATTTTGATTTCCCTATGCTTATGTCACACCAAACTGACTCGACACTGCCCTGTCCATCGATGTCGACTGGCTTCACTTCCTTGGACTTTATGTGTTTCTTAATTAATAGCATAACCCCTCCTCCCCTCCTGTCCTGTCTATCCTTTCTATACACATTGTATTCCCCAAAATCCAGTTCCGCATTACTTATATCTGTGTGACACCACGTCTCTGATATCCCAACAATATCTGCCCTTGATGTTTTGAGCAATACCTCAAATTCATCAAATTTATTTACCAAACTCCTAGCATTGGTGTACACGCAGGTATACATGCACCTGTTTCTATTCTTAGCTACCCTAACACAACCCATGTGTTTACTTGTACCGCAATGACTACCAGCAGTCTCTGAAATATCCTGCATCTTGTTTTTCAGACTTCTGCTCATTTCAATAGAAGCAGTGCAAGAATCACTTCCACCTCTGCCACTGGCTACTGTTAATCTATTAGTCCTTGTATCCCCCCCAACTAGCAGTTTTCCGACCCACCTAACACTGCCTCGACAGCATCAGCAAAAATTCTTGCACCCTTTCTATTTAAGTGTATCCCATCCCTGTAGAAGCAATCTCTCCTGTTAACAAGTACAGTCCAGGCTGAAAAAAAATTCTACCCCTTGAGCCTTGCACAATCCCTCCAGGGCCGAATTGATCGACAAGGCTCTCATCATATACTCCCTCCTATCGTGTCTGGGCAGAATTGCAGACACTTTCAAGTTCAACCCTAATTCACGGCTTTTTTTCAACAGTGACCTGTACTTGCTAAGTAATTCCGCCGGTCTCCTACTCTTAATATCATTAGTGCCAACGTGTACAACTATATCACCTTTTGTGCCCTTAAAAGATGATATCCGCTCTACAACGTCATCAACCTTTGCCCCTGGCAGACATACCCTGGTCCTATTCCACCTATCCTTTTTACAAAGTATGTTCCCCGTTTCCCTGACAATAGAGTCACCAACAACTACTAGTTCCTGTGGGACCAGCGCATTCTGCCTAGGGGGCTGTTTCTGTGTTGCCTGATGACCAAGTGCAAGCTCTGGCGTTGATGTGGGCAGCTGAGAGCTTGATGGGCCCCTCAATTTATTTCCTTCGAGGGCATCCACCCTGTCCTTCAAGCTCTCATAAAGGCCCATAACAACGCTGAGTTGTCGCCTGATTTCCTTGCACTCCTTACATCGTGCACACACAGAGACATCCCCCTTGGCAGTATCATGTCCCGTACCCGACTGCTCCGCAAACATCAAGCAAACAGTGCATTTTAATAGACTGTGATTCAGAGGGCAACTGCCCCCCTCAGTTCTCCCCTGAACCACAGCACTCCCATTAGCTTGAGCCTTTTGCTTTGCTGCTCTGGTCAGAGTCATGATTCCGATTTAATTCAATAAAATTCAAAACAAAAATTAAATCCTTAAGTTATATCCCAAAACAGTTATGTTATATATATATTTTTTTCGGTATCTAGTGTTTTCTACGAGTTCCCTTTATACAACTTCCGTATCACGTGTACCACTATAGTTATGTATTAATTATTTGTTACGATTAAGTCGTTATATATATATATATATATATATATAGAGTTAAAAGTACAATTTAATTGACAATAAAGTTTATCAAGATTAATAGATTTACTGATTAATTGACAATATTATATTATGCACTATACGACACTAAGCTTATGCTATCGTGTAAAAATGGCGGGAATTCACGAACGGTATTTCTACGGACTCGTAAGTATTGATTAGCTTCCAAATCTCGCTATCTCAATTTAGAATAAGCTAAGGATCCTGACTAGGTCTATAATCTACTTATAGAAGATAATTTGATATAACAGTTGGTTAATAAATCGACTAAATTTGGTTAAAAAAAAAATTTGGTTTGTGACACGTGGATTTGATACCGTTACCGATACTAAGTAATATCTACAAAATCTCTGTCTAAGTTAAACTTTAAACTAAGTATCGTAACTAGGAATATAAAGCTACTCTAGAAAATAAGTTAATATGACAATTTAAACTAATAAAGCAGAAAATAAATCAGGAAACACTTCTCTGTTTGAAGAGCTTTAAGGAGCAATGTCCGCACAGGCTAACCTCGCACCCAGTTCTGCATTTATACCATCCATTCCTACTGCTTTCCTATTTTTTGTAGCTTTCAATGCCTTTTCCAATTCTTCCTTCATTATCGGATCTATGTCACTATTATTATTACTATTATTATTAGCTATATGGTGCAAGGAAGCCTGAGGCTTATGCTGCACAAGCCAAAAAAAATTCCCAAATTACCCTTAGAGAGAGAGAGAGAGACCCTTAGAGAGAGAGAGACCCTTAGAGAGAGAGAGAGAGAGAGAGAGAGAGAGAGAGAGAGAGAGAGAGAGAGAGTCAAAAGTAGAAGGGAATCACCAAGAAGAGAAGAATGATGATATCCAGCTCAGGATCCTGGATGTGCCAAGCCCATAGTCACTAACTGGGTATAACTGTATCTCTTCTATTTGATATGTTGGGTCTTTCCATAATTCTTCATAATGTTTTTTCCATTGTTCTTCCTTTATTATATTTATTCTTGGAGTGTCTTTCTCTGTGCTATTCAAGTGTTTCATCATTTTATATGCCAAATTTTGTTTTCCATGAACATCATGTTCTCTTTTGCTTATAAATCTATCCCACGACTCTGTTTTAGCCTTCCTTATTATATCTTTAGTTTTATTGCATTCTTGTTTATATATTTCTTAATTCTCACCTGTCCTGTTTTGTATACATTTAAGATATTTATCTTGTTTATCTTGTAATGCTTTAGCTATTTCTTCATTCCATATCTTTCCCCCCCTCTTCTTATAGTTTTTCCTGAATTGTTCTAGTGTCTCTTTTGTTATCTTTTGAATTATATTTCGTATATTATTCCATTCTTCTTCTTCTTCTTCTATTTGTTCTCTCTCCGATGTTTTAATTATTTCATCTTTAATCCTATTTTCATATAAATTTTGTATACTTTCTTCTTGAAGTAGATATACTTTATAACCCAACTATGACCCAGCTATATAACAATGGAAGAAGAGAAAATAGCTTTTCTCTTCTTCCATTTAGCCCATAACTCTATTTTTGAAGCCACTAAAAAATGATCTGAATTAATATCATATCCTCTAAACACCACAGTATCTCGACATTGTTTTGCTAATTTTGGATTTACTATTACAGAGTCTATAGCTGATTGTGTACCTCTTGCCGACCATGTATATTTATGAATATCACGTTTTCTAAAAAATGTATTTGTTATCTTTAAATTATTAAATGTTGCAAAATCTCTTAATTTATATCCATTTCCATTTATTTTATTTTCTCCATAACATCCCATATTTTTTTATTGGCTTATTCCCTACCCGAGCATTATAATCTCCCAAAATAACTTAAATCTAAATTCTATATTTCAGTGTTAATATTTTTAGACCTCAAAATTTATTAAACTTATTACAGGAACTCCCCGACTTATGTAATACTCGATTTACGAAAGTTTTTGCCAGCCAGTGCAAACTTAAAAAAATCGTGGAAAAGTATTTTGCATCCCGTAGAAATAAATGGAGGTATCGTGAAAATATCGTAATGTAAAGTCAATAACACTTTTTTTTTTTTTTTTTTTTTTGTAATTTGTTCCAATCCTTGGAAGTTGAAAATTTCGCTATATAACTAAGAAGAAATCTTTATTGTACAATAAAGATACAATAAGCTATTTATCTCTCTAAAAGGTCATATTTATAATGGAAATTGCACCACCCTTTCATTGTTATCATATGTTCCTGTTAGAAGAATCAATTTTGAAAAATTTTGAACATGCATTGCCAAAGTGATATTTTTCTAAAGGAAGTTTCTGGAGATCATGACCAAAAAACAATATGCACTTTTCGGTTTATTCTAATTTTTCTTCGGTTTATCTAATTATAAATGGATAGTTTTTTTTTTTTTTTTTTTTTTTGTTAGTTGTTGCCGCATCAGTTTCTGTGGCCATAATGCACCTCCCAAAGTTTTTGCATTTTACTCTGATCCTAGCCTGAGGCAGGATTCGAACCCATGACCTTTGGGTTGCCAGGCAGGCACTTTACCGACCTGGCTAGCCCGGTCAGCAAATGGGTAGTAAACTCGATTTTATTGCATTTGCGATAATACCGATAACTATAATTGTGTGGGTTTTTGCGCTATTATGGTGAAATGTGTTCCCCTTCACTGAAATTTTCAATCATATAAAAAACAAATTTTCAGAAACTTCTATTCATTCTTATTTAGGTATTACAATGAAGAAGGAAAAGTGACCAACAGAAAGTGCAAGTGGTGGTAGTGCCAGGACACAAAACAAAATTGATTTAGAAATGAAGATAAAAATTATTAAGAAGTACGAAGCAGGACAAAGTTTGCCATCTACTGCAAGGGAATTAGGTCTTGCTGCTTCAACAGTGAATACTATTTTAAAGGACAGTGCATGTATAAAAGAACATGTCAAAGGATCAACGCACTTAAGATCAACAGTGACCACAAAACAGCGTTCAGGTGCTATATTGAAGATGGAACAGCTGCTAATAATATGATGGAAAATCAGATTCAGAAGCAAGTGCTCCTGAGTCTAATGACCATTCAAGCAAAAGCAACAAGTATTTATAAAGATATTAAAGATAGGTACGGCAAACCCCAACCCGAGTTTGTGGCAAGCAATGGGTGGTTTAATAGGTTCAAGCATCGCGCTGGTTTCCACAACATTAAAGTAGGTGAAGTCACAGTGCCGATTCTGCAGCTGCTCAGAAATTTTGTGATGTGCTAGAAAAAATTATTGATGAAGGCGGCTATTCAACGCAGCAAATTTTTAACATTGACGAAATTGCTCTGTATTGGAAAAAAAATGTCGGATCAAACATACATTTCCGAAGAGATAAATACAATGCCAGGTTTCGAGGCATCAAAAGATAGGGCCACACTCTTGCTTGGGGCTAATGAAGCGGGAGATCACAGATTAAAACCACTGCTTGTGTACCATTCTGGAAATCCTCGTGCATTTAAGGGCATCAATAAAGCCACCCTACCCGTGCATTTCAAATTGAACCAGAGAGCATGGATAACAATATCTCTCTCTTTTGAGGATTGGTTTAAATGCTGCTTCATTCCCAGGGTCGAAAAATATTGTAAAGACAACGACGTTCCTTTCAAGATTTTGCTTCTATTAGATAATGCTGCTGGACATCTTGCGCATCTAGATGATTTCAATTCAAACATGCGAGTCATATTTCTACCGAAATTTACAAAATTTACCTTTGGAAATTTTACCTTTGGAAATCTTACAAAATTTACCACGCCATCTTAAACATTAATAAGGACTGGGCGGAAATTACTAAAAGTTGTTTAAATGGCGCATGGAATAAAATATGCCCACGGCACATAAAAGACTTCAAAGGATTTGAAAAAGACGAATCATATGAAGAGGTTACAGATAAGATTATAAAGGTTGCAGAGCTACTTCAGTTGGAGGTTGATGCCAAAAACATGGAGGATTTAATAGAGAAAGAAGAGAAGGAATTATCTAACGAATAACTTATTGACTTGCAGGCAGCGATAGTGAAAGAAGAAAATGCTGAAGAAGCTCAAGATGAACCAAATGAGGAGTCGAGAAGCTTCATCACCAGAGAGATGGCAATGGCATTTTGTGAAATTGCACATGCAATGGTGAGGTGACAGCGAACGATTCTTAAAAGTTAATAGAGGGGTGAACAATATGCTTGCTTGCTACAAAAAAATCTACAATGAAAAGAAAAATGCCACCATCCAGTCATCCATTAATACGTTCTTTAGTAAGGTTGAGCGGCCAACCCATTCTATATCTCCACAGCCCTCAACCTCCACAGGGACGTACTTATCAGCTGAAGATATCGATTCTGGAAATGATGCTCAAGAGTTAAGACTTACTGACGTTATGCCTGTCTCCTCTCTTTTTTTTTCTAATTTTATAATTTTGAAATTTTTCTAAATTGCACACTTTTGTAATTTTTCCTGTGCATGAGATAAAAAATTGAATAAATACAATAAATAAATAATTCTATTTACATGTTTGTTGCACATTTCTTTTTTGATTGAATCAATTCAGCGAGCACAGTTGCGAGTGCTGCACAAACATGGGGGAAATTCCGACTTACGTAGCGTTCCGCAGAACGCAACCCTTATGTAAGTCGGGTAGTTCCTGTATTATTACAAATGGTAAATTCAAATCTTTGTTTTAAAACCATTCTAAATTTTTGAAATTGATATTAAAATCAAGATAAATATTGTTGTTTCAATTTTATTTTTTCTAATTTAAAATTCTGCCTGATCTGCTTTTGTGTCAATAGGAGTTATATTTCGTCATTGATTTGGTCTAAGGACATCAACAGCATACGTTTAAAATGAACTAATTGATTTCATATGAAAAAAAAAAAAAAACAAAAAAAACCTCCCTGTATGATGTGTACAAAAACCAGCTAATCACCCTCCCCAAAAATTATTAGAGCCTTTAGACAAAACCAATGATGGGGTACAACTTCTCCATCGAAAATAAAACAATTGATTAACAAAATTAAAAGTTAAAACTCATAAAATAAAAACAATAATATTTACCTCATCAAATAGAAAATTTTAACACAAACGTGACCAAAAAAAAAATAATAATAAAAAAATAGAAGTAGATGATAAATCTAAAACAAAAATAACACAGATAGACTTGGGTACCTTCAAATTGCAAAACTCTATATAATGGCTGATAATATAAAAAATGTAATACATTTTTCAACTGGATTAGTGGAATATGAAAAACAACTATTTGAGCTAAATAAATAGCATATTTGTTAAACTCAAATTTTTTTCCAGAATTCATCATGAATACAGTTGAATCTTGTTAATATTGGCTGTATGATTAGGATTGTCTGGTATTCTTGTAAGTAAATGAACAATCTGTGCTAGGTCATTAGTAATTGCAAAAGCCTCAGCATCTCGACCTCCTGGGTCGGTGTGACTAGAAAATGGAAGCCAGCTGGAGTTGTGAACATTAAAATCACCAAGAAAAATTACCTCACTGTTAGGAAAGTTGGACTGGAGAAAGTCAAGTTGCAAAGAGAGGAAGTCAAAGAGCTCCAAGTGATTAGTGGAGTTGGGAGAACGGTAGAGACAACAGATGAATTTAACACAATGAGGTAGAGAGATTTTAAGCCAGAAAAGATCAAAGAGAGGAAATTCCAAATTGCCAAGTCTCTGACAGGGAATATCAGAACGGACATATGCACAAGTACCACCTTTGAGGCGAAAGGAATCATACAGCGAATAATTTGGGCATCTGAGATGAGCAGTAGTTGAATCAACCGATAACTGAGATTCTGTCAGAAAAAGTATATGGGGTTTGGCAGACTGCAAGTGGAAATGGACATCGTTGAGATTAGAATTGAGACCACGTATATTTGTGAAATGAATTAGGAAGTGCTTGGGAGGTTTAGATCTTTTCGCAGATAAGCTTGCTCTATTAGTTTGACAATTCATGGTGTATTCAATAGTAAGAAAAAGTGAGTGGGATATGCTGTATGAAGTAATGAAATTTTTGGATATGGCGTACATGTGGTAAGAATATACCCAGATCCTTGACATAACGTGGCCTCGACAATGCTCCCCGCATACACACTACTCAGACTCCCTCCAGTTACTATCTGGCAGAGTAGAGGTAGCAAGATTATACACTAGCTGATCCGGAAGCCTCCTAGAGAGTTACCAATAGGTTCGGTCCAGTGTACTAACTAGCGGCCGGCCTGCGAACACTGCTTTAGAGCTGTACCCTCAAAATGTAAGGAATATTGGATCTCGCCACGACATTCATCATAACTTCAAAAGTGATCAATCATACTGCATGATGGAAGAGATAGGGAAGGGTTGACCGGAACTTAGCTCTAGAGACTAAACATGGGTTCCACCACTTCAAGCCTCCAATAAGCAAAGTGGTGGTATTTCACCGGTTGATGAGAGTCATCTACCACCTAGTACTGCCTGGTAACATAGAGGGGCGGCGTTCCTCCATGTGGTGTGGGCGCCACACCTCGACCCCTGCTTACGTTGGTTCACACCTGGGTGGTTACCTGCCATGTACTTGTGCATGGAGGTTATACCCAGGATTACTAACAGTCCCACCATTGTGAAGGTGCAAGCAGAGGATCTGGCTGTCACAGACCATCTGGACTTCGCCGAAATTGGGTCCACTTACTTGAGTGTCACCTGAATATCAGTTCCATCAGCGTTTTAGACTCCCAGGTAGAAAGTACAGCTTGTCTGGCATATCTGAGAGAATGTCTGTGACAACTTCAAGGACCATTTGTAAGATAAACTATTTGTAAAAATATATTTGTAAGATAAACTAAGAGAAAAGCATTTAACAAAAATGAAAATATTGTACAGTATATATTTATCCAATTTTATTTGTACAGTTTTTGTTCTATATGCATTTGTAACTACAGCATAGAAATTATAAAATGCAATATTTGTTTCTTTATCAATGTTAAAGCAGGCCAAACACATTCTCTATTATGCTCAATGCATTTTGGACATGTTTTTAGATGGCAGTGTGTGTGTGTGTGTGTGTGTGTGTGTGTGTGTGTGTGTGTGTGTGTGTGTGTGTGTGTGTGTGTGTGTGTGTTTCTTCAATTTCACTGTCAATAAAAACATCATTGTTTTGCTTGGTGCTTAGCAACTCTTCTGGTGTTGTGTTGCTGTGGTAGAAACTACATTATGTACCTTCAAAAACTCTTCAAATTCCCCCCCATTCCTCAATGTTGCTATCACATTCGTCTGCTGGACCATGTTTTCCGATGATATTCTATCTCTAAAGCCATCTTTCTGAAGCAGTTGATTATTACACTTGACAGCATGACGAAACGAATGGCCCTCAGTCCCCAGTGGCTTTCACTCCTCCTCTTACAGCAGCGAGAGGATCACAGCGGAAGCAGAGGGTGCTAAGAATCTCTGGGTACAACCAGGCTGCCATGCATTGAAACTGAACTTAGCCTGTTACAACGTAAGATCGCTCATCGGCGAAGATAGGATATTAGAGCTCCAAAAGAATTAGAAAATGTGAATTGGAATATCATCGGTTTGGCTGAAACAAGAAGAAGAAATTAATCACTTATAAGTTTATCAAGTGGAAATCTGCTGTACACCAATGAAAACAGTGAAAGGACAGAAGGTGGAGTTGGCTTTCTGGTCCATAAAGATATAAAAAACAACATTTTTGAATTCAAAAGTACATCACCAAGAGTGTCAAGACTACTACTCATGATTTCTAAGAGGTACAAGCTAAAAGTTATAATGATTTATGCCAACAACAAGCTATGACGATA
This sequence comes from Mastigoproctus giganteus, assembly GCF_048544385.1. Taxonomy (NCBI): domain Eukaryota; kingdom Metazoa; phylum Arthropoda; class Arachnida; order Uropygi; family Thelyphonidae; genus Mastigoproctus; species Mastigoproctus giganteus. The sequence continues at coordinate 212,755,529 of NC_143580.1, read as the reverse complement.
TAGAGGTTGAAGAAATGTACAATGAAACTGAGTCTTCCAGATGAGCAGAAAACCCACTACACTATGATTATGGAGGACTTCAATGCTAAGATTGGAAAGAGACAAAACAGCACAGAAAGGGGAACTATAGGAAATTTTGGAATTGGTGAAAGAAATGAAAGAACTGAAAGACTTGTGGAATTTGCAGAATTTCAAGGAATGTCAGTAATGAAAACTTTTTTTCAAGAAAAGGGTCAACAGAAAGTGGACATGGAAGAGCCCAAATGGATTAACAACTAACTGAATCGATTTCATCCTCACTAAAAGAAGATACATTGTGAATGATGTTAACATCCTGAACAAGGTAAAAGTTGGAAGCGATCACAGAATGGTAAGATGCAGACTTGATATAGACGTAAGAAAAGAAAGGAAAAAACTGACTCAAGGAAATAATATGGTCTTTAAGATAACAGAAAAGGAAAAAAAGCAGTATGTACTGGAACTTAAGAACAAGTTTGAGCTTCTGCAGACTGTTCAGGACCAAGATATTGACGAGGAATACTACAAATTTCTGAAAGTGATAAAGCCCAAAAAACCTATTGGTAAAAAGAAATTCAAAGAAGAAAAAATTAGTCAAGAAACACTTGTCATGATGAACTGAAGATGACAAATGAAGAGCAAGATAAACACTGAAAAGGATAACATTGAGTTTAATGAGTTATGCAAAACCATTAGAAAGAGACTCAGAGAGGATATAAGAAGATTTAACACAAGAAAAGAACAAGCATATCTAGATCCTGTTGCAGTAGCGCACTGTCATTAACAACCCTGCCTACCTCTGTATCATCAGCAAACTTCGACACTAAGCTTGTTTGTTTGGATTTTTTTGGCGCATTAGCAACTAAGGCTACAATGCACCAAGACTAGGTAATATTTAAAAAATTTAAATTTAAACTCTGGGTGACCTAATTAGTAAGGCCACCGTGTCCAGATATATAATAACAAAGACATAAGAAATAAACCAATAAAGATGTAACAATAACATGAATTAAATACAATTAAAAACTTTTATTGATTTAAAATGGCTAAAAACAGCAGACACGTTGTCATTGTCGGATAAAATCTGACTGAGTGTATAAGGCTCAGTCAGATGATTAAAAGCGGTAAAACGGGTACTGCTAAAATCTGGACAGTCAATTAAAAGGTGTCTGATCGTTAAAATAGTGCCACAGGACACACACATAGGAGGGTCATCAGCCCTCAGCAAAAATGAATGAGTTAAATGACTGTGTCCTATGCGGGTCCGGGCGAGAACAACTTCCTCCTTACGATTCCTGCACAGACTAGACTGTCACGGTTCAATTACAGGCTTTATATGATATAATTTATTCGCAGTCTGTCTATTCCACGAGTCCTGCCATTGGGAGTGTATGTTTTGGTGTATTATTTGCCTGTAGTCTGTATAGGGGACTGACAGGCAGCGGTTATTATTGGGAATTGCTGATTTGGCTGCGGCGTCAGCCAAATCATTTCCCCTAATCCCAATGTGGCTGGGAATCCAGCAGAAGCGGATATCATATTCACATCCACGGAGGAAGTGAATATTCTGCTGAATACTAGACTCGACACTAAGCCTGATATACCTTCATCAATATCATTGATAAATATACAAAACAACAGAGGACCCAACATCGAACCCTGTGGGACTCCACTACTAACATTAGAAGAGCAATACCCATTAATTACCACCCTCTGTCTTCTCCCACTCAACCATCCTTTTATCCATTGTAGCAACTTACCCTTAATACCATTCTGCTCCAATTTGTACAATAGTCTTCCATGCGCAACAGTGTCAAAAGCTTTCCTGAAATCCAAATATATGATATCAAAATTATTTTGTAACCACATCATAATATCCTATCAAATTTGTCAGACAAGACTTTCCCTTAACAAACCCATGCTGTGTCTGAATTATTGCTGCAGTCTTGTCTAGATGATCCTCCAATGCATCTTTAACCAGTAACTCCATTATTTTACCCGGAACAGAAATTAAACTAACCGGTCTGTAATTACTCGTGTCACCCTTCAATCCCCCTTTGTGAATTGGGGATACATTTGCACATCTCCAGTCCGTGGGGACCTCCCCTGAGTCCAAGGATGCTCTCATAATTATGGCTAAAGGTTTGCTTAGTTGCTTTGCCGCCTCCTTTAATATAACAGGATAGATCCCATCCACCCCAGGTGCCTTTCTTATGTTTAACTTCAACAATTTCTCCTCCACTTTGCTCTCAGTTATTACAAAATCATTAAGCATCCTGCTACAATTTGATAACCTTCTGCCATTTTCAAACCTTAATAACTCCTCATGATGCAAAATACTTATTCAGTTTGTTTGCTATCTGAGCAGGATCGTCAACAGTCGAACCATCGATATCAAGTGGACCAATCAGATTCATCCCATTCCTTTTAGAGTTTATATAAGTAAAGAAATCCTTGCTGTTTTTCTTAGCATCTTTTGCCAAAGATTTCTCATAATCTGCCTTCGCTGCCTAACCTCCTTTGTGACCTGATTACAGACTTGCTTATATCTGCCATAGGCTTCTGAGTCGCTTGATAATTTATATACAACAATCATCCAATAAATCCACAAAAGTCTTACTAGTGTGTGAATGACCAGCCCACAAGTTCCAGTCAATATCAGGGAAGTTAAAATCCCTCATTATAAGACATTCTGATTTACTAAGTAGAACATGTGTTGAAGAAAATGAAGTATCAAAAAGCCATGGGGTAAGATAAAGTTACTGTAGAGTAATTAAAATTGGGAGGAAGAGACATGACACAGAAACTGGCAAGACTCTTCACAAAATGCATTAGAAAAGCCATGACGCCTAAGGAGTGGAATAATGCAATCATAGTTTTGCTGCATAAGAAAGGAGATAAATCAGAAATTGGAAATTATACACCAATTAGCTTGTTATCCCACATCTAAAGTTGTTCTCAAGGGTCTTACTAACAGATTAGAAAGACTATTTGATGAGAATCAACCAAAAGAGCAAGCTGGCTTTAGGACAGGATTCTCAACTACGGATCACTTCATGTAATATCAATGTAATATCAGCTAATAGAGAAGGCAAATGAATATAAAACACCATTATGCCTGGCATTTGTGGATCGTGAAAATGCATTTGACTCTACAGCATAAGGCAATGTTTTGAGCATTGGAAAGACTAGGCATAGATAACCCATATGTTATGATGATTTTGAAGAAAATATATGAGAACGCTGCCTCCTTTATTAGACCTCTTTTATCTGCAGGTAAATGAACCACTAGGTGGCAGTGATCACAGCGTGCTGAAGTGGGATTTACTCAAAGAGGTAACTACCATTAGGGGTAAAGGGAAGGGTTATTGCTTTCGTAAAGGCGACTACGATGGACTGAGACAGTATTTAAATTCTATGCTGTGGGACCAACTGATGATGTTACCAACAGCAAATTCAAAATGGGAAGCATTCAAAGAACTTATCTTGGAAGCTACTAGGCTTTACATACCAACTAAGAAATATTGTTCAAGATTTAGGCCTAAATGGATGTCAGATGAACTAATGAGACATATGGCAGAGAAGAAAAATGCATGGGATACATAGAAATTAACACGTGACACAGAAGCCTATGATAGATACAAGTTGATCTGTAACCAAGTTACAAAGGAGGTTAGGCAGGCGAAGGCAGATTACGAGAAATCTTTGGCAAGGAATGCAAAGAAAAACAGCAAAGAGTTCTTTACTTATGTAAACTCTAAAAGGAAGGGGATGAATCAGATTGGTCCACTTGATATCGATGGGTCAACTGTTGATGATCCTGCTCAGGTAGCTGAGCAGGATCATGGAGATGTGCAAATGTGACCCCAATTCACAAAGGAGGATCAAAGGGTGACACAAGTAGTTATAGACCTGTTAGTTTAACTTCTTTTCCTGGAAAATTAATGGAGGCACTGGTTAAAGAAGCACTGCAGGATCATCTAGACAAGACTTCAGTTATAGCTCAGACAGCATGGTTTTGTTAAGGGGAAGTCTTGCCTGACCAATTCGATTGGATACTATGATGCAGTCACAAAAGAACTGGAGGCAGGGAATAACTTTGATATTATATACTTGGATCTTAGAAAGGCTTTTGATACTGTTGCACATGGAAGACTGCTGCACAAATTGGAGCAGTGTGTCATTGGAGGCAAATTGCTGCTATGGATAAAGGGGTGGTTGAGGGGGAGAAGACAGAGAGTGGTAATCAGTGGACACTGCTCATCGTGGACTAATGTTATTAGTGGAGTCCCTCAGTGTTCAGTATTGGGTCCATTATTGTTTTCTGTATTTATAAATGATATTGATGATGGTATATCAAGCTTAATGTCCAAGTTTGCAGAAGATACGAAGGTTAGCAGGGTTGTCCAGGACACTACTGACACTATGCTACTGCAACAGGATCTGGAAAGGTTGAGCAGATGGGCTAAGAGGTGGCAAATGAAGTCTAACATTGACAAATGTCAAGTACTGCATATAGGAAACAGCAACCCCAGAGCAACGTATCAACTCTGCGATACTACACTGACAGTGGTAGAGAATGAAAGGGACCTGGGGGTGGTTATGCAGGCAGATATGAAGTTTTCTGAGCAGTGCAGACAGGCTGCAAGAGTAGCTAATGGTGTATTGTCGATGATATATAGGAATTTTTCTAGCAGGGATAAGGAGGTGATTATTCCCTTGTATAAGGCAATGGTCAGGCCATACCTAGAGTACTGTATACAGGTCTGGAGGCCTCATTTCAAGAGGGATGTAGAGATGCTGGAACGAGTACAGAGAAGGGCAACAAGATTAGTGAATGGAACAAAGGGGTGCTCTTACGAAGAAAGGCTTAAGTTTTGCAAATTACAGTGTCTGGGGACTAGGCACCAGCGAGGTGATCTGATAGAGGTGTATAAAGCCTTGAATGGTTTGAGCATGCTCAATGCTGATGGGATTCTTCCTCTTGCTCGAATAATCACCTGAGAGGGCATAAATTCAAACTGAGAAAAGACAGATGTAGGATAGATCTGAGGAAATTTGCCTTTAGCCAGCGGGTGGTTGGTTGGTGGAATAGACTTCCATCCCTTGTCGTGGAAGTTGATAGCCTAAATAAGTTTAAGGCTCAGCTGGACAGGTATTTCGAACGAACAGAGGGGTGAAGTGGAGGTGGATATTTTTTATTTATTTATTTATTATTTTATTTTATTTTTTATTTTTTGGCCGATGCTGCATAAGCTTGCTTTCTTGCATCAAATGCCTCTACTAATGCTAATGCTAGACAAAACCAGTAGCAAATTTAAAATTGAGAAAGGAGTTCGACAAGGAGACAATATCTCTGAAGTTATTATCTAGATGTTCTGGGGGCAAAGACGTTTCACGTGAGCAGGTAGCTAATATCAGGGAAGAGAGCCTAAAAAACTTCAAGGGTTGTGTTAGGGTTGTTAAATATATAAGAACAGTAAATCTTAATTGTTTATACAGTAACGTTAGAAGTGTCGTCAATAAAATGAGCGAATTCGAACTGCTGGTTAAAACAAGTAACGCGGACATAATAGGGCTTACGGAGACGTGGTGCCACCCGGAAATTGGGGATGATGAGTTTCAGTACGGCTTGTATAATGTATTTAGGAAGGATAGAGTAGATAGAAGGGGTGGTGGGGTAATGCTTCTTATCAGAAGCAGCCTGAGTGCGACGATAGCTTTCCCAGATTCAGACATTTCACATGCTAGTATAGAGTCTGTATGGTGTGAGATAGTTGGAAACAAAGGTACAATGCGAGTAGGCGTAATCTACAGACCAGGTGATTGTGAAGACTATGATAAAAGCCTCTACATGCAAATGGAATGGGCAAGTAAGCGTCAATGCCTTATTATGGGTGATTTCAATTTGCCTCTAATTGATTGGAGTAAATGGGAAGGAAACTCGACATGGGGAACAAAATTTTTAAATCAACTAGATGACTGTTATTTGTATCAACATGTCAGGGAAAGTACTAGAGAAAAGAATATCCTAGACCTCATCATCACACATGAATCAGATGACATAACAGGGCTGACAGTAGAGGAACCAGTAGCAGGAAGTGATCACGGAGTTCTACGGTGGATGATGATGACGAGAGAGGTAGCAGAAGTAAAAGGCAAAGGAATGGGCTTTAATTTCAGAAAAGGAAATTACGATGCCTTAAGGTACTACATGGCCTCTATTAACTGGGTAGATATCGCGCAGAGAATGAATACAATTGAACTGTGGTACGCTTTTAAAACATTAATCACAGATGCCTTGAATGCGTATATATACCATTAAAAAAATACTCCACGAGAAGGGTTCCAAGTTGGATGAATAGTGAAGTTGCCACATTACTTGAGCAGAAAAAGGTGGCATGGAAACGTTACAGAGCAATAAAAAGTACTGAAGCCTATAACAGCTACAAGGTGGTGTGTAATAGAGCCACAGAAAAGGTTCGACAGGCAAAGGCAGTTTATGAGAAATCACTAGCAAACAGAGCAAAGAGGGGGGATAAAGAATTCTTCACATATATAAATGCCAAGAAGAGCAGGACAAACCAGATCGGACCTTTACGTAAGGGAAAGGGGATAGTAATAAATACACCAGCTGCCGTTGCAGATGAACTCAACAGTTATTTTGCATCGATATTTACAAATGAAAAGCCTTTTGTGGCAATGGGAAATTGTGGGAGCGAAGTTAAAAAATATGTAATTAATGATATTGAAATTTCGCAAGATTATTTAATGAAAAAACTTTCAAGCCTACAGACTAGTAAGGCTCCTGGAGTTGATGGAATATACCCTATAATCTTGAGAGAGGCGGCAAGCGAGTGCATTGAACCACTGAGGCTGGTTATGCGAGCATCACTAGACTCTGGGGAGATTCCCTTGGATTGGAAAAGTGCAAATGTATCTCCCATACATAAGGGTGGCTCTAAAAGTGAAGTGGGAAATTATCGACCTGTCAGTCTGACTTCAGTAGTAGGGAAAATCATGGAGGCAATGATCAAGGGTGGAATTCAGGATCATTTGGATAGAATTGAAATTCTCAAGGATACTCAGCATGGTTTTGTAAAGGGAAAATCATGTTTAACAAATCTGGTTCGCTATTTCGAAAGGGTCACTCACGAGCTGGATTTAGGGAATAATTTCGACATTGTTTATTTAGATTTCAGCAAAGCTTTTGACTCAGTCCCACATGAGCGGTTGCTTTATAAGCTGGAACAGGTTGGAATCACTGGGAAAATCCTTAGATGGATAGAAGGATGGCTTCAGGGCAGGAGGCAGAGGGTTGTGATAAATGGCTATTCCTCAGATTGGGTTGATGTAAGAAGTGGGGTTCCCCAAGGATCAGTATTAGGACCACTGTTGTTTTTAATTTTCATAAACGACATTGATGAAGGGATAGAGGGCGTGATGTCTAAATTTGCAGATGATGTTAAAATTGGTAGAGTAGTTAATGATCACTGTCAAGCTGAGCTTCTTCAGAGAGACCTAGATAGACTTCAAGAATGGTCAGAAAAATGGCAGCTGTGCTTTAATCCAACAAAGTGTAAGGTATTACACCTGGGAAACAGTAATCCCAAAATAACTTATTCACTTGGTGGAGTTCAACTAAACCCAGTACTGGAGGAAAGGGACTTGGGTGTTACGATACGGTCTCAGACATGAAATTCTCTGAGCATTGTAAACAGGTTGCAAGGAAGGCCCATGGTGTCCTATCGATGATCTATCGAACTTTTGCAAGTAGAGATAGGGACGTGATAATCCCATTATATAAGGCCTATGTTAGACCACACTTGGAATACTGTGTTCAAGTATGGAGACCGCACCTAAAGAAAGACATCGAGCTTCTTGAAAGGGTGCAAAGAAGGGTAACTCGCCTGGTGAGATCGGCAAAAGGGCGTGCTTATGAAGAAAGACTTCGAATATGTGGGTTGCAGAGTTTGGAAACTAGACACCTTAGAGGAGATTTGATTGAGGTGTTTAAGGCTCTGAGAGGCATCAGTAAAATGAATGAGGACAAAATTTTCAAGATTATAAATGATGCTAGAACTAGGGGACATAAATTCAAGTTACGCGGGGAAATGTTTAGATTGGACTGCAGGAAGTTTTATTTTAGCCAGCGAGTTATAAATTACTGGAATAAGTTGCCTTCATGGGTGGTAGAGGCCGACAGTTTGGGGAAATTCAAAGGTCATCTGGATAGTACTTTCGGGTAAGGGAAGCGCATAGGATGATAGGATTAATTTCCTTTTTATTTAATTTTTAATTTCATTTTATTATTTTTATTTATTTATTAATTATTATTATTTATTTATTTAATTTTTGTTTTTATCATTGTTTTGTTCGGATTTTTTTTTTTTTTTTTTTTTTTTTGGCTGGTGCAGCATAAGCCATAGGCTTTCTTGCACCATACGGCCGTTACTAATACTAATACTAAGTTATTTACTGCTGCCCTTGACGTTTTCAGAAGATTAGACCGGTCGCAGAAAGGAGTTAATGTGAATGGAGAGTACCTAAACCATTTACGATTTGCAGATGATATTATGATCATAAGCCATGATCCCAAAGAATTAGAGGAAAATCTTAATCGGTTATGCTATGGCTAAAACAAAAGTAATGATGAACAAGTACACCACAGAAAGGGATATAATGATTGAAGGGGCAGTAATTGAAAAGGTGGTGTCATATACTTATCTGGAACAAGTCATTAGTTGTATAATGATAAATGGCTGGAGGTCAAGAAAAGAATAAATTTTGGATGGAAAGCATTCAGGAAATATAGTCATATGCTGAGGAGCAATATCCCGATTTGCGTGAAACGTAAAATAATGAATCAATGTATACTCCCCACCATGACATGGATGTGAAACTTGGTCATTCACCAAAAGAATGGAAGAGAAGCTGAGAACTACACAGCAAAGAATGGAACAAATTATGTTAGGAATCAGACTGTTAGATAAGAAGAGAAACACATGGATTAGGCAGAAAACTCAAGTAAAGGGCATTCTTATCAAAACTAAAGAACTAAACTGGTCTTTGGCAGGACACACAGCTTGAAGACATGATGACAGATGGACTAAGAAAATAACAGAATGGTACCCAAAAGGAGCCAGAAGAAAACCTGGAAGACAACAACGGAGATAGACAGATGAAATTCATGAGCATGTGTAGTAAATGGATGGCCATTTGCACAAAACAGAAGGAACTGGAAAGTTGCTGGAGAGGCCTTCATCCTACAGTGGATTGAAAATTGTTGATGATGATGATGCAATACTGTCCCAAGAAATAACAAGATTACAGATACCTTATACAAAGTACCTTATATGCTCTCTTGTGGTTATAAATAATGCCTTGATCCAGTGACTGCATAAAACTAGTGGTAATGGGAGGTTAAAAACAACAGCCAATTTGTCAACTTAAGTGTCTCGGCAGAATGTGCTGTATAACGATCTAGAATCATCAAAATGTTCCCTTTTTTTTTTTCTGAAGCCATTCTTCTGTCCACTTTTCATAACCAAGACTGAAAAATGTTAAATGTAAACTAAGCACTTCTATTGGCCACATAATCACAGGGAAGTTGATTAACTACTTTAAAGCATCTTGGATTGGAAAAACTTTCCAATCACAATTCAGATGGCAGTACAAAAGTGGTTTTGTGCTGCCATCTGAATTGCAGCACAACAGAACAGCGAGTCCTTATTTACTAAATTTTCCACCATGACAAGACTCTCCTCGAATAGCAAATGTTTTGTTTGGCAGCAAATTATAAAATAAACCCGTCTCGTCAAGATTAAAAATATCCTTTGCCTCATATTTTTCGAAAATGGACTGTATGGAACACAACCAGTTTGTAGCCTTTTCTTTGTCGACTAATCCAGACTCACTGCAAACATTTCGCGAAACCAAGTTATTCCTGTCTTTAAATCTTTGTAGCCAGCCACTGCTGCATTTGAAGTCGCTAATTGCATGTTGCTGATGCAGATAATTTGCTTTTTCTTGCAAAATCAGACCTGATATTGGCAAATTAGGTGTACACATTTGTTGGTACCACTCAAAACATTTTGTTTCAAGCTCCTCGTGTTTTGAACCAGGAATTCGTTTCCTGTTTTTGTTCCCTGCTCCAGCGTCACACACTTCAAGTTTTGTTAGTTTTTCAGTATTGTAGATAAAGTAAGTAAAGGGATGTTGTATTCCTTTGCAATGTCCGTTTTGCTAAGTTCAATCCTATCAGCCTCTTGTATACTTTTCAGTTTAATTTCCAAGCTTAATTCCGCCAGTTTATGTTTTGTAACCATAACACTACTAGATGAGATTTAATGTACACAAACTTTAAATTAATTTAAAAACACAAGTTCTAAAAAAGACATCAGTTCAGATAAAATGGCACAAAAATAGATTACTGTATACTGTAGCAAAAGACTCTTTGAACTGGTGTAACAATTGCAACTGACCTTAATCCCATGGAGAGCAAGGAAGTATACGTAAACACCTTAGAAAACCTGTTTTTATTCTTTTGTTAATTAAAAAATCATCTCATCTTTCACAATAATGTTTTTCCAAGTGCTTCATGTTGTAGCTACCATAAACTAGTTTTGTTTACACAAAAATAATTTCTAACAAGTCAGTGTGATCCTTTGGGAAGCAGGGAACTAGGTGGCCAGAGGCAATAATAGGAGCAATAATTGGACAGCTGTGGCAAGATTTGTATTAAATGTACAAAATAATATTTATTTCTCACAAGGTAAAAATGAACTTGTAATACACATTAACCAAATTTTGTAATAAATGAGTATATTTACAAAGAAAAGCCTATCGTTTTGCCGGGGGATGGTATGTGCTTCATATAAACGAATACTGTGTATAAACCGAGTCTGTATTAACAAGATTTTACTGGAGCACAATATCATCACAAAATAAATAAATGGAATTCTCATGATTTAACTATGAAATCATGAAAGTTAAATCCAACAAATTTCAAGCCAATTAAATTTAACTTTACCTAATTTAACATCTCCATTCTCTGTTAGCAAGATATTAGCTCCCTTAATATCTCTGTGCATTTTGCCCATAGAATGAAGATATGCCAAACCTTTCAATGTTTCTCTGCACATATACGCAATCTGAGGCTCTGTTAAAGGACCCGTTACTGCAAGAAATAAATATCAGATATCACTGAACATGTTCATTTTTCAAAATGTAAAAACTTTTTATATCAAACTATTATTCATAATGCTTCTCCTTAATGGAACTATATGGATATTAATCAATGAATGTAAGGAAACGGGCCAGTGAATAGAAATATTCATAAAAATATTTCTACCTACTTCCTATCCAATTTATGTTAATATATTCCCTTGCATATTCTTTGTGCAGAACAAAACAGCAGAATCATTTACAGAACATATACAATTAAACTTGTAATTTAAAACAAAAAACGTCAAAACAAGAAAAAAATATCAGCAAAATACTATGGAGGTAAGCAAAGTTTAATTCACAGTTTTAAGTCAGAAGTGGCACTGCATTAGTATTTAAAAAAAAAAAAAAAAAAAACACAGTGGAAAAAACCCAGACTTTCAGTACCCTTCAGGAACCTCAATCTTTGTTAACCAATTTAAAAAAAAAAAAAACACTTTCATGGCTTGTAATTTTTTTTTTTTTTTTTATAGATCATGTTTACCATAGGAAACAAGTAGTTCTGATATTTTTACATAGTTTTATGAGCTACAACAATATTAACTTCCCCCAATTCTACAGGTTTGCATTACACATTCCCTTAGGTCAGAAAAAAGGAACAAAACTGCTACTTCTACTGCATCATTACAACACCTTACAATCATTAGGGTTTGGCCCGAAAAAAAAAAAAAAAAAAAATCAATAATCAAAGAAATATAATGAAATGTGCACCATAAATAGGAGAATACATACAGGAATCATAAATGCATTTTTCATTACCCAGACCCTATATCCTGCCTGTGGCAGGGCACAGCGATTACTGAAATGCCGTATTTTAGATTTCTTCATTCATAACGACTGTGGCTTTCAGCGAGATGAAGAATTCTTTTATGTTATTTCTATTCGGTATTATTCAATTTTTTAGTACTGCACTTCAGCATCTGCAAACCAGATGACACTGTCTCTGCAGCTTTTTGTACATTTATAACTTCCAAATATTCTATGATTTCAACAGTGTAATGTAAAATACACATTCAATGAAATATATTCATACAAGGCTGCACTATAAGCTTCTAAAGTTGAGTCTTGTGAACAACCCATACAATTGCTTAGGTTATGACATTAAAAAATAATAATAAATAAATAAATTATACTGCCCTCCAATTACCATTCAACTGCTATTACTTTGACTCTTTCTAAGGTAAAAGAAATTAGCACATCTTTAGCCTGAAAAACCTTCCAAGAAATTATGAATCGCATACAGATTTCATTATTATCAATCCACAAGGGATGCTCTTTCTAACATCATCTACTTGTGGACAAATTTTCTGGAAAAGGTTTGGTAAAGTATTTTTGTTGATAGTTGAAGAAATATAAATAACTTTTGCAATAAATCTAGCCACCATTTTATTTCCATATGCAATTTGATATCAATTTTCTTTCTGGTCACTTACTGGATAAGTTTTTATTTTTTCTAAATTAAAAACCATCAGATGGTTGTGTTCTTAAACCTAGTCTCCTCTTCCTGTATATCAATTATCTTCTTTTATTATCTGCAAATCCCATTCAAAATTTTGTCAATGATATAAGCTATTCTCTTCTTATGCATTTAACAACTTTGCACCATACAATTAAAACTTTTGGCATATGCATCACATCAACTTCTTAAATCAAACTTACTATTCTCCAATAGGAGGAGACAGATGGAGAATACCCTTAATTAACATGCTATAGTAACATTATTCTCTGCCCAAACCTAGCTAATTACATCCCTAAGTGGGGTAGGAGCCTTTGTACAGGTTTCTCCAATACATGATAGTTTTAATAAGGAAAAGCTTATTCTTCAATAAAAGAGTTAGAAAATTAAAACTATTCTCAGTAATGGAATATTCTTTTTAAACTATATAGAATGAGTTGGTTTCTTTTTTTTTTTTTTTTTAGGAGCATTAGCAACTAAGGCCATATTGCTCCAGGATATGCAGTGGTCATTCCTTGACCTTTCCGCATCCTCCGTATTTGGTGGTGACGGGCTCGAACCCCGGTCTAATCAAAAAGCGTGTGCTACGCACTGCTGCTCCTTCCCACCTGGCTACGGAGGCGCCTAGAATGAGTTGGTCTTTTACTATTTCTTTAATAGGTGAAATGGAAATTCTAGGTGAAATGGAAATTCTAGGTGAAATGGAATCTCTTTTTATTATTTATATAAAAATAATAGTAAAAACAAAAAAAAAAAAAAAAAACACACACACCTGTTTTGTGGACTTGTACTTACTGTGATATATATCCTGCAAAGAGCCACCACCACAGTATTCCATGCATATCCACAGTTTGTCCCTCCTAAATAAAATTCAGCAAGTAACAGTAAACTACACAAGTAACTCAAATACTTTTATATGACTTTTTTTTTAGATAAGCTGATTTGTATTATTAGTAGAAAGAACATATTAATAAAGTGACAAAAGCAATTATGCCTAAATATGATTTTTTGAAAAGATTTCATTAACTAAAGCACATGAAGTAGAAAAGCTTGTTATGCAAGTTAAGACAATATTTGGTATGTGCATACTGTAGACAGTGAAAAGCTAATTCTCAAAATAAGGGAGGGAAAATACACTTTTTGCATTGATACAAATGTGTCAGACTGTGCTTTGCTAGTTATCTTATAAATGTACACTATTCAATACTTTTAATTAAGATGTTGAGACATGATATAAGTTGCAAACTACCATAATGCCAACATGGTAAATACTGTGGGTATACTGAAACATTCATAGCCCCATAAAGAAATACAGATACAGTAATTCCCACTTATCGCAGGGAATGTGCTCCTGATAATTTTGAGTTAAGCAAAAATCTGCATTCATTGGAATTAAATATATTACCATGCTTGTGTCAGCTCCCCTTATGTGTGTTTCCAAGAAAGATTAAGGATGCCACCAGCATTTAGTTTACTCAATCCATTTAAAGCCTTGAACACTTCAATCAGGTCTCCTTGCAGGTGCCTAGTTTCCAAGCACTGAAATTTATAAAACTGAAGTTGCTAATGGTAGAAATTTTTTTTCTTTTTTCTTTTTGTGTCCCCCTGACTGACCTTGTTGTTGTTCTCTGTACTGCCCATTCCAAAAGATCCACATCCTTCCTAAAATGAGGCTTCCAGACCTTTGTGCGTATTCCAGATGCAGTCTAATTACCTCCTTGTGAATGAAAAATACCTGTATATAACTGACTTGTTGAGAAATATGAAAAGGAACAATGAAGAATTTGGGTTCCTAGTAGATATAGGGAGAAAATTAGTCGCAGATGAGAAGGATGTTGTTATTTGGTTTTTAGGAGCATTTAGCAACTAAGGCCATATTGCTCTGAGGATATGCGGTCGTCATCCCTGACCTTTCCGCATCCTCCGTATTTGGTGGTCACGGGCTTGAACCCCGGTCTAATCAAGAAGCGTGTGCTACGCACTGCTGCTCCTGCCCACCTGGCTACGGAGGCACCTGCGGATGAGAAGGAAATCAGGAAACAGTGGCAGAACTATTTTGCAACTGTGTTTAATGCTAAGGCTGATGGGAAGAATATAGTGCAAGAAGAGCAGAATGCACAGTGGGAAAAGAAAGCAAAAAAAAAAAAAAAAAAAAAGCAGCAATGAAAAAGATGAAGAATGGAAAATCACCTGGAGTAGATGAATTAGGGCTGCAGGCAATATTGGACTAAAATGGCTTTATGATATCATCAGCCTAGTTTGACAAGAAAAGATTACCAAATGATTGAACAAGAGGAATCATTATGCCAATTTTTAAGAAAGGGTCCAGAAGAGAATGCAACAACTATAGGGGAATCACTATTATGCCACTGTGCTAAAATCTTTGAGCAAATTCTTGAGACAAGGTTGAGGAATAAAATAGAAGAGAGAATGAGGGAAGAACAGTATGGATTTAGAAGAGGAAGGTCAACGATTGACTTGATATCTGCCTTAAGAGAATTGCTAGAAAGACACTGGGAGTTTGCTGAGAGCCATTTTTCTGGTATTCTTAGACCTTGAAAAGGCATATGATAGTGTGCAAAAAGAAAGTGTGAAAAAATTTGGAGAAAATGGTAATAGATAGGGAGGAGGTAATGATAATTAAAACTATGTATTTAAAGTGTAAAAGGTGGACAAGGACAAAATTTGGGGATTCAGATTGGTTTTCAGTGTACAATGGACTTTGACAGGGTAATGTATTGTCACCACTACTTTTTATTATTGTCATGGCCAATATCCTTGCAGCAGTGGATGATAAAAAAGATGGAACAGCGATGTTTGCAGATGATGTTGTCCTTTGGGCATACAAGGAGGAACAGCTTCAAGAGAACAAGAGAAATTAACGTGATGGAAAAAGAGTAGTTAGTGAGTATGGTTTAAAGATAAGTGGCCAGAAAAGTAAAAAAATGGTGATGGATAGAGAGGGAGAGGTGAGGGTAAAAGGTGTGAAATTGAGAAAGGAAATATTGGAAGTGGTGGTTAATTTCAAGTAGCTAGGGAGTTATTAACAAAGGATGGCAGCCTAGATATGAAAATAACTATGCTAGTTAAAACTAGAAGAAATAAAATAAGAATTACTGATATATGAATGAATTTGGGAATAGAAAAATTGAGGGAGAAGATGATAACATCATGTTTGCAATGGTTTGAACACATGAAGAGGTGGAGAGATTAGATTAGAGAAGATGTGGAAACAAAGGGAACTTAGTGAGAGAGGATGATAGAAGACAAGATCTGGGAAGACAGAAAAAGATGGAAGGCTTTGACTCACTGACACTTTAGGTTGGAACAGTGATGAAGAACTAACAGAATCCCTCGAACTGTTCTGGCAGCCTTTGCGTGTATTGATAGTCAGACTATACAATTACCCTTATGTATTTTTTTTTTTTCTTTTTCATTCTCTACTTACTGCCTTGAATGCCATATTACACAACTAATTTATTATTCTAGGATTAATGCTATCTATATGCAAGCAATACCATACATTTATCAATGTTAAATATTAATTGCCAATTCTCAGCCAATCTGACTAATTTTTTTTAGGTCTTCTTGGAGTACTATGCATAATTCCTGTCATTAACCACCCTGCCAACTTTGCTATCATCAGAAAATTTAGACATTAAGCTTGATATGCCTTCATCCATATCATTAAAAAATACGAAAAACAGAAAGGTGACTCACCACTGAACCCAAGGGACACCACTAACAATATCAGTCCAAGGGCAACAGTGTCCATTAATAACCACCCTCTATCTTTCGCAACCTAATAATCCCTTTATCCATAGTGGCAACTTTCCCCTAACAGAACAATGCTCCAACATGTACAGTAATCTTTCATGTGGAACAGCATCGAAAGTTTTATTGAAATCTAAGTATATATGATATCAGATTATTTTTGGCATACAATTAATTACTGCAAAACAATAGTTGATAAAATTAGGATCAACTATTGATTGATCAAGAAATTGGCACCAACTCAGCATTCTGATGAGCATCTATCATCTTTTAAGGGCACAAAGGGTGATATTGTTGTACACGTTGGTACTAATGACATTAAGAGTAGGAGATCTGCAGATATACTTAGCAAGTACAGGTCAATGTTGAAAAAAAGCCTAGACATGAAAGGAAGAAGTACATGATGAGAACCTTGTTAACCAATTTGGCCCCGGAGAGATTGTGCAGGGCTCGTGGGGTAGAATTTTTCTCAGTGTGGTCTGCGCTTGTTAACAGGAGAGATTACTTCTACAGGGATGGAATACACTTAAATAAAAAGGATGCAAGAATATTTGCTGATTCTATCAAGGCAGTGTTAGTTGGATCGGAAAACTTCTAGCTTGGGGGATTTACAGACTAACAAATTAACAGTGGCTGCAGGCAGAAGTGAAAGTTATTCTTGCACTGCTTCTATTGGAATGAGCAGCAGCCTGGAAAGCAACATGCTGGGGATTTCGTGTACTGCTGTGAGTCATCATGGAACAAATAAATCCATGGCCTGTGTAACGGTAACTAAGAGTAAGAACAGGTACATTTATACTTGCATATACACCAATGCTAGGAGTATAGTAAAAAAAATTTGATGAATTTTGAAGTGCTGGTCAAGACATCAAAGGCAGATATTATTGTGAGGTTATCTAAGACATGGTGTCACAAATATAAGGAATGCAGAACTGGAATTTGGGGGATACAGTGTGTACAGAAAAGACAGACAGGATAGAAAGGGAGGAGGAAGGGAGTTATGCTATTGGTTAAGAAACACAAAATCTAAGGAAGGGCATCCAGTTTACATGGGTGGACAGTGCAATGTTGTCAGTTTGGTGTGACATAAGCACTGGGAAAACCAAGTTGAGAGTAGGAGTGTGTTATAGGCCTAATTACTCTGATGAGTACAACAAACAACTGTAAAAGAGAAATAGAGTGGTCCAGTAAACCAGATTGTTTTCTAATGGTGGATTTTAACTTCCTGAATATAGACTGGAACTTGTGGATTGGTCATTCTGCAGATTATTTTCAAAAGCAGGCATGTTCAAGAGCCAATCAGAGGGAGTAATGTAATACACTTGATCTGATTATCAGCAGTGATTATTCATTTAAGATTCTGCAGATAAAGGAACCACTAGGTGGCAGTGATCACAGAGTACTGATGTGGGATTTACTTAAAAGATGTAACTACCATCAGGTGTAAATTGAAGGGTTTTTGCTTTCATAGATGTGACTACAGTGGTATCAGACAGTGTTAAATTCTATACAGTGGGACCAACTGAGGATGTCACTAACACCAAATTCTAAATGAGAAGCATTCAAGGAAGTTATCTGTGAAGCTACTAGGCTTTTTTGTACCAACAAAGAAATACTGTTCAAGGTTTAGGCCTAAATGGATGTCAGATGAGCTAATGAGACCCCTGGCAGATAAGAAAAGTGCATGGGATACATATAAATTATCAGGAGACACAGAAGCCTATGGTAGATATAAGCTAGTCTGTAATCAAGTCACAAAGAAATTCATGTAAGCAATGGAAGATTAGATTATGAGAAATCTTTGACAAAAGATGCAAAGGATGAATCATATTGGTCCACTTCATATCGATGATTCAACTGTTGATGATTCTGCTCAGGTGGTCAACAAACTGAATGAGTACGTTACATCCACATTGACACATGAAGAGTTATTAAGTTAGGAGAATGCCAGAAGTTTATCAAACTGTAACAGGAAGCTAAAGGATTTTGTAATAACTGAGAGCAAAGTGTAGGCCAAACTGTTGAAGTTAAACATAAGAAAAACACCTCAAGTGGATGGGATTTATGTACTTATATTAAAGGAGGCAGCAAAGGAAGTAAGCAAACCCTTAGCCATGATTATGAGAGCTTCCTTGGACTCAGGGGAAGTACCCACAGACTGGAGATGTGCTAATGTATCCCCAATTCACAAAGGGGGATAAGAGGGTGACACAAGTAAATACAGACCTGTTAGTTTAGCCTCTATTCTGGGGAAAATAATGGAGACACTGGTTAAAGAAGCATTGCAGGATTAGCTATACAAGACCATAGTTATAGTTCAGACACAACATGGGTTTGTGAAGGGGAAGTCTTGTCTGACCAATTTGATTGAATACTATGATGTGGCCACAAAGGAACTGGATACAAAAAATTATTCTGATACACATACTTGGATTTCAGGAAAGATTTTGATAATGTTGAACACTGTAGACCAGGGGTCAGCAAACTTTTTTTGGAAAGGGCCAGATCGTAAAATTTTTAGGCTTGGCGGGCCAGGTAGCAAGCTCGAAGATATTTACATGGGTAATTCTACTCATAAAGCAACAAAAAAAAAAAAAAAAAAAAAAAACAGGTTCGAAATCTTTTTATTAGGAAGTGATATTTTACATAATATTTATACACATGCTGACACCTACAAAAAAATGAATAAAATATTTCCATTTATTAATAAACGTATTATAGAACTGGTTAAATTTTGTACTAATGCGATGAATGTAATTGTTTTTTCTGAGATAATATTTCATCATACTGGAGTTTGAAGTTAGTACTTCCTATCATTAAAGTTGTTTGCAAATGGTCATCCATTAATAATGATCTGTATTGCGATTTTACATATTTCATTTTCGAAAATGTCTTTTCACATTGGTAAGAGTACGCCCAAATACAGATATAAATCCCCATGCATATGATTTTAATTGACCGTATTTATCTTCCAAAAGATATTTATAGAATTGGGTTAGATCCACTTCTTTAAACCTAACCTTTAGCATATCATCATTTTGCAGATCAATCACTTCCAATTGAAGGTCTGATGGAAGCTCCTCAATTGTACAGCCAAATGGATTTTGAAATATGGAAATGTCTTTTGCACTTGCATCAATATCCGAAAAACGCTGTTGTAACTGTAGTTTAAGTTCAGAAAATATATCCGCAGCGATTTTTTTTGGGAATGGGGATTTCGCTAATATTTTAAATTTTTTACAGTATGGAAAATGGTCAAACTTGGTTAATGTGATTTGTGTTTCAAATAATGCAAATTTTTGACGATATGACTTTACGATAGAATACGTTTCACATATGAGCACTGTTTTCCCCTGTAATTTTAAGTTAAATTCATTAAGATATCCCACGATGTCTGTAGCAAATGCTAATTTCCATAGCCATTCATTGTTAGATAACAGTGGTTGTGGGCAGTTTTTCTCATTTAGAAAAATTTCTATTGCTTCTCTGAGTTCAAAAAATCTCAATAAAACTTTTCCATTGCTGAGCCATCGAACTGCTGTAGGGTAGGGCAAATCAGGATATTCGGCTTCAATTTCTAATAAAAAAAAATCACAAAACTGATGATGGTTAAGTCCACAAGAACGAATAAAGTTAACCACTGACAACTGGTTCAATAACACATGATAGATTGAGGTGTTTCCCACAAAGAGCCTGCTGGTGAATAATACAATGAATTACCAGATATTTTGAACATTTAGCTTCTTCACAAGCCTTAAAAATTTGTCCAACTAATCCTTTCCCTGTTCCACACATATTTTTACCACCATCAGTTGTGACACATTTTAACTGATTCCATTGCAAATTGTACTGTGTTAGCGTTTTCTCGACTTCCTTGAAGATATCTTCGCCTTTAGTTGTTCCATGCAGACTATTCATAAAAGCTAATTCTTCAGTAACCTCAAACTCAGTATTGACTCCTCGAATAAACAGCAACAATTGGGCAGTATCAGTAATGTCTGTAGACTCATCAAGAGCCAACGAAAACCACTTGAAATTTTTTGCTTTTTCTTTTAATTGACTCTTGATGTGGCTCCCCATGTCCTCAACTCTTCTAACAGTTTTTCTCGCCGAAAGACTGACAGATCGAAACAAATCCATTTTCTCTGGACATTTCTTCGGCTGCGACAAACAAACATGATTTAATTAATTCACCATCGGTAAGTGGTTTCCCTTTCTTGGCTAATAAATGAGCTATTCGTAAGCTTACTTTAGTTACTGCTTCATTATCATTTTTTATTTTAACGAATAAATTGCTTTGTGATGATGCATTACGTTTTAAACTTTCCAATTTTAGCTTCCGTTGATTTTCTGTGAGTTTTGAATATTGTGCCACGTGTTTACTTTGATAATGACGACATATATTGTACTCTTTTTCGCACAGCTATTGTGTCATTACATAATAAACATGATTGTGGCATTTATTTCTATGACAAAATAATTCACACTCCATTCAGGTTTAAAAGCACAACATTCGAAGTCCACTTTTCTCTTCATATTTGGTCTTGAGGGTGACATGGAAACGGTGGGTAATAAATAAAAGGGAAAAAAAAGATTGCAGAGCGCCTTGACAGACAATACCACGTGCGCTGCTAAAGCAAAACTGAGAGAAATGCTGGCAACACTTGTTCTACGGTAGATGACAGAATGCGAATATGCGATGCCAGTAGCACCACGTGCGGTCATTATTCTCAACTTGACTATCGGCTATTGCAGCGTGTAATTTGATTTATTTTAAATTTTTTTCATGTAAAAAAACAATACTGACCCATGTGCCGGATTAAAAAGAGGGGGTGGGCCTTAGTTTGCCAACCTCTGCTGTAGACTACTGTATAATGCAGTATGTATGGCATTAAGGGCAAGTTGCTGCTATGGATAAAGGGTTGTTGAGTTGGAGAAGACAGAGAGTGGTAATCAATGGACACTGTTCTTTGTGGACTAATGTTATTAGTGGAGTCTCCCAGAGTTCGGTGTTGGGTCCATTGTTGTTTTCTATATTTATCAATGATAAATACAGAAAACAACAATGGGCCCAACACCGATGAAGGTAATCAGGCTTAATGTCCAAGTTTGCAGATGATACAAAGGTTACCAGGGTTGTTAATGACAGTATGCTATTGCAACAGGATCTAGAAAAGTTGAGTAGATGGGCTGAGAGGTGGCAACTCAAGTTCAACATTGACAAATGCAAAGTACTGCATATAGGTAGCAGTAACCCCAGGTTAACATACCAACTGTGCAGTAGTACACTCAGGGAAGTGGATAACGAAAAATACCTGGGGTAATTGTGCAGTCAGATATGAAATTTTCTGAACAGTGCCGACAGGCTGCAAAAGTAGCTCACCGGGGGTCTTGTCAATAATATACAGGAATTTTTCTAGCAGGGATAAGGAGGTGATTATCCCCTTATAAGGCAATGATCAGACCACACCTTGAGTACTGCATTCAGGCCTGAAGACCTCGTTTTAGGAAGGATGTAGAGCTGCTGGAACAAGTACAGAGGGTAATGAGATTGGCATTTGTAACAAAGGGTTTCTCTTACCAAGAAAGGCTTGGCTTAAGTTCTGCAAGTTGCAGTGTCTGGAGACTAGGCACCCATGAGGTGATCTGATTGAGGTGTACAAGGGCTTGAATGGTTTGAGCAAGCTGAATGCTGATGGTATTTTTTCTCTTGCTCAGATCACGCACTTGAGTGTGCATAAATTCAAACTGCGGAAAGACAGTTGTAGAATAGATGTGCGGAAATTTGCCTTTAGCCAGCATGATTGATTGCTGGAACTAGATGCCATCTGTCATTGTGGAAGTTGACAGCTTAAATAAATTCAAAGCAGAACTAGACAAACTCTTGGAGTGAATTGGGTGGCTGAAATGGGAAGGGTTTTTTTTTTTTTTGGTTTATGCTGCATAAGTTTGCTTTCATGAATCATATGCTTGTACTAAGGCTAAATTTGTCACACAGGATCATAATGAATCCATGCTGTGATAACTGTATAACTGTATTCCTCTCAAGATAATGCTGCATTACTTCTTTAATCACCGACTCCATTATTTTCCCTGGATCAGAAGTCAGGTCTGTAATTGCTCACTTTGCCCTTTGTTCTTCGATTACCCACTGTGATTAGGAGAGACATTTGCACATCACCAATGTTACTCCTTATGCCAAACTTACTTCTTTTGCTGCTTCATTTAATATAATTGTATATATTCCATCAGTCCAAGGTGTTTTTTTTTTACTTTTAGCTTCAACAATTTCTTTTCAGTTATCACATTCCTGATAATTCTGTCAATCATTTGGCTCCCAGTTATAACTTGGTATACTTCTGGTATTCCCATCCCTAAAAACTTTTTCACATGTGAATGTAGATTTTTATTATTTACAGTAGTAGTAGTAATGACAAATGATGCAGAAAGCAAACTTATATAACATCAGCCAAAAAAAAAAAAACTTACACAGTTTACCCATCTATACACTCCAAGAATCTGTCTAGTTCCCTCAATTTATTCAACCAATTCACTTCCACAACAGATGGAAGTTTGTTCCAACAATCAACCACCCACTGGCTGAAGGCAAACTTCCACACACCTCTCCTGCAACCATCCTTCCTCAACTTGAATTTATGCCCCTTCATGTGTGTAGTCTTGACAAGTAGAAGAATGCCATTAACATTTAGCTTACTCATTCAAGGCTTTAAACACCTCAATCAGATCTCTCCTCATGTGCCTAGTCTTGACATGCTAAATTTACAGAACTGAAGCCTTTCTAGGTAAGAGCATCCATTTGTTCCCTTCACTAGTTGGGTTTCCCTTCTCTGCAACTGTTCTAGCAGATCTACATCCATTCAAAGTGAGGCCTCCAGACCTGTATACAGTAACAGATGCAGCCTAACCATGGCCTTATACAAAGGGATAATCACCTCCTTATCCTTGCTAGCAAAATTCCTGTACATCATTGACAAAACCCCATGAGCTGTCCTGGCACCATGTCTGCACTGCTCAGAGAATTTCATGTCTGACTACACAATTACCCCCAGGTCTTTTTCATTCTCCACTACCCCGAGTGCAGTATCATATAGTTGATAAGTTACTCTGGGGTTACTGCTACCCATACTGCATGAATAAATACAAGGCACTGCGCCTTGTATTTAGAGAGAGAGAGAATCTTTAATGCCCTTCACGGCCAAAAAGCCAGGGGTTTACATTAAATGTTAGACTTCAACTGCCATTTCTCAGCCCGTCAACCCAATTTTGTTAGATCTTGTTGCAGTAGCTCACCCTTACGGCTGTCTTTAACTGCTCTGCCAACCTTTGGATCATCTGCAAACTTAGACATTAAGCCTGATATATCAAGCTTAATGTCTAAGTTTGATAAAATATTTAAATATAATACAGGAGGTGAAGGTCAATCTTCCCACATGATATACTAAAAATGAATGGAAGACCACTACTCTGCATGAATAAAACTTTTCATGCACAGTTGTGCTCTTCCTTTCACTTTTAGTATATGAAAATATTTATTCATTGTGTCAGCAACCAGAACAAGATCATCAAGAGTTATACCATATGTATTCTAGTGGGCCAATGTGGCTAATCCCTCTCCTTCTAATCTTTAAAAAAAAGCATAGAATTCTTTGCCACTTTCTTTGCATCCTTAGACAAGACTAATAAGCAGCCTTAGCATGACTAACAACCCCCTTTCCCCAGACTTAGCTGCAGGCTAGTTTGTACTTACTGTAGGTTTGTTAGCCCCTGATAATTTATAATAATCCCATGCATTTTTCTGCTCTAGTCTCATCAGTTCATCTGGCATCCATTTAAGTCTAAGCCTTGAACAGTATCTCTTAATAGGTATAAAAAGCCTAGTAGTTTCCATGAATGCTTTCTATTTAGAATTTTTAGTTGATAACATCATCAGTTGATTCCACTGAAGGGAATATAAAAATTGTCTACAACTACTATAGTCACCTTTACGAAAGCAAAATCCGTTCCCTTTACCCTTGACAGTAGTTATATCTTTTAGGAACTACCAACATCAATATATTATGATTATTGCCACCCAGTGGTTCCATTACTTGAATATTGGTTATTGGTTATTTGTTTTTTGTTTTTTTTTTTAGGAGCATTAGCAACTAAGGCCATATTGCTCCAGGGATATGCGGTGGTCATTCCCTGACCTTTCCTCCATATTTGGTGGTCATGGGTTCGAACCCTGGTCTAATCAAGAAGCATGTGCTACGCACTGCTGCTCCTGCCCACCTGGCTATGGAGGTGCCCACTTGAATATTCTTAATGCATGAGGAGTCACTGTTGACAATCACATCGAGTAACTGTTTCTCTTGTTGTCTCTCTGATCATGCTGGTATAGAAAGTAGTCATCCAATAAATCCAGAAAAGGTCTGCTACTATGTGAGTGAAAAACATAAGTTCTTCTTCCAACCAATATCTGGAAAGTTAAAATCCTTATTATAAGAAATGCTTACTTACTTGCCCATTCTATTTGTCTGTATATTGTTGATTATATTCATCACAGGCCTTTGGCCAATAGCATACTTCTACTCTCATTTCTGTTTTCCAAGGGCTTATGTCACAACGAACTGACTCAACACACTAACTGGCCCACCCATGTCAACTGGTTGCACTGACTTAGATTCTACATGTATCTTAACCAAGAGCATATTCCCTCCACCACTTCTGTCCTTTCTGTATAAGATTAAAAAAGGGCTTGTCTACTACCCAACTAGATATTACTTCAGACCCAGCTAATAATCTCAAAAATAAGAAAACAAGGATTTGGACTTGCCTGGTAGAAGTGTGGCAACAAGGCTGGAATAGTAGTGGGTATGGAGAGGTAACAAGAAAATTCATTCCAAAGGTTGAATATGTGGATTTTAAAACTGTGAAGCTGTGTTTTTCTGCCAATATGACTACTTTGTATTTACTGACAGGACATGGCTCACTCAGGTCAAAACTGTTTGAGAAGGGGCTTCATATGTTGTTTCACTGTTGTCTCTATTGTAATGCAAGACAGATACTGATGAGAAAAATTCCTGAATTGTTAGACAGTGATGTTCACCTGCATATGAGTTGTCCAGGAAATTTTGAAGTCTTCCAAGATTTTGCAACTAAAGTATTTCTCAAGAGACTTGAATTACAATCCCAAATGGTAGATACAAGATAAATGGATATTTGCTCCCTTTCCTTGAGTTTAGGTTACGTCTGTTGCATTGAAGGTTTACCCTGCTTTTCCTTCAATTACAATTACAAATTTTATTTTTAATCCTGTTGGCTGAATAGTTGAGTATAGACCAGTGATAGTTTGTATCACTGGTCTATAACCAGTGATAGTGACATACTGAAGACTAAAAAAGGGATAGTACAGTACTTAAATATGAATACTATTAATTTAATCCAATTTCTATTTGTGCTGGATGAATCTTCAACATTGAAGATATACATATCTGGCTAAGCTGGTTCGTATGTAACTCTATTTAACTCTAGATATGTAATCATTCACCTCAGCGGTGAATGACTGAATATTCACTTATACTTA